>NC_088927.1:55280000-55532500 GCF_038396675.1 Hydra vulgaris | reverse complement strand
AAGTTTGTTTCTTTCATTTGAAAGAATGCCTCTAGCAGTTAAAAACAACCTTTTTACTTCGGTAGATGTTGGTGGAGGTTTGAAGAATCTCTTTGCTACTTTTGCCAAACCAAACTTTGCTTTTAATGTTGTTTTCTAATATAAATCTATGAAACTTCAGACCTTCTTTGTAGTTTGAATCAATTTTTGAGATATTGTCAACCCAACCAGGCATTGCAAATTGCAACATTTCAGCCCTCTGCCGTTTTGTTCTGGTGTCAAATAAGGGTGTTGTTCTTTTTTTAATTGTAATAGACTTAACTTGATCTCAAGTTGGTATATTTTTAGGATTGCCGGTAGTTATGAGTATTGCTTTTTCAGTTCTTAAATTTGATGAAAGTCCGCTAAGTGATTGAAGTTTTGGATTGTGCGATCCACGAGATATTTTAAATTGCAGATGTTGTAAGTTCCGTATTTGAAATCACTAGCTGCCACGGTAAAATGATTCCGTAAACTAGTTTTTTATCGATTATTTTCTATTGTAAAGTTTTAGTACTGAGAAACTTTTGATGAAACCATTGGTTTAAGTTGCTTTACTTAAATGTTAATTCATTTTAAGAATGATTTGAGATTAGTAACTTAAAGCTATTATGTAACGTGATTTCAATTAAAATTTCTACAATTGTTATAATTAAAAATTGATTTACTAACAAACGATTACAATTAGGAAATCGTCATGATCCCACTCTAAATTAAAACTTAAAAAAAATCTTATAAAAGTTTCGGTTAATTTCGGTTGCGGAAAACATTTGAACCGAAATTTCAGTCGAGACAGGAAAAGTAAAAAAATCGTTAAAGCAGAAATTTCGGTTTCGGTTTCGGCCGAAGCTGAAAGTTTCCGTTCACTATGTATACATATATATATATATATATATATATATATATATATATATATATATATATATATATATATATATATATATATATATATATATATATATATATATATATATATATATATATATATATATATATATATGTATATATATATATATATATATATATATATATATATATATATATATATATATATATATATATATATATATATATATATACATACGCACATCTGATTACGACAGGGAATTTGTTTCTATTGAAATCGTTAACAATGGCTCTAAAAGTACCTTAATATCATGCTGTTATAAACCGCCACAAACATCAACAGAAATATTCTCAAATCATCTTCAAAATATTATTTTGAAAAGCTTACTAGAAAAATAAAAATTATTTATCCTAGGAGATTTTAATCTTAATGCTCTAAATTATGAAAATAATATAGAAACCCAACTATTTAGAATAATTTATTTCAATTTGGTGTAATTCCTCCTATAAATAAACCAACCCGAATTACAAAAAGTTCGGCAACACTAATAGATAATATACTAACAAATTCGTTATTTGAAATCTCCATAAAGAAAGGAGTAATTAAAACATCTATATCGGATCACTTTCCGATATTTATTTCAATAAGTACCTCAAATAAAATTAAAACAAATGAAAAAAAAAACAATCACAAGGCGGCATTTTTCTTTGGATAGCCAGGTTAACTTTAAAAGTGAGTTAGCCAATATTGACAGGTCAAATTTAAAATCCTCAAATGATACCAATTTAATGTATAATACGTTTATAGTTATTTTTGTTTTTCTTTATGATAAACACTTCCCCAAAGTAGTAAAAATAATTAAATTTAAAGACATAAATTCACCTTGGTTGAGTAAAGGTCTTAAAAAATCATCTAAGCGGAAAAAACGATTATATATAAAGTACCTTAAAAAAAAATGCGATAAAACAAAATCGAAATACAAGAGTTATGCAAGTCTCTTTGAGAAAATAAAAAAAAATCGCTAAAGCTAATTATTATAATAAACTACTTGATAAGTGTCATACAGATTCTAGGAAAACATGGCAATTATTAAATGAAATTATTGGCAAACCAAAAATTAACAAACCGTGTTTTTCTAAAACTATAAAAATCAACCACAAAACAATTCATGATGAAAACGTCATTGCAAATGAGTTTAAAAACTTGTTTGTTAATATAGGATATAAACTTGCATCCCAAGTTCCTAGTGCAAATAAATCTTTTGATAAATATTTAGATCGTAATAAAAATGAATTGAATAACGAAAAACTAACCATTTCAGAATTTAACAATGCTTTTAAAAGCCTACAAAGAAACAAAGCAACCGGAATCGACGACATCAATAGCAACATTGTAATTAACTGCCAAAACGAGCTTAAATTCCTTCATTTAAAATATTTAAACACTCCTTAGAGGAAGGTATCTTTCCTGAAAAACTGAAAACTGCGAAAGTAAAACCTATTTTTAAATCAGGAGATGCAAGAGAAATAGGCAATTACAGACCAATATCAATACTTTCTACATTCTCTAAGATACTTGAGAGAATTATGCACAATAGAGTATATACTTTTTTAAAGAAAATAATTTTATTTACTCCAAGCAATTCGGCTTTCAAAAAAATACATCAGCTGAACACGCAATCCTTCACCTAGTTGATGAAATAAAAAACTCTTTTACAAACGGAGAAGTTACATTAGGTGTATTCATAGATCTCTCTAAGACTTTTCATACAGTCGACCACAAAATATTATTATCAAAGCTTAACAAAATCTCTTCCAAAATTGTTTATTGAAAATAGAGAAATAAGTAGGGATAATGTTACTAAATTTTTAGGTGTTTTTATTGACGAAAATCTAATTTGGAATAAACATATCGCCTATTTAGGTAGTAAAATATCTAAAAGTATCGGAATAATATACCGATCACGCCATTTATAGAAAAAGCCGCTACTCAAACAAATCTACTATAGCTTTGTTCAAAGTTATTTAAATTACGGTAATACAGCATGGGGTAGTACCTATAAAAGCAAACTAGACCCTCTCTATCGTAAGCAGAAGCATGCTATACGAGTAATTAATTTTAAAAATAAAAACGAACACACAAAGCCTCTTTTTGAACAGATGTCTTTACTAACATTGTTTGAACTAAATATATATAATGTTCTAAGTCTTATGTATAATAGTAAAATGCAAAAAACTCCTTCAATTTTCTTTAGTCTTTATAAACAAAAGCCCGAGTATAAATACCTGTTGCGCACAAATAGTACCCTATTTGAGCCCTCATGCAAAACTAAGCTTGTGCAACTTAAAACTACTTATCGTGCACCTCATATCTGGAATAAGTTTTTATTACTTAATCAAAATATTATTAACCTTGAAAACTTAAATGGCTTTAAAAAAACTATTAAAAAGAGTATTATAAAGTATAAAAATTTATTGACTGATTTTTTCTAAATTGGTTCACTGCTAGCTTTTTATATAAACTCTTATTTTTAACATACTTTAATATATATTTCAAACATTGCGTTAGCAATAAACGTGGTAATATTAGGAAAAAGTAACGATACATGTTTGTATAACTGTTATCTTACACTTTAATACAATTATAATGTAACAATTTAACGTAAAAATTTTGTAAATATTTTATCAACTTGGCAAGTTGCAGAATTATTTGGTGACGCATATAGTCAGGCAGCATCATTGAGAATTGCTATGAAAGGATTTCAGGCTAGTGGGTTGTGGCCTTTGGACATTAATTTATTCAGTGATTCTGATTTTACATCCTCTTCATTTACTGATGTTGGTCCTTCAAACAATCTTCAGTCATCTGAAAGTATAGATGGGATGACAGAACTATCTACAGATAAATCAAGTGAAAAAAAATTAAAATGTCATGTTTCAGTTTCAACTTTGTCTCTTTTGCCAGTGGTTTCTCTTGAAGTAAAAAACAAAAAAAGAAGATCACGAACAACTCAGGCGGCTGATCTTACAAGCTCCCCATATAGACGTGCTCTTGAAAGTACACCAAGAAATCAAAAGCACACACTAAATCAAATAGCTTCCAAACAAGTTAAAAAACCTACAAAAAAAAGCTCACACTAAATCCAATAACTGCCAAACTATTGCAAAAACCACAGGAAAGCAAAGTAGCACTTGACTCAATCACCATGGACCAAATGAAATTGAGCACATCAAATAAAATCACCATCGCCACCACAGCACACCACATATCACCACTACCATCCCAAGTGCAGAAGCTGCAAGAAAAAAAGACTTATGAATTGCGAAAAAAGGATTAAATATTTGTTTTAATTTTTATTTGTTATTGTATCTTTTAAATATCTTTTATTAAAAAGCTAATCAATTAATTTTTCCTTTGAGCCATAAGTTTTATAGCTGTAATTTATTCAAATATTAGAACTGTTCTAATTAAAGAATATATGTGTTCCATTCAAGGAGACCAGTTGCCTTTATTGGAACAAAATGGTGCCTTGAAAAATCAAAGTTTATATCCAATAAGGGTGCGATCAATAGAGTCGAATCATTAATAAAAGCATAGTAGGGTTGTATATCTATATTATTTAATTCATAAATGTTTTCATAGTTAAGCCATCTTTGGTTAATAAATATTTTTTCCTAAAGTGTTCCAATTAAGGCAACTCTCCCCTATATATATGTATAGTATAGATATAAATTCTTTAACCTTAGACATTATTATTAGCAAAAGATAAAGGTTCTGAGGTATTAGTGTCAAAACAATAGTAATAGTAATAGTAGATCAAAACAATTGTAAAAGTATTGCACGAACTGAAGTTCGTGCAATACTATTACTATTGTTTTGATCTCCTTTTTATATATAAGATAAAGGCTTGTCAAAAATAAACAGTTATAAAGTAATTTTATTCAACGCTTAATAAATATTTATATATTATATATTTAAATATATATAATACTAAATATGTTTAAAAAAAATTTTAGAATAGAATACTTACACAATTTTGTAGATATCATTATAAGTTAAAATATTTAAAACGCGTATTAAAGGGAGTTAATTTATTTCAGTGGGGGTTAGAAATACTTAAGCCCCCGGTTAATCCATTTCGCTTTATTTTAAAATAATTTAACTCCCGGGGTTAATTTATTTGGAAATAGATTAAACGGGGAGTTAAAATGTTTTAACCGGGAGTTAACTTTTTGGGGAGTTAATTTGGCATCAACGGCATATAAAAACATTTTTAATACACGAGTTTTCTTTGCAACTTTTTTGATTATAACTTTGATTTCAATGCAGTAGAAAATTTGGAGGTACATGAAACAATACACAGTTGATGTATGAACACTCCATTGCGCCTGTACCTATATCTATATCTGTAAATGGCGAAAATATGATTGGGGGACGGGGGGCATGTGTCAATTATAAAAGAAAGAAGACACTAAACTAAAAAAAAAGTTATAAAATGCTAGGTAAGTACGTTAAAAGTGTAGGTTCTTTTATTGAGGTGGAGGGCACTAAAAAAACGTATTTCAAAATGCGAGGGAGGGGGAAGAAGGTTTGAAATAAAAGCATACGTACTTAATGAACGTACTTAATACGTACTTAATGAACGACTCCTAATTAAAAATACATTTATACATATACAATTAGCAATGATAATTAAAATTATGCTTGAATTTTTCGGCTTTTAAATTAGACATTAGGGGTGTTCAAAAAAAATTTTATTATAAAACAAAAATACACAAGAAACCAAATATGGAGCAAATATGAAAAAAAAATACGATTACAAAAAAATATTGACATTTACCTTGTGCTCAAGCGGCAAAATACCCCGAAAAATGCGCTGAATTGTTTCCGAATTGTTTGGCTTTGAGCTCAAGGTAAATCTCAAGTTTTTCTGAAAAAAAAATTTTCTTATATGATAATGACCCAAATTTTTTTTAGATTGTTATGTTTTCCGGTTTTTTCATAAATGTTGTTTAAATTAAAAAAAAATTTAGGAAAAAAATAAATACGGGCAAACATGCAATAAAGTTTTGCTTTTTTGAATAAATTTTGCAAAATTTTATTTTATTTCAAACAACAATTACAAAAAAATCAGACTACACAACAATCTAAAAAAAAATCACAAGTATGCCATCATAAGCAACCACTGCTCCTATGATGGCATAGGGGAGGTTGGGGCTAGTTACGATCGAGGGTAACTTAATGATTTCATTTAACCTTAGAGTCTTCCCTCAGAAAAGTCAGAAATTTCTCGAAACCATCCTAATTTACCATTTCATGCTACATACCAGCATTGTAAAATTTTGCGCATGCGCATTGAATATATTGCGTTTTACGTATTTTTTGGACCAAAAAAAAAAGTTGGAGTATCGCTTTCTTTTAACTTTACTTAAAAATAAGTTTTTCTTATAAAAAAAAACGGTTTTCCCAACTCGTCAATATTTCAACACCCCCAACTCGTCAGTATGCCATCATGGGTAAAAGTCATCATTTTCATTAAAACAAGCTGTGTCTGCCTTTTTCAAAAGATAAAATTAAAGTAACTATTCCACTAAATGCACAAAACTTGAATATAAAATGCATGAAAATTTCATTTCTGCACAGTTAATAGTAAAATCACAATCTTAAATATATGAAGGAAATAAAACTACAACAGCACATCCCAAAATCGATTTTTGTTGATTATAAAAACAATATTTGTGCACATGGGACGTTTTTTCACTATAACTAATGTAAAGTCAATATAGTCATGTAGGTCTAATCATTTTTTTACCAAAACCAATTTTAATGGAAATATGACCGGTATGCCATCATAGGCGCTATGCCATCATAGGCGCCTTTCCCCTACGTCCGAAGATGCTCAAAAAAAAAAAAAAAAATTTTTTCTTTTTCAATTTTCATGATGTTTTAAGACGAAAAAAAGAGTTTAAACCATAACTTCCAACTTCCGTGAACTTGCAAAAAATAAAGTATGAAAAGGTATCAACCAAATTATTATTAAATAACGTGGAATTGTATCTATTTTTAAGAAATTAAAAAATTAGCTACGACTTTTTGCGACTATGCGAGAAATTTCTCTTTGAAGTTTGCGCTACCTGGATTATAGCCAATTTTTAATTTTTTGTTTTCCCAAGTGTTAATTGATCAAAAGTCTACATAAGACTTTGTAATAATCAATTAAAAATGTTAGTTTATTATTGATAATTGACATTTAATTAGGTAATTATTTGCTTATGTGTTATTATCCTATCCTTAAAATTAACATTCCATGCTTGAAATTAACATAATTAAAAAAAAAAAATTAAAAAGAACAAAACGCTACATATTCGACCAAAGTTAAGAGCAATGGATTTTAAAACTAAAGATATTATTAGCTGTTTAAAATATTCAACAAAAGAAGAAAATATAAACAATGCTTTACTTTTCATAACAAGGCTGCAAGCAGCCACTAATTAAAGTTGGAAGTTACTGAAAGAGAAAAGATGAAGATCGTGAAGCAAATTAACGATTGACGGACGACTTAAAGGATTGCAAATTATATGAATCAGGAAAGCAAGATGAAGGAAGCGAATTCCAAAGAGCTGATGTTCGAGGAAAAAAACTAGATGAATGAGCGTATTTGGAGCATTTAGGAACAGTCACAGAAAAAGGATGAGACTTAATTGAATGACGAGTAATACGAGAATGAATTTTAGTAGATGGCACAAGAGACGCTAGCTCTTTAGAGCAGTGCCCATTATAGTATTTGTAGAAAAGAGAAAGAGAAGCAACATTACGACGATGTGATAATACTTGGAAGTTGGCTGCAAAAGCAGGTCCAACTATGTTTACAATACGTTTTTGCACCTTGTCCAAATGAGAAAGGGCATCATTAGAAGATCCGCCCCAGATATGGCAACAGTATTCTATACAAGACCGGATTTGAGATTTATAGAGATAGAGAATATAATCCGAAGTAAGAAAGTGACGAGCTCGATAAAGAGATGCAACCTTAGCAGATGCTAATTTTGCGACTGATTTGATATATGGTTTCTGAGAAAGATAAAAAGTAAGAGTTAATCCTAGAATAAAGAGTAGATGACTCATCGAGTACATCACCGTTCATAAATATAGGAAGATTTAAATTATTGCGATAACAATTGGCTGGAAAAAATTAAGTTTTATCTGAATTGAAGTTCACCAGCCATTGTGAGCCGCATGCTGTAGCAGAAGTGAGATCCTTTCAAGCTCAAATGCCCCCTCCAAGCAATCAGAGAGTGTTGGTTTCTTATCACGACAAGAATAAATAGTAGTATCATCAGCAAACAATGCCACCTTATATGTGAGAATATCTGGAAGATCGTTAATGTAAATTAAAAAGTGTATAGGGCCAAGGAAAGAATCTTGAGGAAACCCTGTAGTTACAGGATATGTAGAAGAGTGCTGTCCATCAAGAACAACTTTTATACTACGATTGGAAAGGAAGGACTCAATAATCTTAAAGATGTTGCCAGATACACCATAAGAAGAAAGCTTATGGAGAAAAACAGCATGCCAAACTTTATCAAAAGCTTTCGAAATGTCAAGAGCGATGGCCTTAACCTCTCCACCTTAATCTAATTTACGATAAAACTATCGGTTATTACTGTAAGCAAATCAGCTGTAGAACAAGAAGTTCGAAATCCATATTGATGGTCAGAAAGTAAGTTATTAGATTCAAGATAAGAAATTAAGTGTTTGTTAATTAAAGATTCAAAAACCTTGCTTATGATAGGAAGAAGACTTATGGGACGGTTGGTAGACGAATCAGATCGCTCTCCAGAATTTTTGAAGATAGGGATAATAGATCCCGCATTCCAGCAGGCTGGAAAGCAAGACTCTGATAAGCACTTGTTGAATTGTTTTGAGAGTATAGACGACAGCTCCGGAGAACACTTCTGCAAGACAATAACAGGTATAATGTCCGGGCCACAAGCTGTAGAAGAGTCAAGGCAGGAAGTCTTTTTAAATACAGAAGCTGGAGTGATACGAATGTCAAGCAATGGATTAATTTGAGATCAGCTGTCTCATCTTGTGATCTTGGTGTTGATGGTTATCTTCCATTAATTCGTAAAGACTCCAATAGTCACATGCTTGGCCTGGGCATTTAAATTCGTAAGACTTCACCCATTTGTCGTGAAACTAGGTTTCAATCCACAGACTATTTACTATGGATCAACCTGTTTGTTGGCAATATCAAGTAGAACGCAAATAGTGGAATCAACAGATGAAATTGATGAAAAGTTTTTAGCAAACAATTCAGCTTTGTCTTTAGGTGAGGTGACAAAGTCTAAACCATACAAGAGAGGTGGAATTAAAGATTTGCCCTTACTATTAATACAATTAAAAAATCTCCATAAGTCACGAGAGCCTAATTTTTGAGATGAGATACGAGATTTCACGACCTGAGAATAGCAGGCTTTGGCGTTTGACAAAACCTTTTTACAATGATTTCTAGCAGTAATAAACAGACGTTTGTTTTCTGGATATATGGAGGTAAATGATTCGGGTTTTCAGAAAAGCGAGTTGGAAAGTTGACAATTTGAGTTAGGGATTGTGAAAAGCAAAAGTTGTGGGCTTTAATGTCTGCAGAATCACTGACACTAGAACCAAACCATTCAGAGAGGGGAGCATTAAAGTCACCAACAACAATTATATTGGCTGATGGATAAAGTAAGAGGGCTTGGTCAATATGATCAGAAATAGCATCAAAAAGAGTGCAGTCTTGAGATGAAGGAAAGCGATATAGAACAAATAGAAAGGTAATACACTGAAGTGGTGCTAAACGAAAGCACATGAAAAAATAGTCTGTGGATTGAAACCTAGTTTCACGACAAATGGGTGAAGTCTTACGAATTTAAATGCCCAGGCCAAGCATGTGACTATTGGAGTCTTTACGAATTAATGGAAGATAACCATCAACACCAAGATCACAAGATGAGACAGCTGATCTCAAATTAGTTCACAAAGAGCATGTAGGTCTGGTGAACTTTGCAAGAGATAAGACTCAACAGAAGAAAAGTTACTTCGAAGACCACGAATATTAGTAAATGATAGGTTTAGAGATCTTGGTGATGATGATGGTTTTTTGTGTTTTATAGTTTTTGGCACTTTATTCGTTTTAAAATTAGAATGAAGAACTTGACTCAGAACGCTGTTTAATAGCCCAAGCAATTGCCTCATTACTACTAATAAACCCTAAGCCGTAACAAAGGACTCCAAACGTGGCCTCCGCAATGCACACCAAAAGTACAAACAGGGACACCATCCATGAGCAACTGTTAAAACTTTGATATTTTTCAGCTGTTGATGGAATCAACCTCTCAGAGAGCTATCACAGAGTTCTGGAAACCTGACTACCAGCCGGCCTCAAAAACGTAAAACTGAGTTTTAGAGCTGTACCCTCATTAGGAGATAATAGAATGAGTTGCCTAGTCATAAAAACAAAGACACAAGCAAAAACAATGCATTGAGTCAAGAAGATCCAGCATTCAACATCCTAAACTGGAAACAATGTATTAAAAATACATCTGCGCTAGCCTAATATATGAAGAAGGGGTGCGAGGCTGGTCAACAGATAGAATCTGTTTACCCCTTAAGTCTATGCCTTGGAGGCCTTCTACAAGACAGTAGCCGGATGCATTTAACATCTGCCCAAGATGAGTATTTTTAATGAGACACTATCTCTAGCCTTTAATCAACCAAGTGCCCCAAGGCAGGCGGTGTTTTAAGTCAGAGTTGGAATCTCCTAGCCTTTGCCTAAAAAGGCGTATCCTACAAGGCAGCACAACATGAAGCAAATTAAAAAATTGACTTTTCAAAAAATGACTTTTTATGGACCAACTTAATGCCTCTTAGTGTAAGGTTTTATTGGCCAATTGAACTTCATTTCATCAAAGAAACTGCCGTAGTTGTTTTAGGAAAAAAACGTCAAATAGAAAATGAAATTTGGATTTGCATTCAGTGAGTATTGAATTGGTTAATGGAAAGTTTGTTATTATTGATTTCAATTTTATTTTGAGCATGATTGATGGAAAAGATTTAGCAATTATAACAAACACATCGTCAACGCAGTGCTGTTGTATTTTCGGAGCTACACCAACTGAAATGACTTGTTTGAAGAACTTTCTAAATGGATTTACAGCCAAAATGGGTACACTTATCCATGGGATATCTCCGTTACATGCGTGAATAACATTTCTAGATTGTCTTTTACATATTACAGTATACGATAACAAAAAGAAATTTATCCAGCAGTTAATGTTCAAAAGGAAGCATCTCCGAGTTGATTTTCCCGCAGTTAGTGGAGCAGGAACATCCACCACCGGAAATGTTTGCAGAAAAGCGTTCTCTGACCCAAAAGAACTAAGCGAAGTATTAGGGATTGATAAAACAATTATTAAAGGGTTCAAAAATATTTAACTGAAATATGTTGTCAGCAAACATTGAATCCAGAATTATTCGAGCTATACTGTAAAACAGTATACCGTCGACATTTAGATCTGTATGATTGGTATAAAATGCCGTCAACAGTTCACAAAGTTCTTGCACCTGGAGCATAAATAATGATAAACTCACCAGTTCCCTTGGGAGTTTTAGCCGAGGAAGCATCTGAATGCCGAAACAAATATAACAGACGACATCGTGAACTACATGCTCGTAAATGTTCAAGATAAGCAAATTTTAAAGACGTCTTTAACTGTGCAATGAGATCATCCGATCCACTTGTTAGTTCTATCTCCTTTGAATCTAGACGGACGAAGAAAGTTGTGCTAAAATTTCCAAATAAAGTAATGAGTTTTTTAATTTTAAAAGTGGACAGTAAAGAATCAATAAAACTGACAGAACTAGAATCCTCAGACATAGAATTTTCGGAACCAACAGAAATTATTACCTTAGAAGATAAAATAATGAACGATTCAGAAGCTACTAATGAAGATTATTTAGAAGATGAAAACATTGATGTGTGAAATAATTATAGCAATATTAAAAGTAAAAAATAGGAAAAATTATCACTTTGAAGAAAGTTTTTTAAATATTCTCTTTTTAAAAAATAAAACAAGTTTGTACCTTTTCGTAGAACTACTAATGTTCTCTTAGGTATTTATGGCCTACACAGTTTACTAATTAGGTCTGTAATGGTAATGTTTACAAGTTACCTGCTCCAATAAGACAATATAATTAATAATAAATAGTATAACCAGTGGTGCGGCTAGTTGTTCGGAGTTGTCCCTAAAAAAATAGTCATTAGGGCCCAACAAATCTTAAAAGTTTTTCCTTCTTTAAATTTAACTAAAAAAAAAAAATTTGTACTTTTATAAAAAACTATTAAAATTGGGTCAAAACGCAGTGCCGTCGATGTGTTTGAACTTAATAAATTAATAAATTAGTTTAAATGACATAAAGATAAAAACAATTAAATAAAAGTTTTTAATTCTTCAAAACTATTTTTGGCCACCCATTTGTATAAAATTACGTCATAGTGGCACGGTTTCCGTAAACACCACATCAGAACACGCGCAGATTTTTTCTGGTACATGTCTTATATATATCTATATATATATATATATGTATCTGTATATATCTATATATATATATATATATATATATATATATATATATATATATATATATATATATATATATATATATATATATATATATATATATATATATATATATACACATATATATAACGATGCAAAGCTTGCAATAATAAATAACACATATTGTATAAGAGTTACAGTAGTTTAAATTTAATTTGTAAGTAACTAGAAAAAAATAGATCGATACTTATGCTATAAGATACTTTTGTTTACTTGATTTACTGCGCACCTTCGTAAGAATAAAAACGAGTAACTTCTTGAACAAAAATATAAACAAAGCTAAAGGTGATAATAAAAAAATAAAAAAAAAACAAAGCAAATTTTATAAAAACAAAATTACAAATTTTATAAAAGTACTTATTAAAACAATTACAAATATAAAATTTAAAATACAATATTATTTGTGAAAAGTTCGTTTAAAAACGGACCTTGAAATGCATCTTTATCAAATTTATCTAACAAATTATCCAATGACTTGGTTTTGGAATAAGCTACATAGAACTTGATTGTGTTAAAACCGAGGCTTTTAAAATTAACACCAACTTTATCAAATGGTGTAACACTTTGTGTACTAGCTTTTGTAAAAAAAGCAATTATTTAAGTTAAACATATTTTAAAAAAAAATCTGATCTACCAGTGTAATTTAAGTCAAAAAAATAGTTGTTTAAAGAAAACTTAAGAAACTGCAAGCAAATACACAAAATTTTACTGAGAAAACATTTTTTTAACCTTATTTAAAACTTGCAAAAACACATAAAACAGTCTATTTCTATAAGCCTATCTATGGTATGGATGTGTCCCCTGCGGGCCCCTTGTTCAATTTAAATGTCAAAAAGACTTAATACAGTAATTTTAAAAAAAAAGTAATGAATAAAATTCTAAATTTAATTTTTTTTGATAACCTTTAAAAACTTCAAATTACTTATTTACTTTAGCAGATGTCGCTCATGTTGCGTATGCACTGTTGATGTTGTTGCAACAACTGTACTAGCTATGAGAAACAGGAGTGTGGAGTCGAAAAAAAAAGTAATTGATTGCTTGTATTTTTTTAAAAATTATTTTTTTAAAGGGAGAATTTAATGTAACTATTATTAAGCTCATGTGTTTTAACAGTTTTTTAGGAGAAACGTATTTTCGTGCCTGCATTGAGAAATCAATTCCGATTTTTTGTTTAACAAACATTTTTGGTTTGCATGTGTAATAATTCAAACATTTTTTTTGCGGGCATGTGTGGATTTTTTATAAATATTCTGCAGTTGCCGTTTTAAGGATTGACCATTTCAATATAAAATCATCAATATTTTTATCTTTTAACTCCCATATATATTTTGACAGCATGGTGTCTTTTGAGTACTTTTTATTTTTAAAGGGTTTATTATGATTGGCAAAATGTTTCGTTCCATTCAACCTTATGCCAATATATTGTTATGCCAATATATTGTTATGCCAATATATTGTTATGCCAATATATTGTTATGCCAATATATTGTTATGCCAATATATTGTATACCAATATATTGTTATGCCAATATTTTGTTATGCCAATATTTTGTTATGCCAATATATTGTTATGCCAATATATTGTTATGCCAATATATTGTTATGCCAATATATTGTTATGCCAATATAATGCTTATCAGGTAACTTCTGAGAGGAGACGACACATGTATATACCAAATTTTTTGATAAACAATTTTCACTCATTTGACAATAACTTTTTTTGTTTACAATTACACTATTCTGTAGTTTTTTCATTTAAGATTTCTTTTTTGTTTAGCATTACTGTGACCTTTTATAATTCTTTCCATATTTTTTTAATGAAGAAGAAAAAATTCTTCTATTGGATTAGGTTGTGGCGTGTATGCTGGCAGATACTTAATAGCTATGCCATGAGAGGCTAATGTATACCTAACAGAAAGACTCCAGTGGAATTTACAATTGTTCATAACAAACACCGGCGCTTCCACATCTGCGTTCCTAATCACTGGTGCCAACAGTGTAGTAATGAAAGTAAAAAATGAATCTGCATTCCAGTTTTTATTTCATAAGGTAGCACTCCCATTGTTGAAAGAGCACAAATCAAACTAACATTCTTGCCACGATTACAAGTTTTTCAAAACAAATTGTTCTTGTTTCCTGGTAAACGAGGTTAAAAATACTTAAGAACAAAATTTTTTACATTCGATGATGGTTTATTTAATTTAGCATTAGATCTTTGTTAAATTTTATTATTATTTTTATTGATTGGTTAAATTATTATTTATCTAAATATTCATTTATCTAAATTTAAATTTAATTATTTATAGTTATTATTAATGCTCAAATATTTACCCTCTGGATGGAAGAGAAAATAGCTTTGCAAATCAGAAAACAAGGAAAAATGTTAGAAAATAGCACATTATAATGCTTAAGCATTTAGTTGAAATAAATGAATCTACAACAAGCATTCCCACTTCTCTTAATTTATCTATGCACGCAGTTCAAAATCTTGTTGTTAAGTTTAACAGAGGAGAATTCAACAACATGACTGCATTCGTCGTTTTCTGATAAGAAACGAGGTAAAAGACCAAAAACGCTCAAATAAAAAAAAGTTATTTAATTATGCGTATAAGAAAACAATGTTTGTACGCAAGAAGCAATAAAAGAAAGTCTTTCTGCCGCAGGCTTCAATATATCTCAACCTACACATAGTATCTCCCACAATACACTATATACAATCTATATAAAAATATAAAAGCTTATATAAGTTATATAAATTATTATATATTGTATAAATTTATTATATATTATTTAAAAACATAAAAGCTTGTATAAAAGTTTATACAAAATAATATTAGAGATTTTATGGGTGGTTGACTTGCCTATAAACGCGCATATAAGAATAAATAAACACGCATATAAAAATGAATAAACGCGCAAATGAGAATAAATAAATACGCATATAAAAATGAATTACCTTTAATAATAATATACAATAATTTGTCTTTTGGTTTTTCGAAAGGCTTATATGAAATTTTGGAGGGGTTAAATGTGACGTCAAGAAAGTTCAAACTTTTTAAAATTATGTTTATTTCGATTAGAAAACCAATATTTTAAAAAATTAAAATAATATATCTTTTCTAATTTTATTAAGCTGTGGACCAGATTTTTTACGCATTAATATTAAACCATCGTCGTGATAAATCATTTATATTGATTATTTTACTTAATAAATCTATAAAATTTAGTCCAACAAATTCAAAAACTTCTGCTCCGTCATAACTGACCATTGTTATATCAAAGCATTAAATAAATAAAAAATCTAACATTCCTAAAACTTAAGGACGCGGAGTCGGCTAATGTTTAGCGACAATATATTAAAACACAAGATAATGCGGCAGCCGAAAAATTCGGCCTAATTCAGAGGGATGTTAAAGTTTGCTGACCTATTATTATTTCACGCAATGCATTATGGTGTTTATATGCGCAGAAATATCAAAAACTTCTAATTCATAGTTTTTTTAATTTTTCATTATTTCGTGGCTTGCTCGCATAGATAATAGTTTTCTCACTTATAATTAATTACATTTACGCCAAAGTCTTATACAAATCTTATTATCTCCTTTTCTCTATTTAAAACAAGTATTTATTTAAGTATACCTAAAGAATTGGTGTTAGGGATTTGCATACATAAACTATGTGTATTTACATGCTTTTCTTCGCGTATTTAAAGACGTTATCTGTTTTGATTTTTGCGTTTGTTTTGGGTAAACTATGAAAAGTAAATTGAAAGTAAAAGTATAATTCCTAAAATTCAGTCAAATGATAATAAATCTTTTTTCCAGGTAAAAGGTCTGTATTCTTCAAGAAAGTTAAAATCTTGATTTTTACTATTTTAACTACAGGTTGCTCTTATTTAAACTGTTTTTTCAAAACAAAAACCTAAAAATAGTATTTAACAGAAGCTAACGAAAATGAATTTGTGTGAAAAATTCTTTATTTCCTTTCACATTTACTTGCCTATTTTTGTTTGTTGGTGAAATACTATGAACTCTTGTAATAACTATTTTAATTCCCTTATTTAAGGTGCTGACATTAACAAGAGTCTCAACAAAATGATTGCTCGATCTACAAGTCAAGAAAGTAAGTCAAAATTATAAACTAGGAATACTGTAGCACAAATTTTTAATTTGGTTTCAATAAACAGAATTTAAACAATTCTATTTATTGAAACCAAAGTGTAATGATCCACCCCTTATTTTTCTTTATTTCACTTAAATTAAGTTTACTTTTAATTTTAGCATTTAACACTGTTTTGAATTACCTAAATATTGTATCCCTCAAAAATCCAGATTTGGTTTTAACCAATCGCCATTTTTTACAAATTTGTAAAGAAAAAGATAAATTTAACTTGACATTGCCGCAGCTTTCAGTATTTTTTACATCCTTGTTTAAATATCCTATATCTAGAGTTATGCTTATCAATTGCCTTCAAAAGTCAAAAGATCTCATTGCAAAATTAAATCGTGTCAAAAATTTTGACTTAACAAAGTATTTTTTAAGCTCTGTTATCTCTTTGAATATTGCATTTTATGATGTTGATTTGTTACCTTCTGATGCTTGTTCTACCCCTATTTCTATCCAAAATAGTGAAATTGTTCCAAATCAAGTTACTGATTTTGTATCTTCTGATGTAAACTTGCAAATTGATGATTTTTTGTGCACTGTTACCCCAACTTCTATTGCATACATATCTTTAGGAAATGGTTCTGATAATTTTCTTCTTGAAACTAAAGATAATGAAGAATTTCCAATTTGGATAAAAAAACTCCCTACATTATCTGGTGATTTGACCTATCAAATAAAGAAGTATAAACGAAGAATCAATCATCTTACATTGCAAAATAAACAAATTAATAGAAGATGTTATGAATATAAAAAAAAATATCAAGCAATCTTGTCAAAATATAATGTCAAAAATGTCAACAAAAGAGAATTAAGAAGGAATTGTAGGGCTAACCAATTGTTGCAAATAAACTTGAGATTAGAAAAGGAAAATGATTCGGCTATGAAGCGTTTCCAATCAGATTGACAAAAGGCCAGGTATTTAAAGAAAAATATTGAAAACGCTGTTTTAAAAAAATCTGATGAAACAAATGATCCATTTTTAAAGGAGAGTTTAAATTACTTTAAAAGTCTGACAGAAGAGCTGAAATTAAGAGTTGAAATTTTTGAAAAAAATGTAATTGACGTTTATAAAGGAGGTAGATATAATGATAAAATTCGCTCAGTATATTACGACCTTTTAAGTAAAAATGTTTCTGTTAATAATGATGAATCTGCTATCAGAACTGTACTACATAAAATAGTTAAAATTTCATGTGGCACACTTCCAAAAAAATCTTCGGCTGCTGAATTTTTTATAGAAATGAACATTTTATCAATAGCTCAAGTGAGAGAGACTATGTTGAATAGTACTAACAATGCTCTTCATACAGATGGAACAATGTACAATTTTAGGGAGATTGGTAGTTTTCAAGTCGCAATATCATCTGGTAGCTACACGTTTGGGATAGAAGATATGTTATCGGGAAAGGCACAATCTTATTTTGGAGAGCTAAAAAACTTACTCACTGATATATCTCAGATATTTTCTCCTGAAAAGGAAAACTACGAGGATGATCTTAGGTAACTTATTTTTTATTTAAATCTTTGATGAAAGATCGTACTATATTTAATTCAAATTTATTTTTAGCCAATATATACATTGGAGACAAGCAATTTTGCCTTTTGTTGTTTGATCAGCTTCCTTTAAATTAAAAATTAAAAATTTCTCAAATAAATCATGTTTTTTGTGGCTTACACGTTACCCACAATCAAGGAATATACGCAAAAAAAGCAATCATGGAATGGGGAATAGGTGGCTTAGCAGGAAGGTAGTTTACATGGTGGTTTTAAAAATTCGCAAAACTCTCGCACTTTTGATATTTTGTATGAACTTTCAAAACTTACAAGCTATAGACATTGTGATCAGCTGAATTAAAAAGCTGATGAATGGAAGACATTTTTGCGTAAAAGGTTTTCAAAAATTTTTACGCTTTCATTTCTGCATCATTGCTTTAACATTATATTTGTACTTGGTGGAGTAACGTATTTACATAAAAATAACCTTAAAAATTTGTTTTCAATCTTGATGGTTCAAATAACCTTCATGAGTCAATTAGGCACGATATTGACAACATTATTTTTCACACTTCAACTAGAGCTCTGGGAATTTTTAATAAACTAATATCAGAACCTCTTTTTCATGTTATTGAAGAGGAGGGTCATATTTTTTCTTTGAATACCGTTTAGTCACAAATGTTCAATTATTTTGTTTGTTATTCTTTTGATGCATCAAAAATGTTAAGTCGTTCTACATTTTTTAATGTCAAATATCTCACCAAAGAATTTGGTCATATATTTTTTAATTGTAGTAACCCACTTTTGGATGCCTTAACACAAGAATGTCTTGAAGTTATATTATGCACATGTTCGGTTATAATTCAGAGTCAGAGCAGTAGAATTTGCATTTGCCCCCTTTATCTAATGCTATGTAGAACCTTTCTGTAACAACAATTAGCAAGCCAGCTTTAAAACAAGATGATTGAAGTTCCTATGTTTGCAAATAGAGCAGCCTTTGAGCTTTTCAGGATGATCATTAATTTTAGTTAAAAGTTAACTCATCACTAGTGTGAATTCGGAGAGTTTAGTACCATTGGGTCTGTGTGTTTTGTGATTGTGCTTTAATTGTTATGATGTTTTGTGTTGATATACAACTTGGCTTACCTTCTCGCTGATGTCTATTGTTAAAAATGATAATTAGATTGTTTCGTTACTGAAACTTGATACTTCTAATTATTCACTGAAAGCCAAGAAATAAGTTTTGGAATAAAAACATTTTTTTTATGTTATTTTAATTTTTTATCTTAGGCGCTGTCAATAGTTAACATAAACAACTCAAAGAGTGAGTTTCTTATTTTTTACTTATTTAATTTTTAAACAACCTGCTTATATATATATATATATATATATATATATATATATATATATATATATATATATATATATATATATATATACCTAATGAAATAGTTCTCAATAATTTACTGATATTTTTAGTTAATTTACTGTAACATACTATTTACAATAGTATCATTAAATTATGACCGGTCTGTAACTTTTTTAAATTTAATTCTTTATTCAATTTTTAAAACGAGTTTAAAATATTTAAAATACATTATATATCTTTGTTTCTAATAATAATTTTTTTACATTTTTAGGCAGAGTTTCTGCTGTTATACTTGCTTGTTGCTGTTTAAAGTACTCCAAGTTTCAGAAAGTTCATTTGCTGTAAGTTATTTTCATTCAAAATTAAATTTTAACTTTATCGAAGAATCATCTGTATGGTAAATTTTATTTTCCAAAACTAAGTAAATAATTGAAAACCCTCAGTCTGTATAATGGAATAGTCAGATTAAAAAAAAAATTGGATCATTATGAAAAATTTTGAGTCAAATTTAATAACAGTTCAAAATATCAAATGTATTCAAAGCCGGTATGCCCAATTGGTTTGTGCAGCCCTATGCAGTAATTTACTAACCGGTCTGTAAAATATACAATAATTTCAAAATGATGTACTTATTGGATTCTATGATTCCTTTATGCATATTTGTATGATGTAATTATAACATAACTCCAAATTTTAATTTCAAAAACTAAGTAAATAAATGAAAACCCTCAGTCTGTAAAATAGACGATTATGGACAATCCGAACAGAATTAAAAACTTTCTTTTGGTATTTTATTTTTTTAGAGTTGTTGAATCAATATGAAAAATTTCAAGTCAAATGTAGTAACGGTTTAAAAGCTTTTCAAAAGTCAATATGATTTAAAAATACTCTCTTTTTTGGTGCCATAACACTGCAAGTTTTCTATACTTAAGCCCTATACTTTTCGTCAAAAAATCATCAATTTTTACACTACAAAAAATTCAATAACTTTGGATCCGCCTAACTTCAAAGACCGAATGACCCCTCATTGTTTAAGTCAAGTCAAGCTCTATACAAAAATATAAGTTATATATGCTTATTTGAAATATAAAAAAATCGTCTGGAATGGCTATGTATGTCTTTAAAACAAACACATAAGTATGGCAAAAAGTCAATCAATTCACTGTTGGAACTCTCTTACTGTTAAAAGTAAAAAAATATTCTCCAAAATGACAAATAAAAATGCATTCATAACCCATGTACAAAAAGTTTATCCTCAATAAAAATAATGAATGAACTATCAGTTATGCAATCACCCCCTACCCCTATAACATTTTAAAGTTACGTTACGTCTTAATCGGTTATAATTGGTTACAAGGTTACAATCTCTAACTTTTAATTAAATATTAAGTAAATAAACTTGATAATGCAGTTAATGTTTGTTTATCGCTACTGTGTTGTTAAATACCATCTTATATTTTATTTTTATTGTAAAATAGCTTCGCCTTAATTGGTTACTTTGTCACCAAAAAAAATAAAGTTTCAATACGCAACTTTACGTCTCAAATGTTGTTTTTTTTTTAACTTTATAAAGTATAACCAATTGATACTTAAAGTAACGTAACTAAGTCTAGAGTTGAGACGTAACTAAAATATGTCTCAAACATAGATTTTTTAACTATCTGACGTAACAATATGTTACGTCATAATTTGTTACACTTTAAAAACAAAAAAAAGACGTAATGTAACGTAAAAATTTTTATATTTGTGACGTATTTTAATTGCGTTAACGTAATTAAAATACGTCAATTAAATACATTTAAGAATTAAAACGTTTTAATTCTTAAACGATTTACGTTACGTTACTTTTAAAGCTTTAAAAGTTACCTTAAATTGCTCACCCATACCGTAAGCTATTCTAACTATTCTAAAAGGTACTTTTTTTTTGTTTATCGCTACGTTACTTTTAAAGCTTTAAAAGTTGTATTTACATTTAAAAAGTATTTTTTTTAAAAAAAACCACAAGCGTGGGTTAGTTTTTTAAAATACTTTTTAATTACAATAGTTTTGACAATCGTGATATTGCGTTTTCAAAAATCAAATACTTAAATAATATTGTAAATAAAATAATTATGTTAAATACTCATGATCCTGAGTTACGGTATTTAACAATGCGTTTGTCGAGACAATTGTAACTAAAAAATATTTTTTTTAAAACTGCTAAATATTATCGTTTATTTTAATTGTAAAATTGATTTGTCTTCAGTAGTTAATATTTTTTTTTTTGTAACTTATTTGTCGCGAATAAAAAAAGTTTCAATTCGTAAAGTTACGTTTCAATTATTTTATTTTAACTTATAAAAGTGCAACTTTTAAAAAAGTGTAGACTAAAACGTAACTTAACGTTAAAAGAATTCTATATTTTAGACGTATGTTTACTAAGTCTTATATCTAGATTTTCTTACGTTCCGTTACGTGTTTTTTAGGTCAATAATTCAAGCGTAAACTTGTTTGTAGTGAAAATGTTTACTTGCAGAACATGTGTGTCTTTACTTAGAAATTTGTTTTTCGAGTTTTTATATCCGGTTATAATTTTGTTCAAATTCACAATTATTTTTAGTTGCTAAACATCCAAATCTTCAGTTTTTAAAGAAATTATTAATCTTTTCTCCTTTCATCGTAATGTTCGTTTTTTAGTTTTAATAAAACAACACTACATTTTTTCTTCTTCTTCTTTTTCTTTTTCTTCTTCTTCTTTTTCTTCTTCTTCTTCTTCTTCTTCTTTTTCTTCTTCTTCTTCTTATTCTTCTTCTTCTTTTAAATCGTCTCAAGTTCTTGACAGTCAATAAAGACGTAGATACTAAGAAACTGCTGTTTTGATCATTGTGTTTAGGTCTGATAAATTGTTTTTTTTCAAATTTTTTTTGTTTGTATATATATATATACAAATACACACTCATATATAAATACACACACTTACACACATACATACATACACACATACATACATACACACGTTTTGCGTGTATAAATTGTCCTCTTTTTTTAAAAATAAAGTTTTACATTTACAAATATTGGAATTTTTATACTTTTAATAAATTATAACGGAGAATATAATCATCACATCAATAAGATTAAAAATAAATAACCAAAAAGAAAGTTTAAATAAAAACTTGGTATCTAATAGATCTAATGATCTCGTCGCCAGAATCATAAATCGTTATAATAAAATATAACTTAAGCTATTAATAAATAAAAAATAAAATAAAAATGACAAAATACAAAAACAAAAGTGCGTATTTATATAAAATTCTTATTTTTAAAAGAATTTCAAAATATTGTCATTAAAAAGAATGAATTCTTTTAACTTCTTTTCAAAGACTGGGAAGGTAATCGATAAATCAAAATTAGGTAAAATGATTTTGTTCCAGAGATTTGGTGCACGATAAGCTATACAGAACTGATTGAATTTTGTTGGACAAAAGGCTTCATAGATTGAGTTATCATTTCGTAGTGTATACTAATTTCTTGTTTTTAAGGTAATAAAGTCTTTAAAAATGTGTAATGACGGATTGATTTTACATTGAAACATAAAACATAATTTTTTATATACTTTCACTTTGTAAATATTAAGTACTTTTATATTTTTAAATAAAAACTTTGAATGCGTAAGTCGATTTTCAAAACAAACTAAGCGTATTGCATGTTTCTGACGATGATAAAGATTACGCAACTTACTTTTGCTTGTACTTCCTCAAGCAATATTTGCATAGTTAATATAACTATGTATAAATGAGTAATAAAGTTGGATTAAAATGGTTTTGTTTAAATAATTTCTTGACTTATAGAGGACTCCTATATTTTTAGAAACTTTTGTGCAAATGTAGTCAATATGCGGTTTTCATGTAACATTCTCATCAAGATAATGCCAAAAAAACTAGTAAAAGTTTCCCTTTTTATTTCAAGTTTATCAATAAGAATTTTTGGCATGGTTGTTGGTAAAAAAAGGTTTCTTAGATATAGGGTGAAACAGAATGTATTTTGTTTTATCAAGGTTTAAGGTTAATTTGTTACATTTAAACCACTCAGATACGCATTTAGGTTCTTTATTCATATCAGAAAACAACTCATTAATATTACTGTTTGATAAGAACAAATTCGTATCATCAGCAAACATATTACTCTAAAGATTAAATATTAATATAAATTAAAAACATAAGAGGACCTAGAATAGAGCCTTGTGGAACATCACAGGTTATTTCAATATAGTCCTTTGAAGGCCATCATTAGAGGTAACAAATTGCTTTCTATTTGATAAGTAACTATGAAACCATTTTAGCATATTGTTATTAATTCCATAGTATTCGAGCTTTTTAAGCAATATTTTATGGTCAACGGTATCGAAAGCCTACAAAAGATCAATAAAGACTCCAAGGGTATATTGTTTTTTTTCGAAAGATTCTGAGATTTCCCTAACAAATTGAATAATTGCGTGCTCAGTTGAAATATTTTTTTTAAACCAAACTGTTTGGCGTATAGTTTATTATTTTGGTCAAAATATATAAATATTCAATTATACATTATTCTTTCTAATAATTTTGAAAAAGTTGAAAGAACCGAAATTGGGCAATAGTTGTTAATATTTGTTTTATCGGCTTGTTTGTAAATTGGTATAATTTTCGCAATATTCAATTGATCCGGGAAAACTCCTTGTCTTATAGATGCATCAAATACTTTATAAAGAATATCTTTCAGACTTTCATAACAATCTACAACTATGTTACCACTTACTTCATCAGCACCAATACTTTTATTTCTTTTTAGAGATTTTCCAATAGTTCTATTTCTTTTTAGAGATTTAAAGGCTCTATCAAGCTCGTCCTTGGATAATGAAGAATACTCATTTCTATAATAAGATTTATTTATAGGACAAGAGTAGTCTTCAAACGAACTCTTGGTCATAGGAATTGTTTTAAAGAGATTGGTTCCAATTTCAGTAAAAAATTTGTTAAAAATTTTGTCCGGTTCACATATATTTACGTCTTCAAATTTTATAGTTTGTTGTAAAGAACTTAAGCGATTTTTTGATTTTCCTGTTATTTCTTTTTTTATTTGCCAGGTGCGCGTTGAGTTCTTTTTAAACTTATTTATCATATTAGAGTAATATTTTTTTTTTAGATTTTTACGAATTTTTTCTAATAAGTTTTTATAATTTTTATATATTTTTTCATTTGCAGAAGATTTAGTCTTTAAATATTTTATTTACAACTTTTGCTTTATTTTTGAAGATTTATTTAAGCCTTTTGTAATCCAAGGACTGTTAAAGGTTTTATGACTTATTAATTTTTCACATACTGGAAAGTTTGCGTCATATATTAAGAAGAATGTTTCAAAGAATTTATTATAAATAGTACTTGCATCATTTCGTTTTTTGTCGTTGTAAATACGCTTTTTTACAGCTCTATTTTGTTTAATTTTTATATAAAATAGGGAAATGGTCCAATAAATCAGTTTTTATGATACCTTTTTAAATGGAGTTATTAAAGATGTCTGTAATAAAAATATTGTCAATGAGGGTAGCAGAATTCTTAGTTACTCTAGTTGGATGATTAATTAGGGGAACTGCGCCTGCTAAAAAAATTTCATCATAGAAACTTCTCACTTTTTTGTTGTCGTTATAAATAAAACAGTCCATATTAAAATCCCCAATTATAAAGTTTTTTTTTCTTTCGTTGTTACCAGCGTGAACTATATTATGTTGCAAAAAAGAGCAAAAATTTTTGCACGCGCCGTCAGGTGGTCTATAGCAGCTGCTTATAAGTATGTTTCTTCCTTTGTTAATAATTAATTCAATTGTTGCGATCTCTTTATTTTGTCAGAAACGCTAAAATCGCTTCTAACTTTATAAGCAACATTTTATTTAACGTATGTCAGAACTCCTTCACCGCGTTTATTTGTTTGTCTTTCTAATGAGACTAATTCAAAATTTTTATGATGAAAATTAGAATTATTTTCAAGTTCGTAAGTAGAGCACCAAGTTTCCGTAACACATATAATATTAAAAATTATTTTAGTTTCTTCTAGAAAATGCCGAAAGTTTTCATTATTTTTGCTTAAACTCTTTATATTAATGTGGAGGATTCTGATTTTTTTACTGTTTATATCATTTATATTTTTAAAAAGAAATTCTGCTACGATCTTCTAATTCAGCAATTTTGTTGACAAAAAGTTCGCTTGATTTTTTTTTTTTTCATTTTCTTTGATATGATTTTTTAGTTTTTCATTAAGTTCGTTCGTTTCCTTTATGGTTTTTTCGTATAGTTCATTTTGAAAATTCATCCCGTTGTTTATAAAGGCAATTTCATTTTTTAGTGATATATTTTCGTTTTTTAATTGCTCTATTTTTCCTTCAAGTTTTTCAATTTCTTCTCCAAAGATTTTCAATAAAGTTTTTTCATAGGCTTCTAATAGCTCTTTCACTTGCGTGATAGTTAAACATTTAGGCATTTTTTTTAAAGAAAAAGAGCGTCTTATCTCGACGAAAGCTTTACGCAAAAAAAAGACAAACGAAAAAAAAATACTAAGAACTTCCCAAGATCATAAGCAGGCTAGCCTGATTCTAAGTTGATAAAACATTTTTTTTTTTTTATTACGAAGTAATAAAAATTTACAAATTTTATATACTATTTCTGCATGATATATAAACATATACTGTATGTATACAATAAGTTTCACATTTTTTCCTCTCTTTATATATATTTCCGTTTTTATATTTTTATAACATTTATAACATTTATAGCGTTTATAATATTAAAAAAAGGTTTTTCACATAATTTTAACATTAATTACACCAAAAATAGTAAACAATATATATGCTTATATTTTTTAAATAATTTC
Source organism: Hydra vulgaris (assembly GCF_038396675.1). Classification (NCBI taxonomy): domain Eukaryota; kingdom Metazoa; phylum Cnidaria; class Hydrozoa; order Anthoathecata; family Hydridae; genus Hydra; species Hydra vulgaris. Next base: position 55,506,066 of record NC_088927.1, on the reverse strand, counting down.
TTGAGTCTCTCTATAAATATATATTTTGGTTTTTAATTTTTAAATTTGGTTTTGAGCCGTTGTGCGGAAACAAATCGAAAATAAGGAAAAAGGTTTTAGAAGAAGTTGATTAAGATTAATTAAATACTTTTAGTAAAGAAAGATTTTATCAAGTAAAATAAAAAAAATACATGACTTTTACAAACACCACGTTACCAAAGTTACAGAAAACATTTAAATAACAAGTTCTATAAATAAGCGCTGGCAGTGATTGTCTAATCAAAAATAATATTTGTTATAAAAAAGAAAATATATTTGCAGAAAACAGGAACACTTAGCTGAACATTTAGTTCTTGCTATGAGCCAGAGTATAAGATTTGCGCATATGTCATTAGTTTCAGGCTCCAATTCTCTATTTGACAAAAAACGTTTTTAATTAAAAAAAAATTGACAGAAAATGTCCGCAATGTCTCTACGAACATGATGTTTATTTTTTCTAAATTATAATATTCCTGAGGCTTCTAATTATTATTCTGATCACTGCCATTGGGTCAATTTTGGAATTGTTAAATATATGGTGGCATCTGCTGTTCCATATTTTACTCATAATGGTTGACTGTCAAAAGCAGCTGTGAAGTAGGGTTTTTCTCCAAAAAATTCGTAGTTTCAATCGAGAATATTAAACTTATTGGAGAACAGTAGTCAAAAATGTCCTCAATTTTTCCGCAAGTTTTACATTTGTTGTTTTTAACAATCTGTTGTCTTGTGCTTTTGGCAAGCAAGGCAGCAGAAGATAAGCAGTTATGAAGAAATCGGAAAAGGATGTTTTGTGTCGGTCCATATGCGTGGGAAGTAATTTTTTTTTTCCATATCTATGTCCACGGCATTGTTGCTTTTATTGAACTCTTCCAAAATAGTTCGGCTGGCACGACTGTCTATTTGGTTTTTGCTACTTTTAAATAAAAGTTTTTTGTTGATTTTAGGGGTTTGTTAAACTGGCACCCGTATTTGCCTCAGATTTCAATTGTAGTTTTGTAGTACTGAGACATTTTGTTGTCCTAGTGTTTTGGAAAAGTGTTTTCTCTTAAAAAATTCCATCTTTGGTTTTGTTTAGTAAATTTTACAAGTGAACTTGCCACCCAATACTTTGAAAAGTAGTAAGAATTATGAGTTTTGTCCTCTTCACATTCTTTTATTTGGAAGAGCATTTTGAGGCGGAGCGCAAGACTTTGCTCCTTCGATGATTACATGCCGAGACCCCCGCTTTTGACGGGTCAGAAAAGTGTCTCTCGTTTGACCGGGTTGAAATTTTTCTTTTGCCGCAGATTATCAAAAATGACTCCTTGCAAATGCTCTATAACCCAATCCGGAGTGGGCAACACGTTTGCTAGTAACCGCAGTTGTGACATTTCCATCGTATTATTCAAAATATTCTTTCCTCTAAGGGACAAAGTACGCAGTCCCAGAAACTTGAGCTTTTTCTCTATCTTGTTAAGAGCTAATTGCCAGCTAAAATTAGTAGTATTGCTCAGTCTGGTATAAAAGGTAAAATTTTTGAAACCGCTGTCATTGTTCCACTATATGTTATCATACATACATAATAATGCATACACAATACATACATATACATATATACACAACTATGCATATGCACAACTATGTATATGTATATTATAATACATATTGCAATACATACACAATTATGCATATAAAAGTTTGAAGAACAAAAAAGAACTTTACATTTAAGTTTGAAGAACAAAAAGTTTGAAGAACTTTGAAAAAAGTTTGAAGAACTTTAAGTTTGAAGAACAAAAAAGAACATACACAATAATGCATACATAAAAGTTTGAAGAACAAAAAAGAACTTTGCTTAAAGAAACAGAAAGGTTATTAAAAGGCCAAGAATAGAACTTCGCACAAATCGCACATTGAACATTGAACAAGCAAGACGTTTTTATAAAGCCAAAAAGGTATTTCGTATTAGATATTATTTTATTATAAAATATATAATATTATTATTTTATTATTATATATATATACTCGATATATTTATTATGGCAGTTACAATCGATCAAATAGAGAAAATGATGAAAAAAATGATTAAAGGAGTTTAAAAAAGAAACTGAAAGCATGATAAAAAAACAAGAAAAGAATGTGTTAAACATTATAAGTAGTAGCACAAAAATATTATACGAGCGATTAGATATTGTCGAATCAAATATTAAAGAAAATTGTAAACAGATCAACACAATAAAAAAAGAGGTTAAAGATATTAAAGTGAGTCTAAATTTTCACGAACACTTAATAGATGAAAAAATTAGGTCCGTCGTTAAATCACAAGAGAAGTGTATAACAACAAGCGCATTCAAAGTAACGAATCAGCATTTATTAAAATTAGAGGCAAACTAAGAGAAATGGAAGATCGATCACGGCGGAACAATCTGAGAATTGACGGAGTTAAAGAAAACGATGGGAAAAGCTGGGAAGACAGCGAAATGAAGGTAAATAAAATTTTTGAAAATTATTTAGGTCTAAAAGGCATTAAAATAGAAAGGGCACACAGAACTGGCCAAAAAAACTCAGTTAAACCAAGAACATAATAATAAAAATTCTGGACTTTAAAGATAAAATCAATATTCTTAAAAAGACCACTAATCTTAAAGGTAAAAATATCTATATAAATGAAGATTTTTGCGCTATGACAGTGCAAATTAGGAAGAATCTAGGAGAACAGATGAAAATCGAACGAGCGGCAGGAAAGTTTGCAACCATCTCGTATGATAAGCTGATCATACGCGATTGGGCTTCAAAGAAAAGTAATAATTTAATATCCTAGTATTTTAATTTTTTAACATCTTATTTTCGTGATTACGAAATTATTTTATTATTTTTTCTTTTCAAAATGAATGACAACTTTTTATTTAATTTTAATAAGGAAAATAGCAGCTTTGATGACTATTTCAATAAAAAAAACATTGTAAGTGAATACTATTCAGTCCGTGAAACTTCTCAATTTTTTAGTAAAAAAATAAATAATTTTTCAATTTTAAATCTAAACATTCGAAGTATTAATAAAAACTTTGATAATCTAAAACTATTATTGCATGATCTAAACTACGATTTTAAAATAATTAGTCTCAAGGAAACGTGGTTAAAAAGCAATGAAAAAAATTGTAATTATGAATTAAATAACTACGTATCAATTCACCAACCTCGTAAAACCCACGTTGGTGGCGGTGTAAGTTAATTTATTCACAAATCTATTAACTTTATATTGCGTAATGAAGTCAATGTTAATGATACAGATTGTGAGTCGTTGTGCATCGAAATAACAAATAAAGCAACCAAAAATATTATCATTAATTCTATTTATAGAAAGCCAGGTGGGAATTTTAAAATATTTAAATCTTATTTAAAAAATTTTTTAAGCAACACCAACATAACAAAGAAACACGTTTACTTAACTGGTGACTACAATATAAACTTGTTAAATCATTCTTCAAATGTAAATGTTCAATATTTTTTAAATACCTTAATTCAACATGATATAATTCCAACAATAAGCAAATCAACCAGAATAACTAATACTTCATCAACATTACTTGATAATATATTTACTAATAATATTCATAATTGCCTCCTAGAATCTGGTATAATCAAAACTGACATAACGGATCATTTCCCAATATTCTTAATTACAAATAATATAACTGATAATCATTCTGCTTTAAAATCTACAATCCAAATGCGAAAGATCAATTAAAACTCCTTGTTGCACTTTCGAAATTTCTTATCAGAAAAAATTGATTGGGACCTTATATTACAATCACAAGAGGCATATAAGGCGTATGATCTTTTTTTGGCGCAGTTTTGTAAATATTACGATTTGGCATTTCCACTAAAAAAAATATAAATTCAAAATCACTTTTAAGCCCTTAAATGACCAAAGGTTTACTTAAATCATCTAAGAGAAAACAAAAACTTTATGAAAAATATCTAAATCATTCACAAATGAAATAAATTACAAAAGTTATAAAAGTTTATTTAAAAAAACAAAGAAACACTCTAAAAGAATTTATTATGCTAAGATGCTTAAAAAAACACAAGGAAACACTCAAAAAACTTGGAATGTGATTAACCAGATAATTGGTAAAAAAAGATGTTATAACAATAATTTGCCACAAAAACTCATAATTGATAGGGAAATGATCAGTAATAAAGAAAACATCGTTAAAAAGCTCAACGACTATTTCCTTGAAGTTGGCCCAAATTTAGCAAGTAAAATCCCAAAAAGCACCACAAATTTCAAATCGTATATAAAACCAACCAATATATCTATGAAAGAAGTTAGTTTAAATATAACTGAGGTGCGTAATGCGTACAATAGTCTGAAAAATAATAAATCCGCTGGCATTGATCAAATTAGCGTGAACGTAGCAATCTTCGATATTATAGAACCATCTTTGTTTTATATTTTTAACTTTTCAATACAATCCGGTATTGTACCGGGAAATTAAAAATTGCTAAAATATCACCTATTTTTAAAACTGGCGATAACACAATTATGTCAAATTATAGACCTATTTCTGTCTTACCATGCTTTTCAAAATTGTTAGAACGTATTATGTATGATAGGCTTAATAAATATTTAACCAAAAACAAAATACTGTATAATAAACAATTTGGATTCATAAAAAAACATTCAACGGATCATGCAGTAATCGATTTAATAAATTATATATCCGATGGGTTCAATAATGATTGTTATACACTAGGAGTTTTTGTTGATCTGTCAAAAGCATTTGACACAGTTGACCATGACATACTTATAGAAAAACTAGAACTCTATGGAGTATTAAACAATAACCTACTCTGGTTTAAAAATTACCTGTCAAACAGGAAACAATACATAGTGTATAAAGAAAATGAAACAGGAAACAAATTTATAACTTGTGGTGTTCCCAAGGGGTCCATCCTAGGACCACTATTGTTCTTGTTGTACATTAACAATTTATATTTAGCTTCAAAGACTTTAAATCTTATTTTGTTTGCTGACGACTCTAATCTTTTTTACTCAAATAAAAATATAAAAGATCTTTTTAAAATATTTAATGAAGAACTAATAAAAGTTAATGATTGAATTATTTGTAATAAACTTTCATTAAATGTACTGAAAACTAAGTTTTTGTTGTTTCATAAACCTAGTAAGAGTGATCACCTCCCTCTAAAATTACCCAATCTCTTTATGAATAATTCAGTTATTAAAAGAGAATCAAATGTAAAAATTCCTGGGAATAATATTAGATGAAAATATATTATGGAAATCTCATATTAAATCTATTGAAAATAAAATTTCCAAAAATATTTCTGTTTTATATAGAGTTAAACCATTTCTTAATATCAAGTTATTAAAAATTATATATTTTTCATTTATCCATAGTTATCTATCCTATTGCAATATTGCATGGGGAAGTAGCAATTATGGAAAGCTTAAAAAAATTTATAGTAAACAAAAAATTGCATTCAAAATTATTTTTAGCGTTAAGAGAACTGCTCATGGAGAGCCTTTCTTAATGGAACTTAATGCACTCAATGTTTATAAACTTAACATATATCAAGTTATGCTGTTTATGTTTAAATCTAAACATGGTTTGTCGCCTAATATATTTCACTCTTACTTTACTAAAATTTCTCATAAGTACCCCACAAATTTTTCAAATGATAATTTTGTAGTTCCAAGATTCTATTTCAAACTCAGTTTATTCCAAATTCAATATCGTGGAGCATTTCTATGGAATGAATTTTTTCAAAAAATTAATAAAAATAACATTCTTCAAAACATATCTTTTGAGCAATTCAAAATAGTATGTAAACGTTTCTTATTAGGAAAAAATTTCGATCTAAAAAATTAATTTTAAAATTTGATTATAAAATAATAAAAAAATATATAAACTGAATAGGTTTTCATCTACTTTTTTTGTTTGTTGTTTTTGTGAAAAAGTCATAACTTATTTATTTTTTTGATCTTCTGTTTTTTATTTTTCATTTAAATATGTTGTTATTGAAAACTTATGCTATTTTAATATCTTACTAGCAGAAAGCAACCCGTAATACGGGTTTCGGTCGGTCTGTTAATTTATAGTGGCTGTTTTCCACAATTTAAAGTTGCCATACCTTAACTAATACCCTGTAAGAAAAACTCCTTCAAATTAAAAAATTAAACTATCTGTAAAATTAAAATAAATTAATTTAACAATTATTTAACGTTATTTGAGTAATTTACAACTGACATAGGTCATATCAGTGTATGGCCGAACCATTTTCCTAGACATTACTAAGTTCAACACAATACGTTTTTAGTTACTGACACAAAATAATAACACTTCATCAAGCCTTAAATTGACGAAAGATTAAAGCTAAATTCTTGTTATATTTTTTATAACATGAACTTTAATTAATAAGATTAATATGAAGTGAAGTAACTTATTTATGAGTTATTAATTTTTTGGTATCCCCTTGATACATGTTTCTTTAAAAAAGGAAACTGTCTTTAAAACGATAAATGCACACATCTAAATAAATTTATTATAAATAAATAAGCAATTGAGTACAAATACGTATAAACAAAAAAAAGTCGATTTACAATCAAACATGTGCATTAGGGTGGAGCGATTTTCATAGCAAAAAAAAAAAAAGAGTTTAAAAACCAATATTACTGAGACACGAATCAATGTCTATTAATTATAAGATAAAAGTAAAAAAATATTTTTTGATTTTGATGAGATCTTGAGGGTCCTTTTTGGAATTTAAATTCTTGACAGGTCCTAATATTTTTGAATTTTTTTTTTTCTAAACCATATCAACCTTGGACTCAAAAAAAGCAGAAAAAAATACTTGTTTCATAAATAATAATTTTATTAGAAAAATTTTAATCAATTCAACTATATTTGAGTTTAATTGGTGAAAAACAAATAAAATTTCAATTAAAAAAGACAAAAACAAACCAAATACAAACAATAGTATATTATAAAAAATAAAAAATTACAAATTAAAAAAAAATTACAAAATTAAAAAAAAGTCATCAAAGAAAAAACGGCAACAAAAAAGTTATAAATATCTTCACTGATAGAAGATATTTACAACCTTTTGGTTGCTGTTTTTTCTTCGGTGTCTCTCAACACCCCGGTATGGATGAGCCCTCCATTTGAAAGATGGCTCATAATAATTTGCCACTTATTGAAGGACCTCTCTGAGAGAAGCCCTGGGTTTTGGGAGCGATATCTTTTGTATTCCTCAAATGTTAACGACTCTAAAATTACAAATAGAAGGATATAATAAAATTTAAAAACATTTACAATTTTTTTAATCAAAATATAAAGCATAACCTCACCATTTTCACAGGATGAAGATGATGCTAAAAATAAATTAAAAAAAAGTAAATTAAAAAAAGTTAAACTTGTGAGAAATTTAATTTTAATAAAAATATGAGTAAAATGCAAACAGTTTAAAAATGCCATATTTATATTAAATAATTCTTTCACCTATTGCACATATTTCTCCGTAAAAAATATATAAAATTTAAAACACAGCCCTACCAGTTATGCTTCTACCAGACACTAAAGACAAAAAATATACCTTAGAATAATTGATAGAATTATATTTACATATAAATAAATATTTAACTATAATTTTTTTTACCTAATCCCCTCATTTCTTCCATGAAGTTGTCTAAAGTAAGATAAAAGATAACTGAAGCTAAAACTAATTAAAACTAAACTAAAATTACTAACTAAGATTAAAACTAAACTAAAATTATTAACTAAGATTACTTTATCCTAGTTTTTGGTATACAGGAGCACTAAAAATACAAATAAGTTTATGGACTACTAATAGGTAAAAAATTAAGACTATTAGGTTAGAGGAACAATCATTTTGTTAGCCCAGAATTCTTAGGTACTATGGCGGCAATGACTCCTGGCTTATAAACAATAAGTTTCAAGTCATCAAATCTCATGAAATTATTATAGCAGATAATAAGTCAATAAACCTGTTTAGAGCTTCTGGACACTACAGACTTGGAAAAAGTAGATACAAAAAGCTGGAGTCTTTTTGGGACTTCGCATCCCTGGATAAAATACATTTCATACTATTATAAAAACACATTTATATAAACACATTTATAAAACAACTATATATATCACTACATACACGTATTTATCAAACTACATATATCATCTCATACACATATTTATCAAAAACATTTTAACTTTGAGCATAAGATAAACATATAAGCAAACCTTTAACAGCTATAAAACGACATTTATTAGCATTTAATATTTTTAATGTAACAAAGAATGCAGACTACAATTTACAACATTGTAATGAAAAAGATGAAACCATTAAAGAACAAAATTATAAATTTCAAATAAATACATATTCAGATACCTTAAAAGGAAGCATATCACAACATTCTTTTGACAAATTCCAGAAGAATTTTTATTTATTTTTCTATTCCTTATTATTTTTCCTAAGAATATAAAATATACATATAGATATAGAGCAATATAAAATAGATTGAAATAAACGCAAACTTATGCATATAAACTTACATGAACACAAACAACAATCTTATTCTATTTAACTATCATATTAAACACATAAATAAAACTTTATACTCATTATTCTTTCTACAAAAAATAATCTTAATCTATAAATAAGAAAATGAATTGAACTTACTAAAAAAGCCATCAGCTCCTCCTAATTGCTCCAGAAAATAAATCAATACTTGCTTAAAATGTTCTAATAAGACTAACGACAAAACTGAAACAGTTTACTTAAATAGAAATTTTAGTTATAAACTTCTTCTAAAAAATGAAAACAGGCTATAAAAATTAGAAAAATAAAAACAACCAACAACAAACAAACGATTATTTGAATTTTCTATTTTAAACAATGAACAACATCAATTCTTTTCGAAAATAATAATATATCAGCTCTAATTTGCTTGCTTGCTTGCTTGCGAAAGACCGCATGGCAAATGTAACCGCGCATATAAAAGTCTAGAAACTACTTAAAAACTAAGAAATGGTGTATTTTACAGAATACAGAACCGTCATTGACAACACTAACATTAGGCGTAACTATGCGCACTATTCATTACCGTATTCATATATAAGATTATAAGTTTTATAATATCTTTGTAGAAATATATATATATATATATATATATATATATATATATATATATATATATATATATATATATATATATATATATATATATATGTATATATATATATATATATATATATATATATATATATATATATATATATATATATATGTATATATATATATATATATATATATATATATATATATATATATATATATATATATATATATATATACTTTTATGTTTAAAGTTTTTAAATTGTAATATTAACTGACGGCTTCAATGTTAACGGGGCTCGGTGATAAGACAGTATGTCTTCTTCTTGCTCCGGCCATTTATTATATATGTAAACGATTTTTCTCATTGTAAATAGTATTATACGGAAAAATAAAATTTAAAAAAAAAAAAAAAAAAAAAAAAGACGTTAGAAGCATAAAACAGACAAAACATACATAAAGGGACTTACGGGTAAATTAACATTGCGCCAAAATAGCATCTGACATAACACATTTAGTCTGAAATTGCAATTTAACTTTTTTTTATTGTGGTTTTATTATTTTCAAAATAAGAAGCGGAAATCCCTAAAACAGATAACCCTAAACTAACAAATCCAATTGACAAAAAATTTTGCAAATTGTTTTCATTTCCTTCATGAATTAGACGCCTAATAGTACTAAACCATGGAGACTAAAATTTTTTTGAAGGGTTAAAAATTGATTTCTGGTTGCATGTTAAAAAACTCTCCAAGAGAGGGAGTAAAAAAGTTCTCTAAAAGAGTTGCAAAAAGCTCTCCGAAAGAGAGTGGCTTCAAAATCCAATGCTGAAGTGTCGCCAAACACCCATATTCGTACTACCGTAAAATCGAAATTACTTTTTTAAGTAAATTGCTTTTTAACGGCTTACCTTCAAAAGTACTTTTTTTACTTTTTTAAGTAAAAATAAACGACATTTAAAGTCAATTTTAATGCGTACTTTTTCAAGTAGGAGAGAACGGGGTGAGATGCGACATAGTGTGAGATGGGACTTGGCAATATCTCAGTGAAAAATTTAATAAAGCAATAGTTTTTTATATATGTTATAAGTTTGCAATAGCTTCTTCATATTATTGTGTTTTTAAAGTTTCAGAAGTATTTTTTTTTCGGATTATTTGTAAATATGTAAAAATCTAACAATTTTCCTGGATTATGAAGACATCATTAATTCTAAATATTTATGTGTTGTTTGCATATATTTTTATGTTTATGGTTTTTAATTATTTACTATTGTTTTATTTAACTACTGCAGGAATATGATTAGCATATGGCAACGAGAACTATATAAAATAAAGGTTTTCTCACACCTACTAGTGATGGGGTGACTTGGGACAGGAGAATTGGGGTGAAATGGGACACTGTTCAATTTTATCATTTTTTTAATTTACTGTACTTTAACTTTTATAATCAATATTTTTGTAAAAAAGCAAGTGAACAGAAAACTATGTTTATGTTTATGATAAGACTTCAATGTTTACTTTATAGTAAAGTATTTTTTATTATAGAAAATAATAATAATTATATTGGATTTTTTTGTTACTTTGTCCTGAAGACATCTTTTACAGTAAGTATTGTTTTAAAGCCAATCAATTTTGTATTTTAAATTCAGTTTAAATAAAGTTCTTCACTATTAGCCTTATTAAATTTGATCACATTATAAGTTTTTTAGGGTTGCGATACTATTTTATTTTCATTAAAATAAATCTAAAATTTATAGCCTAATCTGGATTTTGGTTAATGCAATTAAAAAGAGCATAATTTTTTTAATAATGGAGTGAGTAATATGAGTAATAATTTTTCGGATGCCAAGAAAGTACAAACGAGTGACAAGTCGGTTAAAGCCTGATGCTCAAACAATAAAAGCTGCTGTGATGGCTGTCGAATCTGGCACTTTAACACTACGAGCAGCTGCACAAGAGTATACAATTTCAAAATCAAGTTTACAGCAGAAAATAAAGGTTAATAAAGAAACTTCTCACAGAAACTTATACTTTGATGAACAACATAAATTTATTTTTAATAAGACACAAGAATATGAAATTTCAATATATCTTTGTAAAGCATCTAATATGCATTATGGAATTGATGTTAAAGAAACAAAGCAACTTCCATATTAATATGCAATTAAAAATGACATTAAAATACCAGAAAACTGGAAAAAGAGTGAAACAGCTGGAAATGAATGGTCTTATTTATTCTTAAATTGTACAAAATTATCTATTCGTACCCCAGAAGCCACCAGCCTCAGTCGAACATCTCGTTTCAATCGCACAAATGTAGATACTTCCTTCGAAAATCTTGAAAGTGTGCAAAAGCGCTAAATCTTTTCTGCTGATTGCATTTACAATATTGATGAAACAGTTCTGACAACTGTTCATAAGCCAGTGAAAGTGATTGCTGGTAAAGGAGTAAAGCAAGTAGGATAGGTAACTTCTACTGAAAGGGGAACCCTAGTTACAATGATGGGTTGCATTAATGCCCTTGGAAATTTTATTCCACCGTTTTCGATATTTCCTCGTGTCCACTTTCGTAGCCATATGCTTAAAGGTGCACCAACAGGTACAAAAGGTGATGCTAATCCTAGTGGATGAATAAATACAGAAATTGTTTTGAAATGGTTTGATCATTTTGTGGAGTATGGACATCCTAGCAAGGATCATCCATTACTTTTAATAATGGACAACCACAAAACTCATATATCAATTGAACTGATGGATAAAGCTAAGGAAAGCAATGTTGTGCTCTTGACATTGCCACCCCATTGCAGCCACAAACTCCAACCACTTGACAGATCAGTATTTGGGCCATTAAAGAAATTTTACAATTCAGCATGTGATTCATGGTAAAAGGCACATCCAAATACTCCAATGACTATATATGGCATTTCTGAAAACTTAGGAATAGCTTATACGAGAGCCTTTACTTACCAAAACATTCAAAATGGTTTTAAAGCAGCTGGCATTTTCCCGTACGATCAATATGTTTTCAGTGATGTCAACTTTTTATTTTCTTATGTATCTGATCGACCAATTCCAGCAAATGACAATTCCGACAAACAAACAATCCCCACATCACTGTGTATTGTATCTGAAGTTATTAATGAAAAGAAACAGCAAATCAGCACTTCTGATTATGATGATAATGTAAATTACAATTCTTGTCTAAGACACCACCCGTCCGTTACAATTCTTGTCTAAGACGCCGTCGGAGTTAAAGAAAAAAACCGGTTTAAAAAAAAGCGAGACAGTGAAAAAAAACCGAGAAACCGAGGTAAAAAAAAAGAACCGAGAAAAAAAAAAGGAACCGAGTAAAAAAAGGTCCCAATGACGTCACGAGAAAAGGTCCCAATGACGTCAAAGTTCCCCAGAGTAAAACGACTTCACGCGCATGCGCAGAAAAAAAGGGTAAGGTGTAAAAAAAAATTTTCATATCAAAACTGTTACAATTTAAATTTATTTAAATTGCAACAGTTTTGATATGAAAAATTCTCAATTCTCAATTGTTATGTTTGGGTTAAGTTTTTTTCCAAACGTGATGAAAGAATTGTAAATATCGAATTCATCATCGAATCGTTTGTTAAATTTTCTAGACATTTCTACAACGAATAGTGCTTCTTCAATTGACAAAACAATTTTTTTTACCACACAATTTGAATTTTCAATCATTGTATTAGTTTGCTAAAAAATAAAAAAAATTTATTCATAAAAATATTTACAATTTAAATTAAAGGGGGGAGCGTCACATATCCACTCTTCTTTCAGCTCAAAGGGAGGGGCGTCACATATCCATTTTTCTTCTGTTTCTTCTGGTTGTTTTTCTACTTTTAAGTTCTTTAGCTCTAGTTTAGCACATTTTTCATAATCAAGTCCTTTTAACGGTCTTTTTAATATTAAATTTGGCGGTTTGAATTCGAAAGCTGGAGCCACGAGTTCGCACTCCCAATTTTCATCATTATTAATATTATTCATTTTTTATATCTAAAGAAAAAAAAGAATGTTAGTATAAAGTTGTATAAAAAAAGAGGAATAAAAAATAAAAAACATTAAGGAAAAAAAAAGAGAAAAAAAGTAATAAAATATATATTTCTAAAATAAAAAATACAAAATTAATTTTTTTTAAGTTGACAACTTTGGCATATGCCACATAGTTTGATACAAAAATAACGCTCGTTTAACGTTCTTGACTGTTTTAAACTTTCTCTTTGCAGTTTGAAAAAGTAGGGATACATTGCTGTAAAAAAAAATAGAATGAATAAATAAAAAAATGTAATGATTAAAAGAAAAAACAGAAAAAAATATACCTTTCATTCGATTTCTAACTTTTTTGGGTGTTTTTGATTTTTTGCGTATCCATTTGTTTTCATTTTTATTAGTTTTGCTATAAATATAAAATAATATCTTTCATATGTACAAATTTTTAAGAAGTAATAAAATCATATTGTTGATAAGATCATTCTATATAATTTTTTAATAAAATATAAAATTGATCATATTCAGAGTGGTTTAAGAAGTTTTGAAAATAATGTGAATAAAATATTTCAAGTGTTATATATAAAAAATTGGCTGTAAAAAAAATCTAAATGTTCTTTAAATAAAAAGCGAGGAGTAAATTCTGTTGATTTATATTTCGTTTCGTCCCATATAATATATTCACTATCGTAATATTGCATAGGTATAACACTTGCGAGTTTCTTTTTAAATAATTCGATTTGCATACTTCTTTTAGAGTAGGATTATTTTCGTATTTATAGCCCAACCTTGTTTGTGGACAAAACCATATCAATTTTTCATAACGAATATCGTATTCTTCAAAACTTTTTCTTTCCATTTTTGGTTCCATTTTTTTAATAGTTTAGCTATATATATAAAATATGATTTTTATAATGTATAAAATTATTTTCATGAATATAATAATATTACCAACTGCCCATTGAATGTTTTTTCTAATACAATTATAAAAAAAATCAAGTTCTTCATTTTTAATATAATGATTATTATAGTGTGATCTAAACATTTGGTATAAAGAAAATATAATTTTTTTTGCAACCAAAAAAATAAATTGTGATCGGTTAAAGAAATAAATTCACAAATATAAAAAAAATCATCATCAGAACTGTTTTTCAGGATAACGAAAATAAAAAACTCCAAGCTGATCTTTTAATAATTCCAATTCAATTCTAATTCTTCTAACAGCTAATCTTCTTTTACATAATTCTTTTAACGTTTTCATGTCTCGATCCATGTTATTTTTTGTTTCGCCTATAAACCACCTGGCAATGTGGATAATGTCGTATTCATAAAAGTGTTTGCTTCTTTCTAGTTGCATTTTTTTATTAGTTATCTAAAAAAAATTTAAAAAATTGATTTACAATTTAAAAACGAATAAAACAAGGTTCAATAATATAAAATATTGTTGTTTTGACCAATTTATATATTCCATGATTAAACAATATAGTTTTTTCATTAAATGTATTTCTAGTTGTTTACGTGGATCTGCAAAATACGATATTTCTGTAAAAAGTAAATGAAATAATCTGTAAAGATAACGTCTTGAAAGATTAAAAAATAAAAAAATGATTATTATTAACATTCAAAAAGGAATTAAATTCAAAACGAATTAGTGAATGAAAGCTATAAAAGAACAATCTAATATTATCTTTATTTTTCCATTTGGTTAGTGGTAGTTTGGTTTTATCAAATAAAGAAACAATTTTATTTTGCAACTGTTTAAATTCTAAACGAATTCGTCGATATGCCAAAGTTCTTTTACATAAATCTTTCAAGGTAAGTTGAGATTGATTTTCATGGCTAAATTTGTTAAATTGATCCAATGTAATATTGTCGTAATTAAAAAGAAAATAAGAAAAATGTCGTTCTTGTGTTTCAAACCAAATCAGTGTTTCCTGTTCAAAGTTTTTAATGTGAGAACGAATGTTTTCTAAATAACGGCAACGATTTCTTGATTTTTTGTCCGTTTTAATGTCTTTTTTTTCTCGTTTCATTTGTTTTTCACGTTTCTGTAGAAAGTAGTGAAGTGAAGTAAATTTTTAATCAAGTATGTCGCTAATATTGCCCCAGTTGCTGCCCATTTTTTTAATTAGTTGTCTAAAAAAAGTTAAAAAATAGTTAATACAATAAAAAATTAATGTCTGGGAATCAAGTCATGGTTTATATACAAGTAAACTTACTATAGAAGTTACTATACAAGTAAAACTTTTTTTTTGATTCCCAAAAAAAAAAGTTTTTAGTAGAAATTAGGTTAGTGTGCTCATTCTGGTATAGGATTATTAAAATGAAATAGTTCTTCTTGTTTGGCTTCTATGACTGCACTTGGATATACTCCGTTCGGTGGTGAATAAACAGGTGGTAGATTTTTAATCATGCTTTCTTCATATGTTGGCAAACGTGGTATTTTATTTTTATATTTAGTGACAATATCCATTCGATGAATAGCTTTGCATAATACAAGTAAATATTCCAATTTGCTTTCTAATGATTCGTAAATATGACCTTGTTCGTTTTGTATAGTGTTATCTTTAAAGTATTCTACAATATCCAAACCATTTTTTAAAGTTTCTTTGATTCCAAATGGTATTCTAAGCATGAATTTGATAGATTTCACGTTGGCAATGGTTAGTTCCAGACTGATTTCTCTGAATATTTCTATTGCATTCATTTTTTTTATTAGTTAATCTAAAAAATAATGTATAATAAAGTATAGATAAAAAAGGAGAAAAAAATACATTTTTTTTACATAAAATATATTATTGAATAGTAATCGTGATAAATAAATTATTATTAATAATAAATTGTTTTAGTTCTTCATGTGTAATAAAATTGTTAAAACCAACAGCCACATTATATTCTTCCCTAGGTTTATCAAAAGAACTAGCGTCTAAAATTTGAAGATAATTATCATTGGTAGTAGTACGAGCCAAAAATTTATCTTTATCTCTCAAGGTCAAATTGACTTTTTTGGTAAAAGGTCATTTAAAAGCATCGTCAAGGTCACCTCGTAATAATTGAAAGTAAATGGCTAGATTGTTTACGTTGGTACTTCGAGTATAAATTTTTATACGATAACGATAACCTTCTGATGTGTAAACGGGTTCTGTATAAAATGCTTCATCTGATAGTAGTCTGAGATTCATTTGATCTAGTTTGATGATTTGCGTGTCTTTAAAGATGTGTTGTTTTACTTGTTTGCTTTGTTGAATTGATTTTATTAATGCTAAAAATTCTGTGCTGTTTTCTTCTACATTTTGATTGAGTTTTGTTATTTCTTGTTTGAGATGTTCTGTATCGTGTTGATTTGCCAAAACCATCATGTTGTCATAGAAGAGAATTTTTAATTCTGCCATTTCTTTGTTCATTTCTTCTAGGGTTTAATAAAGTTTAACATTTTCTTCTTTTAGATTTTTAATTTCTTGCTCTTTTTCTTTTGAAATGACTGTTTGTTTAGTTTGAATTTCTTGATAATTTTTCAGTCCATTCATGATTTGATTAATTAAAAGATTCAAATAATTTAAATTTTTCTTTTCTTCTTGAATCATATGGTTGAAATATTGATTTTGTTGTTCTTTATAATATTGAAAGCATATGACAGAGTGTTCATAATAATCTTGATCATCCACTTTGGTATTATAAAAAGAGCATATTTTTTGTATGTCTAGAAATTCATAATCACATTCATGATTCAACAAATCTTGCACCTTTTTCTTACATGTAAAACATTCGTGTGAGTATTGCTCTGTAGAACAATCTGTTTGATGTTTCAAAAGTTCTTCTGCAGTAAATTCTTTGTCACAAAAACAACATGGATATGTGTTGTCTGACATTTTTATTAGTTGCTGAAAAAAAACATTTATTTATATAAAAAAACTATAATAAAAAATACACGTCTTTTTTTATCATAAAAGAATTAATAAGTAAATAAAATGACTCAATGAAACAAATAAAAGAATAAAAATATAAATTAGGTTGGTTTCAATATCTTGTTGCATGTTTTCAGGTTCTTCAAAAACATCGCTAAAATCGGGAAACATATCATCAAAATCATCATTATTATTCATTTTTTTAGTTGGTTAAAAAAAAAGATATATTTACAAAAAAACAAATATTTACAAATTGAGTTCTGGCAAATCATCCATTTTATTTATAACGTCTAAAATATATTGTTCCCAATCCATTTCATTTATAATGTCATGAATTTCTATCTGTTCTAGTTCTTTTTCTGCTTCTTCTTTTAACATTTCTTTATTGAGCTCTTCAATATCATCTTTTTCTTCCATTTCTTCTATATCTTGCAGTAATTGTTCTATATATTTTTCATAATCTTCCTCAGTTATTTCTTCCATTTCCATTAAATCTTCCAAATCCTGTTCTTCTTGCTTTGTCAATAACAAGTCGTGGTAACAAATAGTCTCCTCATTAATATATTCACCATAACTAAGACAAAAAAATAAAAAATGTATAAAAATATAAAAAAATAAAAAAGAAAAAAAGTGAATAGGCTTACCATCCACATTTTTTGATGTATTGTTTCATTTTTTTTAATATATTAGTTTGCTAAAAAAAAGTTACAAAAAAAATTATTGCAATATAAAGTTTGTAATTATTTCCATAGTTATTTGTACATTTTTTATAAGTTCTGAATTATTTTCTTTTTTTGAAATGTCAATAGACCAAACCCATAAAGCATCATATAAAGCACGAGCTGCTTCGACTTCGGTTCCTTTTTTTGATATATTAAATTTAAAAGTCTCATCATTCTTTCGTTGGTATTATAATAATCACATTGTATGCATTCGATTTCACGCTTTTTGTAGACAAGATATTCTGCTAAAGTTTGCCATTGTGTTTGCAAATGTTTAGCTATTTTTAGTTTTAATTGCATAAAATTCATTTTTTTTATTTTTGCTAAAAAATATAAAAATTAATATAAATAATTCAATATAAATAATTTACATTGTTGTATATTATATAAAAGTTTTTCATCTTCCCAAATGGATAAAATAAAATACAAATGTTTGATTGCCAACTTTTTGTTTGCTTGCCTTAGTATAAATAGGGTTAAAACGTTTTTTATTTTACCGATTGTTTTTATATAATTCTTTTTGATTTTTTTTATTTCATTTCTTTTCAAATTCAACAAAAATGCCAAATGTTTCCATTCATGATGGAGTTGTTTTGAAGTGTGATTTATTATTTCTTTAATCATTTTTTATTCTGTTATATATAAAATAGTAATTGTATATCAAAATATTAATGTATTTAAAAAAATATGAAAATAAAAAGAGACTACAAAAAAAATTTATTTCCACAAATATACAAAAAAAATTTATAATATATCGCTCTCTGTATATCGCGGTTCTAAATAAAAAAAGAAAACTTGTTTATAAAAAATATTTATTTTTTATTAATAAAAACACTAAAATTAAAAAACTTACGAGGAGAGTCTAGCTTTTTTTAAGTGTTTCAATTAAATCATTCGCGATTGCCATGCGTTTGTCTAGGAAAAGAATAAAAATAATCTAAAAGAAAAAAAAGTTATTATAAAAATTAAAAGAAAGTTATTATATAAAAATTAAAAAAAAATTAACCATTTACCAAGTACAGGATTGTAACGCGGAACAACTGCCAGTGGTATTTTCTTTTTGTCTTTTTTAATAAATAACTTGAAAATGTTTTCTTTTTCTGAGGGATACCACTGTTTGTTTATCCTAATATTTTCCATTTTTGGCTAAAAAAAATAGTTGTTTTTTATTAAAAAAAACCATGTTGTTTGTTGTAATAAACAAAAAATAGTTACAAATAAAAAAATATCATTTTTTTATATAAATGCCTAAAGTAAGATATACTCCTAGATCATTAAATACTGTCAATATGGCGCGTACAAAAACTACAGTTCCTAGAACAAAAATAGCAGTTCAAACACAAACGAGTACAAAACAAAGTTCAACATCGACACAGACTGAAAATCAGTATTTACCGAGCAATTGTAAAAGAATATTATCATGTTTACGAAGATCAAATAACAGATACAAAGATAATAAAACAAATCGTAAACTTGGAAGTGTTGGTAAAAGAATAAAACGCTGGTTTCATACTGCCGAATCCTATGTCGATATTAAACATCAATTAAAAGAAGCAAATATTAGACGAAAAATTAGAAACAAATAAAACTATAATTTATTATATTCTTAAAAAATTTTTTTTATAAAAAAATCGCTTCTTCTTTTGGAGTCGTATCGTAAGCAAATATTAGACGAAAAAATAGAAACAAATAAAACTATAATTTATTATATTCTTGAAAAATTTTTTTTATAAAAAACTCGCTTCTTCTTTTGGAGTCGTAACGTTTACGATTTTTATTTTTTTTCTTTCTGAAAAAATAAAAAAAAGACTCTTAAAAAATATATTTTTTTATAAAAATTTATAAAAAAAACAACTTACTTTTTTATTTACTGGAGCATTTATTTCTGTTTGCGTTGTTGTGTTTTTTTGTTCAATAGAAAAATCTATTTCTGTTTGTGTTGTTGTTGAGTCTTGTGTTGTTGTAGATGACTCGCTTATTTTAAATAATCTTTTCTCTATTTCATCATCGTCTTCAATTAAAATTACATTATTTGTCTCTTCTGTAAATTCTAACTCTTGACCGATAAAGTCTCCCATTGTAGGTTTTAATTTATTATAACGTTTTACAACTCTTGTTCGTGCCATTTGATTTTGTTAACAAAAAACACGCTTTTTATGTATAAAAATTTAATCTCTACAGATTAATGCGAAATAAAGGCTAAAGTGATGAAACTTTATGCAATGAAAAGAAAATGCTGTGTCATGCTAGTTATATTTAGAAAGTTTTAATACCACTTTTATGAACAAGATTAAAGAGATTAAAATACAGAGTAAACAACTTTTTTTAAAAACTCTGCGAAGAAAAAAAGTGTCTGTGTTAAGTGTTAAAATAACAATTTAAATAAATTCATAACTTCATGAACCATCACGTCGACGTAGCATATTGCATTCGCATTCCGCCTTATGTTTCAAACGCCATGACATTTACCCGCCGTGGGTTCAAATCTCGCTTAAGGCATATCATATCATTCTATGTTAAAACAGGGGGAGCTTATACTGCTCACTGATGTAATGTCTAGAAAGTTTAGAAAGTTCAATGTTAACGCAGGGGGTATACGTTCACTGACTTCAGGGGACGCGTGCTCACTGATGTAATGTCTAGAAAGTTTAGAAAGTTCTATGTAAACACAGGGAATGCTCATACCACTCACTGAGCAGGGGCTAACGCTCACTGATGTAATGTGGAGTGTGTGAGAACGAGTGAGCGCACGAGTGTGTGAGTAAGCAGGCTAAGGATTAAGGCAGGAATAAGTAAGTTAAGTAAGGACTAAGTAAGTAAGTAAGAAAAAAATACGGCCGTATAAAAAAAAAACACTATAAGAAATACACAAGTAAGTAGGCCTACTAAGATAAAATAAAGACAGAAAAGTAGTGTCAGGGTGACACCATGTTTTTTTATCTTGAAAAAAAAAAAGATAAAAAAATACAATAAAAAAAAAAATACAAGTCAAAAAAGTTAAAGTCAAAAAAGTTAAAGTCAAAATGGCTGCAGATGATATTGATTTTTCGCGTATGATTGTAAGACAGAATTTATTTTCAACACCTTCATATAAAAATATACATCTAAATTACCCAAATATACGGTAGATGGAAAATGGCCTTTTCATAGAGATGCTTTTTTTGAATTTTTTGATAGGACCTCCTTTGATGAAAACGAGTTAACCGATCCCAATAATACAGAACTAAGAACTCTAAGACGTAGAAAAGTTAAGAAAAACTTGAAAAAAATTAAGCGTCAATATTGTAGAAAAGCACTGATGTGTTATCGAAAAACGAAAAGCAAGTATATAAATAATAAACAAAATCGTGAAATGAATCGAGTAGGAAAACCGATATATCGTTTTGTTTTAACAAAAGTGGATCGCGATAAACACAGAATCAATTATTAAAAAAAATGAGACATAGAAGACATAGAGGTCATAGAAATGCTAAAAGATATATTTTTGTTCATCGAAAATCGAGAGCTCATCCTAGACCTTATCATTCTTTAATCGGTAAAGGACGAAAACGTATACTTAGAAAACGTGGTAAAGGTATCCTTGGTAACCTATTAGGAGGTATTCCCTTAATTGGTGGTGTATTTAAAACTATATTTTAATCGGATTAAAAAACATGTATAAAAAAGCTCAACTCTGTAAAACGTTTATTTACAAAAATGAATTCAAAAATATGTAAACATGCAAACAGAAAAACACATATAAAAAAGTATTGCGACAAATGTTTCGTACAAAAATTTCGACGATATGTTGAAGAAAATTCTAAAGAAATTTTATGGTTAATAAAAGACTTAAAAAAACACAACGACAAGTTAAAAAAATTTAAGAACAGATACAAGCTCGCGAGGAGAGTTTATTTTAACTTATGAGTACGAAAATGGCATTGCCGAAATCATCAGTGGTAATAAAGATACTGGTCACACAAAAATATCTACGTTTTTTGGTGGTTTTATTATGGATTTAGACATTATAAATAAATTATATTGTATTTCGCATATTAATGACGGTGTTTTTTATGTAGGTAATAAAATACCAAAAATATATTGATAAAAAAAATATTTAATAGTGTTTTTTCTGTTTTTTTTTTTAAAAAAAGTTCTATAAATTTGGTTTTTTTTTAAATAAAAAAAAATTCATTTGAAATAAACAAAAAAAAATGGAGTTTAAAACTTGTTTAAACGAATTTTATAAAACGATTAATAATTTAGAAACTTCTCCCTTTACAACGAATGATAGTTTAAAACAAGTCCAGGGTAATTTTAAATTATTTTTTCGTTTGGATGGAAGTAAACAAATCAAAGTAACTCGTATTAATAATAAAGCCCATATTGTTTTTATTTATGGTGAAAACAAACACGAATTTGAAATGGGTTATGAAGACTTTGTTGATGTTATTAAAGAGTCATTTAACGTTTGGCTACTCGAAGAAGCAGACATAAAAAATGAGTTTTGAAGTTTATCCAGATATTTGTTTTCCGTTTCCGCAATTACGAGATTTTTATATTTCGCTATTTAAAGCAAAGAGTAAAGCAAAGGGAGATTTTTCCTTGTCACATTGTTTAAAACAGGGACAAATTATTAAAGTAACTCGTTCTAATGAATATCTCACTATTGTGTTTATATATGAAGATGGAAAAGAACATTTTTTTAAAATTTCATTGGAACAATTTTTATTGTATGTTGACAATTCTCAAAAATGGTTTATCGAAAAAAGCAAAAGAAACTTTATAGATCAAAAATACGTCTTAATAGAAAAAGGATACGCAGAAGAGGAAGAGGATTAGGTGATTTTATAACTCCTAAAAATGTAGCCAACGCATTGCAAGTGGGTTCGCCGTTATACGGTATAAAAAAAGCGTGGAAAGGCAAAAAAACAAAAACAGCTCTTGTTCCTGTCGTTACAAAACCCGTCAACCCTTATATGCCTCCGGATAAAGTGTTTGAAGTATATTAAAAAAACAGTTGTAAAAAAAATATTATATTCTTTTATTTAAAGAATAAATATGTTCAAATAAAATAAGGTTTCTTTTTTCTTGTTCTTTTTTTTTTTTGTATCGTTTGATGGTCAATATTTTTTTTCCTTTACAAGTTAAACACTGCGACTTGTGAAGATGTATTTTAGCCGCTCTTTTAGTAACGCTGTTAAATATCCACACTTCTTTATTTATTACGTGAATCGTGCAATTTTTTAATAAAACATCATTTTTTTTATCTTTTAATACGAGGAAATAGAGTTCACCATAGCCATTACACGTAGCACATTTTTCTTCGACAATTTCTTCTAGTAATGTGTGTGCTGTTCTCATCATGATTCTGTTTATATTAAATTCAGAGCAATCTGCCTTTTTATTTCTTTTTTAGTCATGACATCATCAATGGGTACATCTAAAAATTGATTGGCAGTCTTTAAACGAGTGTAATTGTTTGCATAAATTCTATCCATTTCATTTTAAATCATATAATAAATATTTTCCTCGTTCATCACAGATGGAATAGCTTGAATATCCAATAGGGATAATTTATCCCACGTAGCTTCATAATTTGTTCTTAATAATCCTGCATCTTTTAAAAATCTTTTGATAGCATTTTGAGCCAATATTTGTTTTTCATAAATATCATAATGCAAAGGAATTTGTTTTGTTTTCATAGACAATAGATCACGTTCCAGATTTTCCTGTTTTTTCATATATAAATGCAACTGCATGTCTTTTTCAAACAGTTGTTTTGCAGTGTTATCAAGGTATTGAAAGAGCTCTTGTTTAATAAATTGAAAAAATGAATAGAGATTTATCTGAACTAGTGAAGAGGCATAAAGCGTTGTTATTTCATAAAAATAATGGTTTAACAGTCTGCACAACGAAGGTAAATATATTTAATCTGTATTTAATACATTTTCACTGCGAAAGACTAAAGCAACAAAATAAGCGGCAAATGCTCCATATAAACTACTTTCATTCCATTGAAATGGAAATTTATTGTATGAAAAAAATACGTTTTGATTGCCAGTGATTTCGCTATATTTTAAAATAAATTTGGTAAACCAATAAAATTCACGATTTTCAGCTGTCCATTCTGTAGGAAAATGATTGGATTGTCTTATATAAGAATTAATTTCAATTTCGTTGTAGGTAATGTTAATAGTGTTGATTTGTATATTGCTATTGACTTCTTCTACTGCTTCAAACAAATATTTATTAAATCTTAAATGTTTTGGAATTTGTTGCAATACACTTTCTTCACCTAAACTATCAAAACAAAAAAAATGACCCTTGTCTATTTTCATCAACACTCTCCAATGTTGACCTGCTTCTTTTGTAGTTTCATTGTTGTAAATGATAAAGGAGCCATTTTTTTTCATTTGTTGAATAATATGAATATGAGTTTTTGTTTGAAGCACCATCTAGTTTTTCTATTAAAGAAGAGACGGTAGGTATTACTTTTGAAGTAAACTTATCTACGAAACCGTCAGTTTGATCACCCTCTGTTAGATTCATAGGTGGTTTGATATCTCTGTCTAGTAGCAAAACAGTAAGCTTGGCTTTATACAGTTCAGCTAAGTGTTGCTCTTTCAAATCATCGAAGCGGTTGAGATGAAAAGGGCAAAGTTGAGGATTTTGAGTAAATTATTAAATTGACTGTTTTTAAAACATTTTTCAATACTATAAGAATTTAATGTTATCCTCTTAGAATCGAGTACAATTTGTAAAAATTCAAATGAACTTTTATCTGTAAAATGTTCTTCTTCTACGTGATCAGATGAAGGCGAAGAATTTCCAGACTTGAGTTCGTAATGATTATATCTTTTAGATACTTCATTAGATACTTCATCGCACACTGCGCAATTGTTGTGAATTTTTTTAATGATGCTATCAACGCGATTCATTTTTTAATTAAAAAAATGTAAATAATATTTTTTTAAAAATTTGATTTTTTATACTTTTTTATTCATTTTATTAAAAGAATACGCTTCTTTTTTTAATAAAAAGGCATTTTTTTTTCTAGTTGTGGTTGTTAGATTTTGAATTTATAACCAATAAAGAGATTCACAAGTGGGGAAGAAACTGCATTAGAGAATTATGTTTGCGATCACTTGTTGATAAAAAGTTTTTTCACGTACAAGTTATACCATGTGAAAAGTTTGAAAGTTTGGATGAGAAGGATAAAAGTGGATTTTCATACTGCTTAAAGAATATTCATGGGCTAGAGTATTATCCGTCTTTTAAATATACTGGAGAAATTATATTTTGCTGCTCCGTAGTGGAATACTTAAAGACTATATTTTCGAAATTCGAATATAATGTCGTATTTTATAAAGGTGGAAACATGGAAAAAGATGTGTTGGCTACAATAAATGAGCAAAAAATAGTTACATTCGATTTAAACAAATTATTGTTTCCCAAATTGTGTAAACTGCCCTACTATTTTAACTTTGAAAGTTTGTGTTTAGAACATTATCAACATAACTATACGAAAAATCATACCCACGAACATTGTCCTAAATATGAAACATTTATGTTTGCGCACTATTTAGAAGATTTTGCGAACGGGTTTATAGAAAATATCGACGTGCAAGATTATACAGAATTAAATGTTGAAGAATACTCAAATTTTATTGAATTTATAAAAGACAATATCAAATGCATTTACATATTAAAAAAAGACACTTGTGAATGTTTTGAAAATATATTTAAAATAAATAATCTTGTATATCAACTTTTTGATATGGAAAAAAAAAATACAAAAATAAAAAAATTATCTTGTTTATAATCCTTCTTCCGCAGTCACATAATATTTGGTATAATTAGTGTTTTTGTGTATTGGTTGCTTCGATACTATTTCGTTAGTATTGTAATTATAAACTTCGTCCTCTTTTCTGTATAATACCATTGAAATGTTAAAGTTTCTTTTAAAGAAAAAAAACCATTGAGCAGTGGGGAACATTTCTATTAAACTTTTTTCGTGAAATTTGCAACGTTTAAAAGCTTTGTATATGTACACTTTATCTCCTTCTTGATGTACTTTTTTTTTTATAAAATATTCATAAATAGGAACTGGTGTATATAGGGTGTAATAGGCATTATGAAAAACTTTATCGTCAAACGAAAAGCAAGGCGGTTGGTCCATGCAAGCTGGATAAACGTAATTTAATATTTTACAATTTTTCTTCAAGTTATCATACTCCCATTTGTTAGATAGATAAGGAAACAAAAAATAATACTTTAAAGTCGGTTTAAATTTGCTATTCCACGAAGTACATTTCTTTTCCATGTTTTTTGATTTGTAATAAAGTTTATATACTTTAATAAACTCTTCTAGTTGTCTTTTTAATTCTTCGTGTTGTTTTTCTACAGTTGTTCTGGTTACATTTAAAAAATCATCGTTTATCATGCGACATACTTCTAGCATGCTCGTTCTCCATGATGGTGATTGTTCTGCAAAATTCATATAACGACGAGAAGGTTTTTTAAACAAATGAAGCCTATTTTCATAGTCTTTAGCTATAAAGATATAATACAAATCCTTGTATTTTTCTTCTTTCAAGTTCAACTCCAAGTTAAAATTTTTAAATACGTAAATATAATGTCTTGCCGTTCTTCATACGAGTTATTTAAATGGTGAAATTCAAACAACATAGGATGTAATTCATTATCTGGATAAAAAAGTTGAACAGCTTTGATGAGACTTTCGTCGAGTTGTTTGCTAGTCATTTTCTCTTTCAAAAATGAACTAGCATTTATTTTTTTTTTACCCTTTATATAGGAAATAGAGATCAGAAAAAAAACAAGTTTTTTATTAATAAAACAGGTTTTTTTTAATTCAAAAAATTACAAAAATTTTTTAATTTAAAAAATTATAAAAAAATTACTCTTCGTCTTCTTCTGGTACTTCTGGTACTTCTGGTTCGACTTTAGCATTTTTAATTTCGCTTTCAGCAAGCTCGTCACAAGCTCTCTTCAAATTTTGATTCAAATTTCGAGAAACACCATTTTTAATCAACGTGTTGTGGAAAGTCGGTTCTACAGCCAACAATCTTTCGTATTCTGTAACATGAATTTCGTCCTCTTCTTTTGCCACACGTATACCAAAATTGCTACAATCGATTGTTTTTAATATGTGAGTTGTAGGGTAAGCCACTGTCTATAGGCTTTGTTTTGGGCTTCTTGCATAGCCATCATCAAACTTTCCAATACTTTTTTGGTCATTTTGTTATGATTAAATTTATATACCACATTATTAGTGAGTTCACCTTTGTTCATTTTAAATTTGTTGTCATCTTTAGTTAATTTCAGTTCCCTTCTAAACAAATAATTTGTTTTGTTGAGATCGCACATTTCTCTATATCTCCATGGTAACAAGATTTCACAGCCCTAATTTTTTTGTTTGTAAATCAATTCTTTTTTATTAAAGTTAAATTGTGCCAATGGTTTGAGAGGAACAGTAGAATATTGTTTATCTTTTATATTTTTTTCTTCTTTAAATTCAATAAGCCACAAAGTAACCGCTGCTAAATCTGCAAATTTAACATAGGTGTGATCGTTGCAGTAAACAGTTTCAAACTCTGTCATTTTATTGTTTCGTTGTGTTGTGAATGAATTTTTAAATGAAAATGAACTCTTTTTATACTGTTTGAGTTGAAAAGAGAGATTAAAAAAACAAGTACTAAACAAGTTTTTTTGAAAAAATGTTAATTCCTAATCTAGAGTCTAAATTTCAATGTGGTGCGATGTACTTTAAACTTTGTACTTTGATACTTTTAATTCTATTTTAATGATAGAGATAATGTTGTTATGACTACCTTTGATATAAAAGGGTGAAAAAAAAACTTGTTCAAATCATCTTCTGGTCAAGACAGCGAGAGAGATAAAAATGTGTTAATAGTTATTATGAAAACACAAGACTGAAAATTGTAAAATTAAAATACAAACATTTTAATAATAATATTCAATTAGAAAAGTCTTTAGTTGTAGAAGAACACGATAGAGAATTAGTTAAAAAAATAGATGATTTATTTTTAAATATGTGGATAGATACTGAGTTAAATATAGGTGTACCGTTATTACCTTATATTAATGAACTATTTAATAGACCTTTAAACAAAAACGATTTGGAACAATTTGAAGTTTATTATTATTGGTTTGGTCATTGTGAACTTTGTGAAAAAAAATATTTGTTTTGTTTTAATTGTTTTTTTGTAAATTAAATTTTTGTAAAAATTGTATTGTTCTCATAAGAAAAAAAGAGAACATGTGGTTTATTTTTTAGAAAAAAAGCACAATGTATGTATTGAGTTTTTTTTTAGATGATTAAAATAAAAGAGGATCAATGGTCTCTTTACGAAGTAAAAGAGTTTAAATCACTCGAAATTACAGATATTCATAAATGGTCTTGGTCCTGGTTCTAAAATATGGATTTTTGAAAATTTTAAAGAGCAGTTAAAAGATGAAAGCAAGGCTTATTATAGTGTTCCTTTTTATTATAAAAATTATCAATTCTTAATGAAATTGAGTATCAATACGAAATGTGATAATCATGAAGAAGAAGAAATTGGTTTATAAATAATGATGCGATCTACACCGTATGATGCAATATTAAAATGGCCTTTTATCAATCGTGTTATTACTTTTAAAATATGTGGTCCTCATGGTAAACAAATAAAAAAAGTTTTTTAACTGAAAACAATGTGTCTTTTCAACGACCAGTCAAAGATCAAGAAAATGTTGGTTATGGATATTGTAACTTTATAAAGACAGCAGACATAAACAATTATTTAATTGAAAATAATTTGTATATCAAGTGTAAAATTGAGTAAATCACGATTTACAAGAACGTTTTAAACATTTATCTAAATAATTTTTTTATAATTTTTTTTAAATAACTAATTAAAAAAATGGATAAACAATACGTTCTTTGGAACGCTTGGAATGACGTTAAAAAATTAGATTCCGATCAACATACTCGTTTAGAAATCATATTAGCGTTTATAGAAGACTGTCAAGTTATTTTATTTACTGAAGCACTTGATAGTATGATTAGAATGAAAATGAAATTTTATCAAACGTTAGGAACTATTCATCAAACTATTTCATTAAATTTATATTTGGTTGTTTTTGAAAATATTTATCATCAATGTAAAATTACAGCAAATCAAACTAAAAACATGTTATCATCATTTAGTATAATAGATGAGGATTATAGTATAGAAAAATATTTAACAGATGTAAAATTTATAGAAAAAAATTTTTTAGAATTAATAACTTTTGCTTATAAACATATTGAATGTAAACAAGATTTAGTATATAAATTTAATCAATTAACTGTATAATTTTTTTTAGATTAACTAATAAGAAAAATGGATAATGAAAAATGGTCTGAAGATCGCATTTGGTTTGACAAAAGTTGTAAACTACATTATTCTGAAAAGGAATTGTGGAATAATTTAGAACTATTTTCACCTGTATTTTATTTTCATTTTGTTATCCTTGAAGAATTTTTAATCAAAAATGATCATCAAAATGGAATATTGGCTCAATTTGAAAAAGTAACAGAAGTTATAAATAAAAATAACGAGCTGATCAAAAATCATCTCAATATACGTCATTTTTTAATGGAATTGTTAAGTTTCATGATTGTCATTTGCAATGTTGCAATTGAAGAAGACGAATTTATTGTAACAAAAGGAAAAGAAGAATTTGCAAGAAGAGATGAAGTCATGTTCTCTTATATGAAATCAAACGTGGACATGAAAAATTTTCATTATATTTCAAAGCACGAAGAAAGATTATTGTTAAAAAAAACAATTAAAAATTATTTTATGGCTACTCTTATAAATATTTTTAACGAGTAACCTATTTTTTTAAATTTTTTTTGTACTTTAAAACTTTGTATTTTTTAGGTATACTAATAAAAAAATGAATTTTCTTCAAGAATTTAAATGGAATTTAAATGAAAAATACATATCTCATAAATACAAAAAGTTGGATAAACTTAATGCAGATATTGCTGAGGAATATAAAATAGTAAAATATTTTGTTAAATATGGTAAAGATTTCAAAGATTTTGTTAAAAATTTTCACGACAACATTTTAAATGAAGCAATAGATGAATTGAATAAATTAATACGAGAAGATGCTGAGAAAGATGGTTTTATAGACAAATTAAAAACTTTGTAACTGTATATGCAAGCCATGTACAAATTATTTACGACAAATCAAGAAAATATTGGATGGCTTAAAAGAGAAATAGCAGTAGATAAAGAAAAACAAAAAGAAAGATATGTCGCTATGTTTGAGTATATTGAAAAAAATGTCCCTAAATTTCGCAAAGACATAATGAATAATTTTTCTTTTGTCAATAAGACTGAAAAAACAATACGTATTCGCGAAGAATTACAACGTTCATTTTTAAAAACAATGGAATATTTGAGTACTTTTTTTGATTAAATTTTTGTATTTTTTCTTTAGATTACATAATTAAAAAATGGTAAAATTAACAGTACGAGCAACTAATAGTTTTATGACACCTGTTGTTACCACATAACGTTATATAGAACTATGTTCAAATTCTCAAAAAACTAAAATTGTTTATGTAATGAACGAACCAAAGAAAAAACTTTTATTATTTTTATTGTATTTTTTTAGATTACATAATAAAAAATGTCTTCTAATCTTCAAGTCAATAATCTCATCACAAAACTTTTATTATCAACAGCTGTTATTCACGATCAAACTCAAACGATTGGGAGGTTATTGGATGAAGCAGAATCTTGTCCGAAAGAAACTTGTAGAGGCTTAAGTACTTGTAAATCTTGCAAAGAAACATACGAATTTGTGCGACGTTATATTCATAAAGAAAATATTAAAAAAACTGTACTTGAAATGTTTGAAAATTATACTTTATTATAAATTTTTTTGTAATTATTTTTTTGTCAATTTTTTAGGTTACATAATAAAAAAATGGAAATGGTTTGTGAATTTGAAATTGTTAAAAACAAAAATGGAAGCTTTGGCGTTATTGAAGATATTGATCATGACAACAACGTTGTTCGTTACAACAATGTTCTTCAAGATTTTACAAGACTAACTTATTTGAATTCTAAAGATTTTTTTATGAATGAAATGTCTCAAGAAGAATTTGACGAATTTGTAAAACAAGTGCGACAAATCAAACTTGAAAAACTGAAAAAATATTCAGAAGAAAAAATTTTTAAAAAGGAAAAAGAACTTTTATTAGAAAGTTTTGGTGAATTGTTATTTTTAGGTTGGTGGTTAAGTGAGAAGGATTTTGAAATGTGTGAAAAAGTATCAAAAAAAATAGGAATTACAAAAACATTACTCAAAGTTATTTGTAAAAAACGTGATTTTGTTTATGATGCTTTATGTAAAATAGCTCAATGTGAATGTTCACCTCATTGTGTATTTTGTAATTTAAATGCTTGTCACATTTATTTTGAATTAAGAAGAACTTTTGGTTATTATTTTTTTAGGAGAATTTTTTAAAAATGTATTTTTTTTAGATTACATAATAAAAAATGTCAACCTTGAAAAATTTCGATTAAAGTAAAGATTTTATTGAATATGCTGCCATCAAAGAATTTGTTATAAGTTACAGTGATGATTATGTTAGAACTTTGGAAGAATTTGATATTGTTAGAGAAGTAGTCAAGAAAGATCTCGATTTTGATGATTTTTTAGAATATGTTGCAAATTCTGATCCAAGTGGTGAAATAAAAAGAAAAATGCTTTCAACAGACGACTGTGATTCTATTCCATATGAGACTCGTCAATAACTTGTTGATTTTCAAGATAAAGTATGTGCTAGTTGTCGAGAGATATATGAAAATTTAAAAAAATATATTTACGTCAACGATTTTGTAAACAAATTTTAAATAAAAACTACAAAATAATTTTTTATATTTTTAAAATAAATTTTTTTTAGATTACATAATAAAAATGGAAAACAATATAATGTTGGGTTGTAAAAAATTGGGATTGAGTGAAATTTTTTTATATTGAATTTTGATTAAAATTTGTATACATTTTTTTGTATTTTTTTAGATTACATAAAAAATGGAAACTAATACAATAAAAATAAATACAACGAGAATTGATACAAAGTCGGTAGCATATAAATTGGGTATACCAGAATATACGTTAATAGAAAATTTACACTGGGTTAGAAGTCAAATTTTGAGTTTGTCATCGTGTCCATGTATAAGGAACAACATGTGTTTAAATTGTCAAACGATCAAAGATGTTATTGGATAGCGTCGCTCTATTTATTTATATAAATAGCCAAAAATTATAAAAAATTTATTGTTATTTTTTTATATTTTTTTTAGATTACATAAAAAATGGAAAATAATATAATGATGAATGGAAAAAAATTGGGTTTAACGGAAGATTTGTTAAAAAAAATTATTGAATATCGTCAAAGTCAAATTTTGAGATTGTCAGTGTGTCCATGTCAAAGGTTATGTTCAAATTGTAAAACGATCAAAGATGTGATTATATTTATCGAACGCCATTTATCGGATGAAAATAAACATTTTTTTATATTTTGTTAATAATTTTTTATTGTCAATTTTTAGATTACATAATAAAAAAAAATGGAAATGAATCTAAATGACATTATATTGAAAGCTTTAAAAAAAATGGATTTAACTGAAGAACAACTCTTGAAAATTTATGAAAATCAAAAAAAAAGGATTGATTTTTTAGCCGAATGTCAATGTCAAGAATACGATGATTATAATTTTCTTTGTTTGTGTTGTGATTATTCTGTGGATACAGTAAAAGAATTTTACAACACGATAGTAAAAGTTTCTAACAAGCTTGGTTTATCGATCGATTTATTAAACAAAACTTTTCATATTCATTAATACGAAATACGTGATTTAGCTAGTTGTAATTGTGTTTTGGAACAAATGTGTGATGATTGTAAATTTAAAAAATTTATGGTTTATCGATGGATTCATTAAATAAAGTAATCATCTGTTTTCTTTATTTCATTTTTTAACAATATTATTTTTTTTAGATTACATAATAAAAATGGAATTAACAGAAAATGATTTGGATTTTTTAATGGAAAGCGTATACAAATTCAATCAAGTTCACCCAGCTACTTTGGAAGAAATTCGAATGTATGCGATTACTTCAAGACAAATTTTATGCCATCATTGTAAATGGTATTATGTGAAATACAAGTGGGATGGATTTTTCAATAAAGAAATGAAAAAAATTCCTATTAGTTGATTTTGATGGTCTTTTAATATATTAAAATTCATTATCATGTTTATTTGAATTTAAATTTTGAAAGTTTTTATGATTTTTATAAAATGTTATCTAAAGAAGATTTATTAAATCATGTAAAAGAAAAGTGTGTAGAAATTGAAAATTGTAAACATTATTTAAACGAATGTGAAGAGTGCGATGAATATAGATATTCTGATGGGGAAAGCTGTTCGTTTATATATTGTGAAAAATGTTTTGATTCAGTATATTGATTGTAATTTTTTTTTTAGATGAATAAAATAAATGAAAACAAAAACTTGTTGGAGTTATTAAACAATCATAACGAACAAATAAATGTAGTAAACGAGAATGAAATGTTAACTGTGAAATTTTTATTACTTGTTAATGGGAACAATTTTTCAACTCGATTGGAAAAACTTTTCAATAGGAACATTATATATATGATATTTTTTATAAAATACGGTGTAATGTATTTATATTCTAAATAAAATTTTTTTCAGATGAATATTAATAATGAAAATAAAAAAATGTTGGAAAAGATCATAAATATAAATTCTTTGGTGAAAGAAAATTGCGAAACTTTAACTGACGACGAAATAGCATCTATAATTTTTGTTGAATGAAAACGATGGTGACTTTTTATTTAAAATACGAACAAATTTAAATTTTAAACTTATTTTTTTGTTCTTTTTTATCAAGTATACTTATATGTACTTTTATTCAAAATAAAAATACGTTTTTTTTTAGTAAATAATAAAAAAATGTTATCTTTGCAACAACAAAAAGCACTTCAATGGCTTGATGAAGGAAAAAAATTTTTTAATACTGGTGGCGCTGGATGTGGAAAAAGTTATATTGTCAACCAAGGTGCTCAAAGTGAACAAATTTATAAAACAATACATATTACTGCGAGTACAGGAAAAGCAGCTTTTTAATCAATGGTGTCACAATACATGCTTTTGCTGGTATAGAAACTGGTGTTCAAAGTGTAGATTATTATAAACGTCATATGCATCCTGACATTAAAAAAACGTGGTTGGAAACTGATGTTTTAATTATTGATGAAATTTCAATGAATAACGCTTCAACATTTGATTTATAACATTAAATAGCTTGTGAAATTAGACAATGTTACGATGAATTATTTGGTGGTGTACAAGTTATTGCTTGTGGTGATTTTTTTCATTTGCCATCTGTCACACTTTGTTTTTAAATCACAAATATGGCAACACTATATGAAAGAAGTGTTGGTTTTAACTCAATGCTTTAGACAAAAAGAGGATGAACAATTTTTTGGAGCTTTAAATGAAATACGTTTTAGTCAAGTTTCAGACCAAACTATTGATTATTTTATGACGCATTGTTTTGAAAAAGATGAAAATTTAAACAGTAAATATACGAGATTATTTTTTCGAAATATTGAAGTGGATGTTTATAACAATCAAAAAATGGATACTATCAAACAAGAAGGGTATTGGTTTTATGCTAAAGATGTTATTAAAAATCGAAATATTCCATGCGCGTTTCAAAATCCAGCAGCTGTTTATCTTAAAATAGGTGCTATTGTTATGCTTGTAAGAAATATTAATGTGGAAGAAGGTTTGTGCAATGATACTACTGGTACCGTCATTTTAATAGAAAATAATGCAGTTTGGGTGATGATGAATAAAAAAGAAGTCAAAATTGAATGTGTCAAAGAAGAAATTTTAGATTGCTCTCATGCTGTCGTAGGCTCAAGATTTGGTTTACCTTTAAATTAGCATTTACTTTTACTGTTCATAAAGCTCAAGGAAGTACAATGAATAAAGCCGTTGTTCAATTTAATTCAAAGGCTTTTATTAATAGTCTTTATTATGTTTCTTTATCACGAGTTTGTAATATTAATGATATATTTATAATTATTAATAATAAATTTGATTTACGAACAATATTTAAAAGTATTTCTGTTGATTCTGATGTTTTGGAATTTTATAAAAAATACATGTAAATTTTTTTTTAGCTCATAAAAAAATGAAATTTGAATATCAAACTGAGGAAACTCAATTTAGTAATAACAGTATATACACTGAACATTTCTTTTACATTAAAGACGATTATAAAGATAAAGATATTGTGGAAGAATCACAACTTTATTCAGAAACTCAAAGTCCTGATGAAATTGTTTATCACGTTGAACAAAAAACAATGGAAGGATTTGAAACAGAAATTAAAAACAGTATTCTTTTTGCAGACTTGTTCCAAAATTTCTTATTGGGTTATAATATTGTTACTTTGTGTTGCAAATCTATTGGAAATGGATATTGTAAAGTAATGAAACGTTGTTACAATTCACCTGTTTATTTTATTAAACCTTTAGAAGGACCGACTAATTTACGTTTTATTCAAGATGCCAATGTGCAAGCTGTTTTTAATATTTTAGAAAACAATAGCGGATGGAGGTTGATACGATTATGTAATATTAAAATTAAAACTCTATCCAATTTAACAGAAAGATCCATGATGAAATTACAAAATTTTGAATTGTCTGGTTTTAAAAGAAAAATGCTCATGACAGATGAGCAAATTAAAAAAAAGAAAAAAATCAACAAAACCTATTCCAAAAAAAATAAAAAGTTACTAAATCAACGAAAGAAACAAAAAAAACAACAAAAGAGAAAAGAAGTCGACGAATGGTTTGATGAATGGTATAGACCTCATTCTATAACACAATGGGAAAAATCGCTAAAAAGTCTATCTTTTACTAAACTCTCCTATGAACAAAAAAGAAAAATGTTTTTAGATTATAGCATTTTGTTCGAGTCAGGATTATGTTTTTATTCAGCTTTTCTCATCTCTTTGTTGATTCGACAATGGAATGTGTACACCGTTAAAGAATGGAATAAAAAAGTGTTGGAAAAAAATGCTACTGATTTATATTCTGAAGAAAATATTTTACAGCTTCTGTTTGAAGATCAAGAAGAGCAAAATATTGTAGCTTGGAAAAACGTTTTACAACAATTAAAAGAAAAATCTAAAAATATGTCATTTCAAAATTTGATTGATTTGTGTCATTGTTTTGCTTACGAAAATACTTTTGATCGTATTAACATTAAAATTTTTGCCTTTAACAAAAGTAACACCAAAATTCGTTTGTTGCATTATAAATTAAAATCACAATATAAAAGTTCTCTTGCAGAATTATTAAAAGTGGTTTACGAAAGCGCAAACATTACCAAAGACGATCAAGATTCTTAAAGAGTTTTTATTAATGACGAAGAAAGAAATAAAGCCAATCAACGGAAAAAAACAATCAACATAATCAAAATTTGTATTTTTCAAAAAAACAATTCTTTTCACGCTATAAGCATGTTGAATAAAAAATTTTCTACTAGGTATTTTTGTTCTAACAACTCACGTGTTTTGTTTCAATGTTCAGAATGTGGACAAAAATTTACTACAGAGAATCGATTAAATGATAAATCGAGTAATTCATTAAGGAACACATCCAAATACCTATTCGGAAACCAATAAAACTTCCATTTAAACGTGTTGGATCTAGAAAAGACGAGGTTATAGCTGCTTGAAAAATATTTATTACAGAAGAATTTACTCAGCCGACACTGTTAAATTAGAAATTATTGAAAAACCCATTATAAATGACAAATCAATGGAGGAACAGGAAATTTTTCTTTCTGATAATGATGAGGAATTTTTTGAAGCAAATGTAATTTATAAGACTAATCTTTCTGCTGATGATTTGAATGATATTAAAACCAATCAGATGTTATCAGACACTGTGATTCATTTTGTCCAAAGTATGATTAGTGGTGTTAGTAGTTTACAGGATCCAGTTTTGGGTCAAAACTTATCATTTCATGCCGTCAAAGAATTTTTTTTACAGGTGTTGCATGATAGGGATGCACATTGCCTAACAATTAGCACTTTTGGTTGTTCTGATGGTGAGGTGTGCCTGTTAGATAGCATGTTTCATGGTAAAGTCAAAAACTATGTTATCAGGCAAATTTGTGCAATAATGCAGTGTACCAAGGACATTTTAACTGTGCAAGTTTTACATGTACAGCAACAGGCAAATGGTGTAGATTGTGGTTTTTTTGCACTAAGCATTTGTGAAGCACATTGCTTTTACTGGTTTGAATCCATTTTATATTGGATTTGAAGATGTTGATATGCGAAAGCATTTACTTCAAAGTATTTCGGGAAACCACCTAAATGAATTTCCTAAAACTTTAAAAAAAATAATGTTTTGCAAAGAAAAGAAATTTGTATTTAATCTATATTGCATTTGCAGACAAGTTTGGACGGCTTCAGATAAATTTGTAAAAGATAGGTTAGTGAATTATCTATAATGGTGTTGTAGGACTTATTGTTTCAGTATTTCTTAAAATTATATTTTTATCTAGTCACCTTATTATAGTTTTAATTAACTATATTTGTACGCAAAGCAATATTAAATTTAGGCATATGGTACAGTGTGAAAAATGTGAATGCTGGTTTTATCGTGCATGTGAAAATATACCAGAATATATGTTGCAGCATGAAAGTGCTGAATGGTTTTGTTCAAGTGCTCAATAACTTTACAGTTTTATGTCAATAATTTATTTGCATAATAATTTAATTTTTTTTAGAATTTAGCAATTTAGAGTGTTACTATTTTGCCAGTTTACTAAGGTATTAATTTAGTTGTTTAGAGTTAATTTTATTTCTTTTTTAGAGTGAATCTTATTAATTTTAATGTTTAGAATTAATATTATTTAGTTGGTTAAAGTTATTTAATTGTCTTGACATAAGTTTATTAAGTTGACTAGAGTTTATGTTATTTAGATGATTAGAGTTAATGTTATTTAGTTGCCTAGAGTTAAGGTTGTTTAGTTGATTAGAGTTAAGTTTATTTAGTTGTCTAGAGTTAAGTTTATTTAGTTGATTAAAGAGATTTTATTTAGTTATTTAGAGACAAGAATATTTAGTTTGTTAGAGTTAATGTTATTTAGTTGATTAGAGTTAATGTTATTTAGTTGCCTAGAGTTAAGGTTGTTTAGTTGTCTAGAGTTAAGGTTATTTAGTTGATTAGAGTTAGAGTTAAGTTTTTTTAGTTGACTAGAGTTAAGGTTATTTAGCTGATTAAGAGGTTTTATTTAGTTGTCTAGAGACAAGGATATTTAGTTGATTAGAGTTAATGTTATTTAGTTGTCTAGAGTTAAGGTTATTTAGTTGATTAGAATTAATTTTATTTAGTTATCTAGAGATACGGTTATTTAATTGGTTAAAAAGGTTTTATTTAGTTGTCTGGAGACAAGGATATTTAGTTAATTATAGTTAATGTTATTTAGTTGATTAGAGTTAATGTTAATAATGTTGTTGTTTAGAGTTAATTTTTAACTTTTTATTTAGTTTTTAAACTTTCATCTAAAAATGTTAAACTTTAAACTTGTTTTCTTATTAAGCTTAGGACTTAAAATATACTTTTTATTGTTGTAAAAATGATTTACATTTTTTTATAGAGGTATTTAAGGCAAGTGTCACATTTGCAATTTTGATTGGCGTATATGGTTTTTCTAAGTTATATATGTGAAAAGGTAATTTTGTATTTACTACCTTTTACATTATTATAAAACGTTGTTCTATTATTATTAACGTCTTCAAAAACATATATGACACCTTTTGGATCTTTAATCATCCTTCTAACATGACAAAAGCCCTCGTAACATAGTTGCACGATGAACGGTATATTGTGTAAAAACAGTATGATGCATTAATTAGGCAATGTGAAAACACACATCCTAAAGGTTGCTTTTGTTGTGTTTTGTTGTTGTTGGTTTTTATTAGTTTATCCTACTGTTAAAATAGTGTTATAGCATGTTTTTGTTTATTTTGAGTTTTTTTTTATCATTAAATACCTTTTAATTACCTTTAAATACATTTTCTTTTAAATATTGTTATACCCTGTTTAATTTGATAAGTTTATTGTTAAAAAAAGTCATAATTTATTTACTTTTCGATTTTTTAAATAAAGATCTAATATTAGACATTTAAAAATAGAAGTTGTTTTTTATTTAAAAAAATACTGATTAAATTGAAATTTACGTAACTTTGTTTTTTATAGAGTGTTGAGGCTACGTTTGACTGTTTTCGGTTGCGTTTTAATGTTTTTCGCGCCAATTCCGACACTACCGATTGTTAAGTCGTAGGTAAAAAAAAAAATAAACAAGGTTCTTAATGCGTCCGCGGAGGTATGATCGGTATGCTCAAAAAATTTTAAATACGTCATTGTAGCTCAAGACCCTTTGAAAAATGGCGGATCCTTAAAATTTTGAAAAATAAGTTATTTTGAGGAATATTAATCTGGTACTCAAAACAAGCAAAACTATATAAAAATTTCAAAAAGACTACTAATTTTTTATAAAAATTGTTATTTTAAATTTAATTGCTTTTTAGATTTATTTGGTTTTAAACGATTGTATGAAAATGTTTTTTTATAGAAAAAAAGTTTCAATCCAATTTTTACTATATTTAGCACATTCAGGGTGTAGGAGATGATGTTTTTTAAAATTTCTTGTTTTAAGTGCCAGTTGTTAATTTTTAGACTGCTTACAGACGAAAAATAAGTTCTTGACATTTGTTTGCAAAGTGCAGCCTTCTACTCGGTCTTGTAACATGTGGCCTTGCTATTTTTAGCCTTATTTATAACTCTGGTTAGAGCCAGATTTACCAATAGACAGACTAGGTAAATCCAGCCCAGGGCTTTTCTAGTCTAGGACCAGATGTATTAAGGAGTTTGATAAAAATATTAAATGTTAAAAACGAGTGTCTTTGTTTTATTATGCAATTTAACTACATATAAATGATGCGGGCCCCAAATACTAATTCTACTGAAGGTCTTCGAGAATGTAAATCTGGATTTGATCGTTGATCATATCTAAGAATGTCTGAGTTAAGCAAAGCTCTCTGTATTTATATAAAATTAAAGGGAAATAGAAAATCTAGTAGTAGTAGTATAAAATTAAAGGGGAATAGAAAATCTAAGGGAATAGAAAATCTAGGGGAATAAAAAATTAGTAAAAGTCCGACTTATCCAGAGTCCGTGTTAACTAGGTTCTACTGTATTTGCAAGGTGTTCTGTTCTATATAACATACTAAAGAAAAGACAGTCGAATATTCTTCAAAATTTGGATTACTAAATTGACTGAAAGGTGAAGTAACTAAACTAGTTAACTTCGGAGTACATTTATGGTTATAATTCTTCTTAAATTTGTTCAGATTAGCCAGATCAATTCCGGCCTTAAAAAGCCAAATTCGACTGTGCTTATGCTGAAGAACTTTTTAAACCCAAGAATAAACAAAAAGGGATATGCAATTTGATTCTTTGAACTATTTCCATTTTTTTTAAAATAGCTCAAATTCAGTAGCGTAGAGAGAGAGGGGCCGAAGGGAAAATAGCCCCGGTCGTGAAGGCTTAAAGGAGCCGGAAAAATTATAAAGACCACATGATAACTACTTATAAAACGAATAACTCTGCTCCATCACTGATTCTGTCTACACAACACATTTACGCTAGACACTAAAGACAATTTAGTAGAACAACAGTAAATGACTCAGTGCAGCTTCACTAAAATGCATTGCATTTTATAAAAAAAAAAAAGTTATTGTTAAAAAGGCGCATTTTTTTCATCATTGCCAAGGCGCAAAATTCCTTGCTACGCCACTGCTTAGGCAGGAAATAGGGAACCAACATATTAAATCTTAATCTTATAAATCTGGATAAGACCATTTGGTTACTTTTTTTTTTCATAACATAGATGCAACTTTTAAATGTTCTTCTCTTTTTAAGGATCTCAGCTATCTTAAATTACCGACTTTCACAACAATATGACTTTCTTAACTGTTATAAATGGTTTTGATAGTTGAACCTCAAAATCCAATGTTTAACTATATAATTATAAACTAAGAACTAAGTTGAATTCAAAAACATTTTCATGTTTCTATAGCAAAGATATGCAGCATTATTTTATGGTAGGTTTTGATCAAATTCTTTATTTTGATAAAAAATACGAAAGTTTTTATAAGTTACTTATTTGTGGTTGTTTATTTATTCTTTTTTCTAATGTGTGTAAACTTTATCATTATTTTCATTATTTTGTAGTATTATTTATTTATCATGGTATTTTTGTTTGTGTCATTACTTTTTTCCAAGCTGCTATGTATTTTTTACACTCTCTAATTCGCTCCTAATAAGGCTGCAAACAAACAGGTTTAAGTTGGGAGTTTCTAGAAAATAAAGAATAGGATTAAATAGCAAGAAAATGGTTGACAGAAGACTTTAAAAGTTGAAGATTGTATGAGTTAACAAAAGAAGATGTTGGGAGAGAGTCTTTAAGCTTTGGTGAGCAAAAAAAAAGTTGAGTCCTCGACAAATAGAGTCACTTAGATGAAAGATTGTCAGGAAAATCATTAATTTAGATTAAAAAAGTAGGACAGATTATCTCCCTGTAGTTATTGGAAATGAAGAGAAGTGTAGGCTTTCAAAGATAAATAATACTGCGATTAGAAATGATTTAATAATCTCAAAAACGATCAGCATGTCTCATTTTGTCAAAAGTTTTTGATATGTTAGCAAGTCAGCCATAGAACCAGACGATTGAAATCCATATTGATTGTCAGAAGTAAGATATTAGATTTGAGTTAAAATGTTAGCTATTTGTTGGTTAAAAACTCAAAGAGCTAAAAATAAAAAATGAAACTTATTGAATGATAGTTGGATAATCTAGTGTTCTCTAGAGTTTGTAAAAAGTAGATCCACAGAAACCATTTTCCAGCAATCAGGAAACAAGATTCAGTCAAGTCACTTAATAATATTTTAGAAAGGATTATAAAGAGTTTTGGAGAAAAAATTTGTATTACCCGTACAATTTAAATAAGTAGATTAGGTAGTAGAGTTTACTTAGTAATGACTGAAGCAACAGAAGCCCTAATTATTTAGTGTGTAAGAATGGGTTAATTGGTTCAATATGAATGACAGAAAAAGGTGTGGCCATTAGATTAAGAAGGAAATATCTTCGCAAATACTTCTGCCTTATCCCGGGAATAGGTATGAAGATCAAATCTACAATTAGAGTTAAAATACTAGACTTACCTTTGTTAATCGCCCTGTTGAAGTTTTTCCAAAAGTCTCTGGAACCTAACTTCTGAGATAAGATACAAGATTTTGCATACTGAGAAAAATGAATCTAAGCATCACACTGTACCTTTTTATTGATTTTTTGTAATAATTAAATAAGTTTGTTTTTTAATCAATTTTTCAAAATCTTTTTCACTAGGAAATTGTTCTTTTGAAAAAGATCAAAAAGTTTGGATTTCTCGTTTGGATAAGGAATAAGATTTTTTGTCATGATTAAGAAGGTACTAGAAAAAGTTATTATCTGATGCATTTATAAGTAGAGATGGCCCGATTCCGAAAAATACCGTTTC
Organism: Hydra vulgaris; assembly: GCF_038396675.1. Taxonomy (NCBI): domain Eukaryota; kingdom Metazoa; phylum Cnidaria; class Hydrozoa; order Anthoathecata; family Hydridae; genus Hydra; species Hydra vulgaris. The sequence continues at coordinate 55,463,535 of NC_088927.1, read as the reverse complement.
CGATTTTAATTCCGATTCTCTGTTGCGATTCCGATTCTTTAGCGATTCTTACTATTTTAATTAAAATTGCTAGTTAAATTAATAATTTAACCGTTATATCATGTTAACTTAATACTTATGCAGATTTTAAAAGTGAAAACACCAAAATTAGTTATATTGATACAGGTGAAACAGGACCAAAGGCACCAAGGCCCAGGGGCATGCCTTTTTTAAAAAAAATTGAACTATAAATAGACTTTTTTTTTCAAGTAAGGGAGTGTTGCCCCTCTATTTTGAAAACCGTGTCGTCGGCCCGTGAAATAATAGCAATGAAACAAGTAACGTAATATTAAACAATATATATGTTTGTATGGAACTTATTATTATTAAGAAACAAATAATATAGTCATAAGTAATGGTAAAAGTGATCAGATAAACAAAATGTTGTCTTTTAAATCATCTTTTACATATGATAGTAGTACCGTTAGTACTGATAGTTGAGAAACGGAATAATTCCGTTGAACACAAGCATTTGCACTCGTTCCGGAGTTAACCGGCTTCTTATGCGGTCGCAGATAAGACCCGCAGTACTAAACAACCGCTCCGAAAACACTGTACATAGAGGCGTCCCAAATATATCTTTGTCGATGCAAAGATTGACACAGAGATTCATTAAAATTTTGTAGTCCTTGATGCGATCAATTGACATGTTAACTGCATTTATTATTGGGATAACTTCTGATGTGGTCACTTTCGATGAACTTGCAGTAGTGTTACCTCTTCAAACACTTTTAAAGCAGCAACGAGAGGAACCAAACTATCCCATTCTCCGGTTGACAACTCCTTGTTTTGTCGAGTAGCTTTTGGGAAATGTGGCGTTACCAACAGAACCGCATCTTTTGTTCAATTAAACGGTTCAGCATGTGGAAGGTGCTATTCCATCTAGTTGGCTCATCTTGAATAATGCTATGTTTAGGCAGTCCCAGAATCTCTTGAGATTGTCTCAAAGGTTTGTATGACTTAACCGAATATTTAAAGTGTCCTACTATTCTTCTACAGGTAGCAGTAAGTGAAGATATGCGTTCATTGTCGAGGCAGCGGCTTCTTTCATAACCAACAGAAGTGTATGGGCAAGACAAGGAATATTTGTCAACTTCTCGACTTCCATAGCAGAAGCAATATTTCTGGCATTATCTCTTACTACTACATTGAGTTTTTTAAGTAGTCCCCAACGCTCAAGTGATTCATTTATAAAGTTAACAAGATTGGTTGCGGTGTGGACGCATAAGGAAAAGGTACCACGTCAAGAAAAAATGTGAGTTTGTTTCATATCTTCTGTGAAAATGTGCTGTTAGGCATCAACATTGGCTGTTCAGCTCCACATGTTGGTAGTAATACTAACATGATTAGCTTTTTTTCGTGAAGAACTAAATTTTACTTGATACCTTCTGATAAATGCTAGGAATTTCAATAGTCGAGAAGTATTTTCTGCTTGGTATCGTATACCTTAGCTCCAGAAACTGTAGTAATCTCTTGAAACCGGGATTTTCTACTATGCTAACAGGTTGGTTATCTGTGCATATCATTTCAGCAATAAGCCTTGTAATTTTTATTGCCTTCGGATCTGTAGATGTGAGAGGCCTGGTCTTTGCAAACACTTGGTGTATTGTTGGTTGTTTAGTAGATGAAGATCTAGGCTTCATTTTTATCAAACTAATTGTGGAAGAAGAGCTTCTAGTATTACTTCCGCATCCTCAGACTTAGGGTTGAGACTTTTGAATGCGGATGCGATTATAGTAGATCGAGGTTCCCTTGGCATAGAAGTTTCAAAAGCAGGGTTAGGACTGGATTTACAACATGGTCCTGCGGTATACTCCTTGAATATTAAAATTGATAACGCTAGCTTTATCATGTTTCTGATTTTTAATTTCAGATTTATGAAAGGTTTTTAAATGCTTTAGCATGTTTGATGTTGTGTACTACTGACAAACTCTGCCACCACCCCTGGATATAACAGTTTTTCAAAAGTTGCATATTGCAGAGTTAGTGTCATTTGAATTGATCACAAAATAGTCCCATACCTCGCTTTTTTTACGTTTCGGCATGATAATGACACTATATATACATATATGTTTATATTCTGAAAATAAAACAGCATTTATAATAAAACAAAATAATAATGCTAACAATAATAATTATTATAATAAAACAAACAAATAAGATTTTTATGAAAATACTTACCGTCGGTAATTAGTTTAAAATAAATCAATTGAAATTTAGAGTACAAACTTTTATTTTTATTTTCAACGTTTACTGTTGTTAAGGTTTTCTTTCACAGTTACTTAACTTCAACGATGATATTAAATGCGAAAGTGAAGATTTAATGTAAATTAAACAAAAATCTCAACGACAAAGAGTGTATATATTAACTTAAATTATCAAGGGAGTATTAATAAAAGAAGTGAAGTCGTTACAAAGTCTTTTAAAAAAGAATCGGAATCGTTAAAAAAAGTTGAGAATTGCAATTCTTCGATTCCTTGAGAATCGGTGGAATCCGGGAGAATCGGAATTGGAATCGGACCATCTCTATTTATAACGCAATTCAATAACTTACTTTCTAACGATTAATATTGTTTCTGGTCTTAAGGTTCTACTGCTGATTTCTTAAGTTTTGGTAACTTTTAAAATCAACTACTTTTCCTATATCTTATATAAAAAAGGTAAGAAAGTTTTGGCTCCAAGTGTTCACAAAACCTTTGCATTGCGCATTAACAAAAGTTAGTTTTTTCATAAAAATCTCTCCATTTTCAGCATTAAAGTTATCCTAGGTAGACAGCACTCTTCTTTATCCAACCAAGAGATTTTATCTTTTAACCAAGAACACCTATAAATACCTCTGAACCTTTCTGACCGCTTTATTAAAGTCATCCTCAAAGGGCGACATTCTTCTTCATTCATTAACTTCTGGGTATCTTTAGTGATCTTTTCTTTGGTCCTGTTTTTGTATTATCTACATTAATAGTATTCCTGATTACCTTACATCTAAAGTGGCTCTATTTGCCGATAACTTAACTTTATATGTCTTGACAAAAAGTCTTCTCTTTTCTATTGGTTAAAACAGGCAGCGGATTTTGAATCTGATCTCACTTCTGTAACAGGTTGAGGCTTGCAGTGACTTTTTATATTGAAGAATGGGAATCTCTCACTGAGTTTTCTTCTTCACTGAGTCCTCTTCTTTTTTCTTGGATCATTGTTCACTTCTGACCTCTCATAGAAACCGTATATATGATCGGTCGCTAAGTTAGCATCTTTTAATGTTGCTTCTCTTTATCGTCATTGCCATTTTTTACTTCTGATTTCATCTTTACCTCTACAAATTTCTTATTCGCCTTATTGGAACTCTCTTCCATTTTAATGTAATCCTGACTCATACAACCTACAACTTTTCAAGTTATCTTTCAATCGTTTTCTTGCTCTTTGTCTCCATTCTTTGTTTTCTTGTAACTTATCACTTAAAAGTGGTTGGTTGCAGCCTTGCTGGGAGTGAATCTGAACAAAAAAAACATGATTCATTTGTTGCAGTGTTTCTTTATATTTTCTTGAAACACTAATATGGTGCTCAAATGAGTTCTCGACGTTTCAGCACTGGTTTTTTTATGCAAAACTTTGAATACATTTTTTTCTCTTTAAAAACAAGCAATTTAGAGTTCTCTTTCATTGTTGTTTTTTCTTGATTCATAAAAGATTTTAAGCAATTCTTCTTGTTAACTGTTTTTTGATTTGTAATCGTTTTTCTCACTTTTGTAATAATTCTTTATTAAGATGATGTATGATTACCTTATAGTTGTATTTTTTTACTTGCTGTTGACACAAGAGCATGTTTAATGAGTTCTTCTCTTTTTTTTGCGTCGATTTAAAAAATAAACTTTTAAATAAGTGCTGTAAAATATCCCTTTCTAAATATTTAATCCTAATTGACCTATTTGTCAGGGAGGGCTAGCAAGTTTTCATTCCGTCATGATGCAAACATTTTACAATGTTATCCTCAAGTTCTAAGAAATATATATAATAACAATATAACTGGGGCAAGTAGAAGACACAATGTCTTTTCATCAAAACTCATTGTGAGATAAAGAAAAATAAATTTTTACAAGTTATAATATTAAACAAAAGAGTGATATTAAAAAGTTTGGAAAAAAATACTAAAAAAGTTTGAAAAAAAGTGTAAAGTTTGCAAAAAAAAAAGAAAAATATCTTTAAAAAAAAAGTTACATATCGGGACATATACGTATTGTAATAAAAGGTAAATATAAAAATGAAAGCCTTAATAAACTGGTATTATCAGACTTTTAACCTAAAGTGGAATTGTTTGGTAATATTTGTTTTAAAAACTTTTTTTAAAAAGAAGCTATTTTAGCTTAGACTTTAGGGAATAAATAAGGGTTTTTGTTTTATTGCTAAGGCGTTGATAAGTCTCAAACGTATGAAAAATGCAATTTTTAAATATTTTATATTATCAAATAATACAAGAGTACAGATCGTTATATCAAATGAAAGAGGATAAAAATCGGAAAAAAATGAGTCCAAAAACTAAACTTTGACATTTTACTCCCAAAATTAGTATTTTTTTCAAAATAAAAAACAAACGAAAGTTTTTTAGAAAGCTGCCAGATAGAGTTATATGAAGTAGTTTATTTAGCTCTTTATATATATATACACTTACATACATACATTTATATATATATATGTATATATGTATATATATGTGCGTAAAAAGGCCACAACTACGCGTTAATTAATAAAAATAACATATAAAAGAAAAAAACACTGATTATTGTAATTGTAAACAAAAAATAGATTGCCCTCTAAATGGAAAATGCCTTTCGAAAAATGTAATTTACAAGTGCATTGTTAAAAATAACCCTGTTAAAAATAAACAATATATTGGCTTAACCGAGGGAAAATGGAAAAAACGTTATGCCAACCACAAGCAATCGTTTAAACACAAAAAATATTCAAAAGAGACTATGCTGTCAAAATATATTTGGGATTTAAAGAAAAAAATAAAAATTTTAATTTACAATGGTCTATTCTAAAATCTGCCCCTGCCTATAAAAACGTTTCCAAAAAATGTATGCTATGTTTGCAAGCAAAATTTTAAATAATTACTCATTTAAATCAGGAAAATTTATTGAATAAAAAATCTGAATTAATTTCCAAATGTAGGAACGAAAATAAATACCTCTTAAAAAATTATAATAACAAATGAACAAATTAAATTATCTCCATTCCTCATATAAATTTATTTAATAATTACTTTCTGTAACTTCCCGTTAATCAAAAAAATATACTAAAGAAAAAAATTCTTTTATTTTTATTTTTAGTTATAATAACCATATAATCTTTTAAGAACATTGACCACTCTATATATATATATATATATATATATATATATATATATATATATATATATATATATATATATATATATATATATATATATATATATATATATATATATATATATATATATATATATATATATATATATATATATATATATATATATATATATATATATATATATATATTTAAACAACTTTAAAATGTATTCTAAAAAATAGAGTGGTCAATGTTCTTATAAGAACAGAGCAGTCATAAATTAATAGAGAATCACCTAACAAATTTTTTTTTCATTTAACACTGTTTTATCAATAAAGACTAATTATTTCTAATGAGTCTTTTTTGATGAAACACAGTGTTAAATGAAAAAATTTTTTGTTTGGTGATTTTCTATGAATTTATATATATATATATATATATATATATATATATATATATATATATATATATATATATATATATATATATATATATATATATATATATATATATATATATATATATATATTTGTGCAATTTCTAAAGTGGCACTGAAATTGGTCTACCCATAAAGTCTTCCGATGAGTTTTTTTCTGGCTACGGACTGCAAAAGCCTTAAGCAAAACTCAGCTGTTGCTGTTGGATCAAAATTCGTTCCTATAGAGTGTATTTAATTATTATTATTATTTCATTTATTTAATACCAAATGTAATTTACAAGGTAAAAAGAAAAATAAGAAAGTTATTTCTCGTGATTTTCACTTAAGAGTTTTTTCTTCCAGAATTTGTTTAAAAATTCCTCTTTTTTCTTTTGCGAAAGCCGATAAGCGCGGTTGCTAGCTTTTAGCATTTTTTTAAGAAAATCAACAAACATAAAGTAGTTAGCAATAAGTCCAATCAACTAATCTGAATCTGCATTTAACTGAAATAGCAATAACTCGGAAATCAACTCAAAGTCCAAGCGGCTCAACTGAAACAAGAACTTCACTCATTAGGCCGGGTATAAAAAGCAATTGCCTTTACTCAGCGTTTTTAGAGTAATTCTTCAGCTTTACGTCAATAAAAATTTAAGGAAAATTAATGATATTTTCTTTTTACGTAAAGCTGACCAATTACTGAGTAAAACAACTGCTTTTTTTTATTTAATAGGCCTATCGCTTGGTATAAGTATGTTGGTCTGGGGTTAACTTTGTATTCTATACTATAGTACTTGAGGGAGCATGTTTTTTTCTAATGACCATTATAGACAAAACACTGATCAACTGAAAGTCTAACAATTCCCTAAACTGTCATCTATGACAAAAGTTTTCATGAATAAAATCATTTACTGTATTAAAATTAAGGCATAACTCTGTAGGCTTTCTTCCAAATAAAGATATCCATGTATCTATATATAAAAGCAAGTTGTTTTAGCAAAGTGAAAAGTTTTTCTAGACCACTGCATGTAGTTCTCTGTGCGTTTACAATTTTATCTGAGATGCCAAAAACATCATGTGTATGTAAGTCATTTTCTGAAACAATAATTTCACATTGTACATCATTATACCAAGTATGTATATCATATTTGCAATATGGGAATGATTCATGGGAATCGTGTGACTTAATTACAACTAAAAATTCAGAAACATCTGCAAAATCTTTAGCGTAGCTATAAAAAACTAAATCTTTTACAGATTTCAAACAGAATATAACCGCTATTGTCGTGAACGGGTCATTAGACGCGTTTTGTGAAACAAATGCTAAATGGTTTTAGTCAAACGCCGATGTCAAATGTTGTCCGCGTCTCGTTGCTAAATCTCGTCCTAAAAAATGCATAAACAAATGATTGAAGCCAAAATTGTTAATTTCATAAGCTGTGACTGTTTAATCAAAAGAGGTTAATTTCTTAAGCTGATGTCGCGTAATTAAAATGATTAATTATATAAGCTTTTAATGGCTGCATTTAATGAAAGTAATAATAAAAAAATAAACACATAAAAAAGCATGAATTAATAAAACTAGTATGAAACAATTTAAAAAAACAAACATACAATTTCATGAATATCTTCAAGGTTACTTACGCACCGTTACATAAATAATACGCTAATATAAATTAACCGCAATTAACAATAGTATTCTAAAAATTCTTTGAAGTTCATTATCGTTGTCAAACATCTTATTTAGCATTTATTCTTCATACTGCTTATTTCCCAAAAATAACTTTATGATTAGATTACGATAAGATCTCACACAGCCATTTGTTGTAGATACAAAACATTTAAGTTGAACGACTAAGTAGAAAATTAAAGAACTAGTTACTAAAAAAAAATTGTACAAGTTAAAACTATCTATTTTGGAAATACTATAAATCATCTGCTTGTGTTGATCCAAATAAACAAGAAAAAAAACAACCTTGAAAGCAAGAATTTTAACAACCAGAAGATTATATGTACCAGTATAAAAATACTACAACTCACACACAAGTAATCAGAAAGTTTCTGTCTGGAAGGTATTTCTTTTAAAGCACATGAACCACGTCAAGGTTCCTTCCTATTCACATGTACGCTTTTTTTTTATGCAGAACGATTGAAAGCATATGACAGAAAAATACACAAGCAATTAGCAAACTGCTTTTTCTTGCACATTCTCATTTCTATTTATAAAATTGAACATATTAGAACAGGGAGTGTAGTAAAAATGGACTCTAAAAAAAACTCTAAAAAAGTAAGCATAAACTTTTAAGCATATTAAAAATTAAAAATCAAAATTTTGGCAATGATATTAAACTTCGGATGGCAATCTTCTAGGAAGATTACTATGCAAGGTTTGCAAACAGTCTATATTGAATGTGATCTCTCTTATGCGACAGTTTAGGGCTCATTTTGATAAGAGAATTTTAACCCAAGCAAAACTCAGATGTTTGCTGCTAATAATTATCTCAAATTGTTGATATACCTATACTGATAAATGGACAACTCTCTCTCTCTCTCACCAAGTTCCTCCAGAGTTTATGTTCTTTTTGATTACCTTTTACTACTCACCATTAATGGAAACTTTAAATCTAATTCTTTGCTCATATTTAAAAAAATGTATACACAATCTATTTCTTATCCACTCGTGTATGGATAATTGTTGTCTTTATTAAATGACTCTTCTAAGATACCTTTATATTTCAGACTTATTTGAAAACCGCATTGAAAATGTAGTTGGACCAAACCAAGCTCCTAATCTTTATAGTGTTAATAGCCTCAAAGACCTGAAGTCTATTACTATTTTCTACAAATACTATCATGTTTGATGCTTAGGAGAGCTACTATCTCTTGTTCAGTCAAAAAAACTTGAGACCACCTAACTCATTTTCCAAGTCTTGATCCCTTTACTGTAACTGTTTTTTCACTGTTATAACACAAACATAAGACACAAAAAAAATGTATAAAGTATTCAGTTGAAAACAAATAACATTATGGAAAACTGTTTTAGCCACACAGGTGTGTAATAATGCAGAAACTTGCAAAAATTTTGTCCATTATTACACACCTGTGTAATAATGGACAAAATTTAAGTATAAATAATATAATATAAATTTTCTTTTTTTTATTATTTGTACATTAACACACACAGGTGTGTAATAATGGACAAAATAGTATTATTGCAACAACTCTCAAACAGGGTAAAGTAATATTCGAAAATGAAAATGTGCAAGTTACTTCTGTAAGCGTTACTCCATCAGGAAAAAGAGAGCTCCATATATAGCATTTTATCTGAAAAACTGTATTACAAGTGGATATATTATAGTGGACTAACTTGACAGTCCTTAAAATAACAGAGCACCAGAGGTTTAAACAGAACACGAACATACATATAGTAACTTACCAATGAATTTGACATTACTTTATATTCTTGGTTTTTCCTTCATTATATCTTTATAGTTCTCTAAAAATTAATAATTGTGAGCTCAGGGGCAGTTACCAGATAAAGCTGACCTAAAAATGAATTTATAAAAAGCATCCAAAAATTTTTCTTTGTTTGTTTTGAGTCTATTGATAAATCTACAAACTCAGTTAAACATGTATTATTAAGACAACTTGCAGTTTCTTTCCAAGCTTATATTTAAGTTCCAGTCTCATTCTGTTATTAACAACATGATTAGGGGGTTGCCACAAACATTATCATAAATAAGCATTTTAAAAACCAATTTATAATATGTGAAAAAACATATTATACAAAAATATAAGGTAATTGGTAGTTGCGTTTCAACAATATATATTTAAAAATAGGGAAAGCATATTTTAAATAATAAAAGTCTATTAGGTTTGATTTTTCATTTATTTAAAACAACTAATTTCTACAGTTGTTTCTAAAATTTTATTTTTTAATAATAATAACCTAACCTCTGATTAAATAATAATATTATACCCTCTGATTAAATAACATAAAGAAAATAATGCTGTGTAAACAGTTTATAACTTACTGAATAAATACAGATTTATCAAGTTTCACATTTTTGATAAGGTTCGTTTCTCCATTAATTAATTTTTTTTGAAGATAAGAACGAATGAAAATTGTTAAGCATTTAGACTGATTTTTGATTTATGACTAATTTTTCATTCATGTTAGTGAATACAATTCTTTTTTATTACAAGCTAAAAAAATCCATGACTTTTCAGCATTTATTTAATTGAATATCTTATCAGATACATTTTCAGGTTTTTTATGGTACCATTCGCTGCACATATCAAACTGTACCACATGAAGATTGGTATTTTTTGCATGATACCATTATTAATTTGAACAGCATGAGCAAGAAATTTCTAAAGTGATTAATTTTTCTTCATTAAAACATGATTTCGATTGGCTAACTGGAAAGGCATAAAAATGCCTTTTATTAATGTATTCAATAAAATGTTTTCTAATTTTGTCTTTGTCAAGAGATAAAGCTCCAATATCAAATTTGTGAAGTATGTTTAATGCATTAGCAATTGCAAAAACGCCACAATCCACACCATTAGTTTGTTGTTGACATTTGCGTACATGGATTGTTAAGATTTTCCCTTTTGTTTTATATATATTGTGTATTTGCTGCTTAACATGATCCTTCACTTGGTCATGAAAAAGACTGTCATAATTGTGAAAAATTGAAAATTGTGTTCGCTGGACAATCTACATAAGAAATGTTAATCGAATGATAATGTCCAGTATATTATACTTCAACAAAATCATTCTTTTCCTCACGAAACTCATATTTTTCACCTAAAATCTTGAAACTCAATTTCATATGAAACTGATTCATAAGAATTTTTTGGGCAGCATTGATACTTACATCTGTCAGCATATCATTGTTCTGAATAGCATCAATTTCAGTTTGTAATAACACAGGCAGGTTGTTATCAAGCATAATCCATTCAATACTTTCTTTTGTATTATCTTGCTGAAGAATTATATTTTCACTTGCATCTATGTGTTCAGACTTAACTACTACTTTATGATTTTTATTTGATTCAATTTTTAAACTGCTTGAGGCCCTCAACTTTTCTGCACCAACTCCATGCCTCCCCAAATATAATGCAACCTTCTTTCTTAAGGTAATGCCTAATGCTTGTAACTGATGCTTATTTTTTTGAACAGGCTGCAAATGAATACCTTGTTCATTTGGGATGCATTCTTCAAATGATTTTTAAACTTTTTTTAGAATATTAATTCCATTAATCCAATTTCTCTTTATTTTCAACAAGATATGACTCATTAATTAACTGCTTAGCTAGTTCTCGAAACAAGGATGCCTTAGTGATTAACCACGTTTTTTGTTTGGGAAGTGATTCCAATGTTTTTATGCTACAGTCTACTTCTCTCTGTCTTCTTTGTTGTTTGTAATAAACAGTTCATTTTGAGGCAATAAAGGTTTTCTTCAAAAAGAAATTTCTTTATCCAAGTTCAAAAACGGGGAGTAAATGTATAATTGAGATAAAATGTACTAAGGCCATGAAAGAAATTTATTAAAAACTCCAAAGAAATGCTTGCAAAGATACCCAGTTCTTTATGTATAAAGTTAGTTATTGTATAAAGTAACTTATTAATATCACAAAAAAACTATGTTAGCCATATCTTAGCAACTGACCTACTTTTTCTAAATTTTTTTATTTTTTTTTTTTACTGCCTAAATTTTGTCATAGTTTTGTATCAAAGCAAGTATTTCCTCGTATAATTCTGCACATATCCACTTTTCCGCTAAAAGATATCATAACAATAATGACTTTAATAGTTCAAAATAATAAAAATAAAATAAAAGTATCTAATTTGGAAAAATTACAAATGCACAAAATGCGTAAAATTATATAATATATATCAGAAATTATAAAATACCATAACATTATCAAATTACCCTTAATAAGACTTGAATCTTCTAACATACTTAAACTCTTTTCGTCTCCCGATATCTTATCATATGAAAAAGTAAATTTTATCCATTTTGCAGTTATTGTTTTCTACATAATCCTTTAAGTTAATATAATTCTTTCGGTTATATAGAACAAAATTTATAAAATTATTTATAAATATATTTATATCAAATAAAATAATTATTCATGTAAAAAATAATTATGCGGAATAGACAAAACATCCGGTTTGTGCAAAATAACAAAATAAAGAAAAGCTTTGATGAAGAACCTTTTCTTGGTAAGCTCATTTATATATATATATATATATATATATATATATATATATATATATATATATATATATATATATATATATATATATATATATATATATATATATATATATATATATATATATATATATATATATATATATATATATATATATATATATATATATATATATATATACATATATATTTATATATATATATATACATATATATATATATATATATATATATACATATATATATATATATATATATATATACATATATATTTATATATATATATATATATATATATATATATATATATATATATATATATATATATATATATACTAATCTCAATATTATATATCCATATAAATTTTACTTCTTTTCTTGACTTATAGGAAGTTGTGATATGTGATATGTGTTTTAAGAAGATCTTCAGCCTAAAAGCATATTCACTTATAAGATTGAACATTTAAAACAATGGTTAATATATCGTAGAGATACATTGCAAGGTGTTAATACTCTCAAAGATGCGCAATGAAGGATATATATATATATATATATATATATATATATATATATATATATATATATATATATACACTCTCGTACAAGATGTCAACATTTAAATCATATATATATTTATATATAAATGTATTATTATACATTTATATGTTTCCCAAATATATATCACATCAGTTACAGTGCAGAAACTTCCAGAATGGCGGACGCTTTTTTATAACGAATTATATAAATAAATTTAAAAAAAGAAAGATAAAGAAAAAAAAAAAGAAAAATAAATAAAATAAGTAAAATAAGAAAAATAAGTAAAATAAGAAAAATAAAAATAAAGAGAATGAAGAAAAGAAAGAGAAAGAAATAAAAAAGCAAAAACTAAAAAAAAAATTAAAAACCAAATAAAACAAATTAACAAAAAAAGAAAAGAGATATGAAAAAGGAAAGAAAAAAAGCTATAGTTAAAAGAAAAAAAACGTTCGATAATGGAAAGTAATTAAAAAGAATTAAAATAAAATAAAAAATTTTTCCGCTTTTGAAGAAAGCAAAAAAAATATTTTTTAAATTTTATTATTTTTGAAAGACTATATGTGTTTGTTTGATGACTTACTTTTTTATTTTATTATCTTCATTTATTATGAAAACTCTATACTTTTTGTGACTAAATGTTTGCGTGTGCGTGTGTGTGTGTGTGTGTGTGTGTGTGTGTGTGTGTGTGTGTGTGTGTGTGTGTGTGTGTGTGTGTGTGTGTGTGTGTGTGTAGGTGACACGTTTACTTATTGTTATTTTTTGATGAAATATTTATATTAATTTAATTTATATGATTATTGATATTAATATTATTACAGTATTGTGAAAAAGTTAAGAACCACTAAATAAAAAAAAAAATTTTTTCAAATAAATTTAATTAATTTTTATTCTAAAGATAATAAAATAGTCTTTTTTTTTCAAACATATTAAATATAGCATGAGAAAAAAGAAAATTTTTTTTTTTTTGAAAGTTAGTTAATAGAACCTATAAAAAATACGGATTAAATATTATGTGTTAATTTTTTTTTATTTTTTTTTTGTGAAAAAGTTAAGAACCACAAAGAATTTTTTGTGCTAAATGCGGCGGAAACGTCTTTTTAAATTTATTTTTCCTTTTTTTTAAAATATTCTTTTAATGACCTGAGTTATTACCAAAGAACCAATAAAAACATTTGAAAAAATTAATTTTTTTAAATACTTTTAAAAAAAGTATTTAATTTTAAACAAAAAAAAATTCTTTCCTTTTGAAAAAATGAGCAGAAAAGCTAATACCTATGAAGATCGTGTAAAAGTGGTGCATTTTCACCAGGAAGGTAAATCCGCTCGCGAAATTGGAAGAATAGTAAAGCGATCACATAGTTCGGTGCTAACAATCATCGAAAGATTCAAATCTTCAATTCAAATCAATGACGACGCCCAATGATGATCGCCTTTTAATCAGGTTGGCAAAGAAAAATCGAACCATGCCGTCGAATGAATTAAGAAGGGAATGGAAGCTTTCAAATGGACGTCAAGCCTCGGCATCACTTGTGCGTAGGAAACTATTAGCTAACAATATGTTATGGAAAAAAGCTGTTCTAAAACCGCGACTTACCAAACGACATATAAAAAAGCGAAAAGAATTTTGCCAAAGAATGGTCTAAACAAAAATGGAGGACAGTAATGTTCAGTGATGAGATGAATATCGAGGTTGATAACCGAAAAAACCGAATTATGATTATAAATAAATATGACATATTATGGTCTCGGTATGTTTAAATTATTTGATGGTCGACTCAACTCTACTTATTATGTCGATATTTTAAATAACAACTTGTTACCGTCAATTGATGCACTTGAGCAAAGCGTTCCGTTCATTTTTCAGCAAGACAATGCACCATGTCACAGGGCTAAAATTGTCTCTGAATGGTTCGAAAGTAAAAATATTGAGCGTCTAACTTGGCCACAAAATAGCCAGGATCTAAATTGCATTGAAAATCTTTGGAGTTGGCTTGATAAAGAGATTGCCAAGAAAGCACCAAGGAGCCTTGAGGAGTTGCGCAATATTTTACTAGCAATACTTGGAAATGTTCCCAAACATATTTTAGAGAATTTAATAGACTCAATGTCAAATCGTATAAATGAGTGCTTAAAAATTCATGGTAGAATTACGCGGTATTAGGTGGTAGAAATTATCGTTTTTTATTCTGTGGTTCTTAACTTTTTCACAATTTTTTTAAAATAAAAATTACCTATAAAACTTTAAATACATTTTTTATATTTGTTTAAAAGTTTTTATCACTATTATTATTTTTTATTTTGTTTGTCTATTTTCTAAAATTTATTATTATTATTATTTTTACCAAAAAAATATATTCGGTTAAAAAAAAATTTAAAAATAAAAATAAATTATGATTTGTTTTTTTTGTGGTTCTTAACTTTTTCACAATACTGTATATTTATTAAATCATTGTTACTTTTTTTTTGCAGTAATTGTTTCAGTTACATGGTAGGTTGTTACGTTTTGTCAGTACATAACTGTTTGTAACTTTCCTGTCTATGCATTATATTCAATTGTTGTTTTAAAATTGATATTGATTTATTATCATATAATTTTCTTATTACTCTTATAATTTATCATTATTATTATTATCATTATTATTTGTATTATTAATGCTATTTCATGGTATATACTTAAGATTAGTTTTAACTATTTGTAAATGACCTCGACTGTACGATCTTTTTATCGAAAAATATATTGATATATAGACACATTATAAACATACTTTATTGAACATAAAACTATTCAATTGAACTTAATATTGGGAATTTTTTTTTCCGCTTTACACTAAAAGATTTAGTTGCAACACCTTACAGCTCATTTAAATGTAGCCACATACAAAAAAATATTATGCTAATGTTCCCAATATTATTCCCAATATTAATTCACTTTGCTATGACATCGCAAACGGAGGAAACATTTTTTTAACGGTGAAAAGTAAAAGAGCAAAATAAAAGAGCAGGTAAAATAAACGAGCAAAAGAAAAATAAATTAAAATTGTTCAGAATAGAAAATTTGAAAAATAAAAAAAATAAAGTTAAAACAATTAAAATATTAAAGAATAAAAATCGAAGAAAAATATCAAATAAACAGTAGAACTAAACGCTAAGTTAAAAGAATAAAAATGTTCGTGACAATTTCGAAAATTAAAAACGTTATTAAAAGAAAACAAAAATAACATTTTTTAAGTTTTATTCATTTATGTTATTTGGATTGTTTATATTATTCTGTGGTTTTGTGTATTGTTTACAATGCCGTCTGATTATGTGTACTTTTTACACATAATCAGACGGCATTTTTGTCGCGAATTTCTATGTTTTGTTTATACTGTTGTGTAATTTTGTGCATAATTTATCTTACTCACTTCCTATACGGAAGTAATTACATTAAAAAACTACTTTTTATTGAACTTTAACAAAAAGTAGTAAAAATGGAGTTAAATGGAGTAAAAATGTGTAGTTGGGGCTCTTTAATCTATGGGGCAGCTTGATCTTTTAGCGCTACATCATCTATTTATAATTATATATGCGTGACGTCTTAAGTTACTATCAGCATAAACTTCTGGCTATTTATTTTCTTTGTCGTTTTGTCAAAAAATCGATTTAACGAATTTTAAGAAATAAAAGTTTGATTTTCACAATAAATGGTAAATTTGATAAACAGGAGAATTATTCATATATTTTTATTACTATTTTAAATATTTGTAAAATATCAACTGCAGTCTCTTGGTATTTCATCGGCGTATATTTTATGGTATGATTTCGCCGTTGAATGTTATTTATCAGCGAGATACAGCCATTATTACATGATGTATACCTATAGGGGTTCCTTGATCTCTCTTACACGGAGCTGGTTGATCTGAGGATCAAGGTGTCCCATACTAAAACTATGATAAGTATAATTTGTGGTATTTAATTACATTCGAATAACTATTGAAATGCATACGTTGCACAAAGAAAAAATATTTCCATTTGCTAGATAAATAAAATTAATAATAAAAAATAAAAAAGTAAATTATTTTAACAAGATATAGTAATAATACTCGATTTAATTTTGTTAAATTTTTGATAGACATAAACATGTAGCAGCTGCCGCTGGATTTGAAACTGTCAATACGAAAGGTCAAACATTTAAAGAAGATAATTGCGAACAAGAGTAATTTTTTGTCTCACGTTTTCCATGCCGTTCTCATTGAAGAAAAAGATCGGGCTGATGAGCAGTGTTGCACGCTTGGTGTCGGGGTTCGATACCCGTGCGTAGCAGACGCTTGGTCAATTTATTCTAAGCGTCTGTATTTGTAAGTAGCTGCTAAATTTATGTCACTTTTTCTCGTTCATTAAGTTTTACGTTGTTTTTCTTCATGTTTAGTTAATTAATACTGCTTCATTGATTGATATACAATAGTTATTATTTGCTTCAAGCTTCGAAGATGAACTATGGCCTTTCAACGAAAACAATTCGCTAATTAGCATATGAAATGACTGTTGCTAATAATAAAGTTTGTCCGGATTCATGAATTAAGAACAAAGTGGCAGGCATCGATTGGTTACAGAACTTTATGAAAAGAAAACTAGAATTATCTTATCGAGCTCCAGAAGCCACCAGCCACCGTTAAACGGCAATATTTAAAAACTTAAGTTTTAGATATAAAACACTTTTCGTATAAATGTTATTAGGGGTGTTCCGGACAACACTTTTTCATTATCCGACCGGATATTAAATACCCGGATATTTAAAATTAACTGACCGGATATCCGGATAACTTAATTCAAATCCTAAAATATATATTTTATAACGACAAAATATTATTGTGATAAACCTTCAAAAAAGCGATCTTTGTTTGACAACTTTTCTAAATTAAAGATAACTGTGATTTCAGAGCAATATGCATTGCATGTTGAAATCAGGTAAGCAGGGGTGTAATAAATCTGGTCAGAAGTCATTTTGCACAACTCCGCCGCATAATCACGCAAAAAAAATTTCATTGTAATTTGTATGAAGAGGAAAAAAAATCTATACTGAATCTTCTTCAGTTACACAAAGAAGTCCAAAACGTATTAAAATCTGATCAAGTCTCCTTTTTAAAAGCTGTTCATGGAGATGATGTTTTCATTAATCACTCGATTATAGAAAAAAATAATGACTAAAGTTTTAAATTATTGGAAACACGAAGAGAAGTTTCCACTGCTAAAAGAGTTAGCACTTAATTTACTAGCACCACATGCATCCTCTGTACTTTTATTTTATTATTTATGAGAAAAAGCAATCAAGGCTAAGTATGTTAGTTTCTCTACATTGAGGTAAAAAAATATAAATGAGTGATAAACGAATGTATTTATTGCGCATATATAATTTTAGTAGTATTTTAAATAAAACGAATAGGGGAGTGACCTAAAACAGGCCCCTTTTTAAAAAAAGATACAATCAACTAGCTGTAACCAACCAAAAACAACATAAAAATTTTCCGGATATTTAACCTATCTACAACTTAACATCAGAAAATTAAAGGTATAAATCTGCCTTATGTTAAGAAACAACCGTTGAACAAAAAAGCGCTAGGAGCCCATTTTCTGAGGAAGTAGCCTATAATCGGCCCCTTAATTTAATTTCTGAATAAAACCTGATTATTAACCAAAAATTGACTATAACTGATTTGTTGATGATACATAATCTTCTGTTCATTATCTACATTGAAAATTAACACTCTGAATAGAGAAAAATTGACAATAATTTTAACTATAGTCAAACTAAAAAAAACTTAGCTCAATAAAATTTTAAAAGTTGTGTTCTTAAATATTCATTTTGCCAAAAATTAACAATAAAAAAACTATTTTTTGGATGGTTCACTTAAATTTTTATGGTCAGCCGAACAATATTCTAAAGCCAATTTTGTAATAATCTATGTCCAAGAAAGAGATTTGGTAGGGGCCTATCTCACCTTTGGGGCCCGTTGTGGCCCACTTTGTCTCAATAATAACAATATTATAAAGAAACCATTAACATTAGATTATTTAAAAATATAACATTTTTAGGTTTCTTTCAATTTTCAAATGATATTAACATGAAATATCCATAACATAAAAAACCGGATAAAGTTATTATCCGGCCGAAAAATGAATACAGTATAAAATACACCCGAGACACCCCTATTATATATTATATAAACAACCTAATAATTCTAATATTACATTAAGGAATCGCACAATACGGATCGAAATAAGGATCAAGCTCTAAAGAACTTGAATACATTATCAATTAAGAAATAACTTTTTTGATTTTATTTTAAAATAAATGAAAATTCCAACTCCGAGAAAAATCAAAATTTTTTAAAACTATTAGGTTCCGAAGAAAAGCTCCGTGATTAGTTATAAGAAATCTTCCAAAATTTAAATGCAACATATGTTTATGAACAAGATCGTAATTTCTTAGGTCAAATTTTTTTGGGTTTCATTGCGTATAAGTTTGAAAAGGATATAGGCATAAAATTTATTTTACAGTGTATATAAAGCAAAAGATATTAAAAATATTTAGTTGATATATATTAAGAACATTCATTTCCGATAAAAGAGGTCTGGGATAAGTTTAACGGTCTTTAAAGTTTATTAATGGTGCGTGATGCTTCTGTTGGTCTAATTTTTTTATTTTTAGTACTACCTCATGCAATATCTGCATAGTTTACATTGCGTTGAATAAGCGAGTAAAAAAAATTGAATTAATGCATGTCTATTTAGAGAATTTCTTTCTTATTACAATACTTTATTATTTTTTAAAACTTTGTGGCTTAAAGTATCGATATGACTTTTACTTTTAAGATTTTCACCAATAAAAACACCAAGGAAATGTATAACATTTGATTGCTTTATTATTACTACATTAGACTGCCTAATTTTTGAATCACCAATATATTCGGCTAGGATGCTTCTAACGAAAAAAATACTATTAAACGCTATAAAAATAAAGGACTTTTTTCCACATTTTGTTTGTGTCATCATCATCATTTATTTGTGTAAAGCAGCACGTGATATATTCAGATGCTTTTATTTCAACTTCTCATGGTCTTGATTTATATTTTTTCAAAACTCATTTATACCAAAAGAACTATAAGGATATCAAGTTTGAAAATAAAAGAATATTTTATTTCCAGACCTGATATGAAGAATGTATTTTCAAATGCGGTATATCCATTTTTGAGATAATTGACTTTTGTCGCTACACAATGATGACTCATATGTTTTGAAAAACTATTGTTGCCTAATTTATATATGCATAGATAATATATTAGATAATGTTGAAAGTCAAAATATAGGTAAATAAAAAACATAAATAGTTTACAATGCCCAAAGAAAACAACGGTTCCTATTAAGAACAGACATTTCTTTGATTAGAAAACAATTGCCTAACGTGCATTCGATCTCTCGATTTGCAAAAAACCATAATTCTCTATGTCCGTGCTGAAAAAATAGAAAATATTTCCTTTATTGGTTCTAAATCTACTGCGTTTAGTTTATTGCACATTGGTGGTATCTTTATCAACATCAGCTTTTTTTAAAATATTATTGAGGATGAGAAAATTAAACCTAGTGACTAAAAACATAATCACTGATAGTCGACTTCAATCTTTTGCAAATGCAAAAAAAACTTACAAAGACATCAATAACCGAAAGATTTGGAGTATTGCTTCAAGCCACTGTTATGCTTAACGTAAGCTAATTCACTGAATTGAATACATCTTTAGAGATTGATAATAACAAATTTGCTAGGGAGAGGTATCGAACCATGGAAGAGTTTAAACTTGAGAGTTCGAAAATTAATAATAATTATATACCAAGTCTTTCCTTTAAAGGACAACGTGACAGAATATTTTCAACAGGAAAGAAGGTTGATAAATACTATCAAAGAGCATTTGAAGAGGAGTTATGATACATCAATTTCTAAAAAAATGTCTACCCTTTGCTGAAGCCTTTGCCCAAAGGTTAAAACCACGTTTTTGTTTTGTGGTGATAAAACTGTAATAAAACTGTGAAAAAACTGTTGTAAATAATGGAGTTTACAGTTGTCTCGAACTGAAGATTAGCAAAAAGCAGTAGAATGGGCAGTATGTCAACTACATTTTAACGATTTTTTTCTCCAATATCTATTCAAGAACTTCAATGGTTCCACTTCATAACGTACTTTCTACACTGGTTCTAAGCCTGAACTCAAACCACTGCGCCAAGGACGCACATAATGATGTAATTTAACAAATTGATGTTTATTATCACAAAACAAATATTTTGAGGCAAAGTATAATTGCTAGTATACGTAGACCAAGCTGTGATAAATGGTAGTGAGCTGTATGAATAATTGCCGATAAAATGTTGTATCTGCCAACAATAATAAAAAACGCTCTGTTACTGAGTTTTTCTTTTTCTTGTTGAAATAAAACAAACCTGGTTTAAAATTTTCTGGTTGTCAAAATAAAAAATCACCAATAAAAAGTCTTAACTGAAATTTTTCAGTCCTGAACTGCAAAATCTATAACCGCCCGACATCAAGCTGAAATAAAAAGTCTGAAATTTCTCAATTTGTTTTTGTTGTATAAAAAATAAAATGGCTTTAAAGAAAACTGTGTAATGTGTATTTTCTAAATGTTTGTTTTCATGTGTGCATTTTTTAAATAAAAAGCTTGACATAATAATATAATATTTTTTGACGATTTCTACTTATTTTAATGTCTCTAGTTATCGAATCGTATTAAAACTTACTAAATCAAAGTGGAAGTTATAAGTGAATGTTATTGATTTTTATAGTGATAGACCACGTCCATGTATATAATATCCAAGTATTTTTGGTTCGACGAGCAATATTTTTTGATAGTTAATTTTTTTATGCAAGTAAGCGCTGTTTGTGTTCACTTTGTCTTTGACCTGCTAATCCTTTAGAAAAAGTGAAATTTTTTTTCATTTACAGTGATTTTACCATACCTTTTACTATTTTGACTTTTTTAATTTAAAGTTAAAATAATGAGTAAAAACAAATTGTGTACTTATTAAGTAGGTGTCAAATTTTAAAAACTTGCATTAGATAAAAAATCTTTTAAATAAAATACTGCTTTCCCAGTAATTTTATCAATGTATAACTAAAACCTTTATCAAGGTATGTATAAAAGTTAGTTGACTGTACATATATTGTGAAAACTTAATCTCTGGAAATTTAAGTTTTTGAATAACGAAATTGAAAAACTTAACCTATTGAACACTTTGATTTTTTTTAAGAAATGTTGTGGTTAGGGATCAATATATATAGATAATATATAACTGATTGATATACTTATGATATATGATGATATATACCTGATTTCTCGATTTTTATTATTTAGGAATTTTATACAATTTTAATTTTCAAATTATAAAAGCTTTAAATTTTTCAAAACTTATTTTCTTACCTTAAACTTGCATCCAATATTTAAATATTGACATGGAATAATTGTATTAGCGCAACTATCAGTAATATGGGAAGACATCTATGAAAAGTTTCAAAATAAAGTTTTTACCCAAGTAAATTAAATGTTCAGTAAACACATGACGTTTAAAAGACGTGTTAAAGACGTGTTAAACATGTCTAGAAGTAAAAAGACGTTGTTTAGACGTTTTTAACGAGTCGAGTGTTTACTTCGGTAAAAAAAGGACACTTTGAATATAAAACAGCTATTTCACTTTTAAATCAAACCTCTTTACGCATAATTTTCATGCCACATTGATTTACACAACAAAGAGGTAAACATTCGCAATTTTCTTCATGAATCTAAATATAAATTTACGAGAAAGTTTAATTTTTTCTTTGATTTTATTAAACTTGACATATCTTTTAGCACATTCATCAATAAACATTATCTTCATCATTACCATCATCATCGTCATCATTATCATAAGGGCCGTCCCGAAGAGACGCGTCGGAGGTGTCTCACCCCCTTCCTTTCCCAACAAAAATTTTATTTAAAAATTAGAAGGAAAATTTGGACATTCGAGTCAGAAAAAAATAGCCATCAAGGATCTTTTTTTTTTGTTAATATCTTAGTTAGCAAATCTTTTTTCTAAGCCTTAAATGGCAAAGAACAGACACGTCAACCCCCTCCCCCACCCCTTATCAAGAACTTTTTGGGAAGGCCCTATTCTATTCTACTATTACCATCACTAATTACCATCATATTCTTGAAGTTTTATTACTTATAGCATATATTATTTTATTATGGGTGTTCTGAAACAAAATATTTGAGAATCGTAAAAACTTAATAAATATAAAACATATTTTACATTTAAAATCACATTTAAACCTTATCTTTTAAAATATGTATTTATGTTTATTGTATACTTTTTATTATTATTACTTGTTGTTAATTGTTGTTATTGTTATGTGGTGTTTTTCTATTGTTAAATATATTTGTAATTACTTATATAACGCCCTTTCAATAAAAACTGAAAACCAAATTTCTTTTATTAAAATAATAAAGCCATTTACTATTTTTATTTAATACTCAAAAACAACTTTTTTTCTACTTCTACCGCCTAACGATTTTTAAGCATATTAACCAACTTTAAAAATCTAATATGCCTAAACACCTTGTTATTATTTTTATTTTTTTAATACATAACGCAATATTTTTAATTCTCAAGATTTTTTTGCTTTTTGCATGCAATTCTTTAGTGCGATATTAATATTCATTAAACATGCATTTGGTAAAATAAATTGAATTATGCGCAGAACATCGTACATAGCTATAGTAAGACGTCACTTGAAAAATGATATACTAGTATGGTCACTATATTTGAAAAAATATTTAGAAATACTCAAAAAGATTTAGCACTGCTGCACACGTTTATGGACATTAATACAGTTCGAGATTAAAATTATTTCATTTAACAACTCTCGAAATAAGACGCGTTAGAATCGAATTAACTGTAATCTTTACATTTTTTAAAGGAACAAATATTAATAAAAATTAAAAATTGCTAAGTTTCAAAAAAGCACTAGAGGTCATGCATCAATATCCCAAAAAACTTGTAAAGTTGTAGTCAATGGCATAACTGTCTACTAAACCGCATTTGAAATTTTTTACAAAACGTTTGAAATCTCTCACAAAAAAAAATAATTTAATAGCAAACGTCATCAAAAGATAAATTTTAAATGCATGATATTTTGTAAATAGTTCAGTGCTAATAAAGTGGGATTTAGTATTCTAACTCAATTGTTTGCTTAGTAACTTATGCAACAAATTAATAATAATAATAAAAACAACAACTACAGGTAACATGCAAAAAGCATAGAAAACTTAAATCTTACCACCATATTTAACATTAAATATAACTTTATTTTTTTATTTGATATAGAATGATTGAAAACTTTTAAAAATATATTTATCAAAAGAATTCTTTAGAAGAATAATAAATTCAGATAGGCCTTTTGTTTTTTATAATTTTTTTAAAAAGGACTTATTTTTATGTCTTCAATATAGAAATATGTTTAGTTTTTTTATTTAGTAAACTTTCTTGATGCAAATAAGTAATAATTTCGAAATTTTCTTGTAAGTATGCCTTTTTTGGAAATGTTATTATAGGCAGGCGCAGATTTTAGAATCATCATCAGAAGCATTTAGCACGTTAAAAAAATTTTAGTTAATGTTTTTCCCTTGCAGAGCGTAGGAAAAATGAATGCACTAAATATATATCAACTTATTTTCAAACAAATTAAAGCAAGTTTTCCATTGCTTTTTGCGGACCATTTTTATGGAACAAAATAGTTTTGAAAATTTTTCTCAAGTTTTATTGAAAAATGTATTGATGATTTGTTAATATTATTTTATATATATTTTTTGGAGATTCTATTTTACCTATATATATATATATATATATATATATATATATATATATATATATATATATATATATATATATATATATATATATATAATATATATATATATATATATATATATATATATATATATATATATATATATATATATATATATATATATATATAGGGGAACATGGGGCAAGATGACGAACATTTTGAAAAGCACTTATATCTTAGTCAATAAGTGTTCCAATAAGTAAAACTTTATCCAGAAGTGATTAAAAACTATCATGCGCTACTGATGTATCAAAAAAATCTTATAAAAATTGAAAATAGTCTGGAAAAAACTCATTAACCGATGTTACCTCAAATCGTCATCTTGCCCCGTATGCGGGGCAAGATGACGATTTTAAGATAAGTTAATTCCATGATACCATTACTGTTTTAAATATCACGGTATCATAAATTCTAGTTTATAAAATAAGTAATATAAATAGTGGTGTAATTTTTAATAAAAATTAAGTTTATATATTTATATAGGGCTATGCCAAAAAACCTGCTAATCAGTTCATAGTAAAATCCAAAACAACAAAATAAAACAAATGTCAAACAAAATATTTTAATGCGCAATAAAACAATGTAATAATTGCTAAGCTACACAAGAGTAGCATACAGTACAAGTAAATTTACGTTCAACATATTGCCCACAAGTTAAATGACACCAGTGTTCACAGGATTTACACATATCCCAGTCATCATCAAGCAATGGATCATTAGGATCACCATAGATAACTTCACAATACCAACATGAAATTTCTTCAGTTTTGTCAACTATTTTTGAAACTTGATTTTTGGATTTTTTTTTCGCTCTTTTTTTGGCTTGGTCATTTTTCTTTCTATTGTTAGTTACAGCTGTTTTTTTAAGCTGGCCCTTCTTTTCTCTAACAGCTTTCTTTATTTTTTGATTCATCGATTTTTCTTTTTTCTCGAGTGCAGCTAATTGAACTGCAGCTTTAAAAGGGGAACTTGTTGCCACTTCTGCTCGCTTAAATTTTCGTTTACGGCTAGCACTATTTGTAACCCTACAAGCAATAGGATAAGGTCGAATATTCTCAGGTGATACAGTTTTTGGCACATCGTTTAACTCTATTTGGGTTCTATCAATATTTGCATCTGCATTCGACTGAATGCATTTTGGTTCAGTGTTAACAGTTGGCAAGGATAAAGAGTTGTTGTTGTTAAATGATATGGTCAATGCTGATGTAACTGCATTAAGTTTCACCTTTGATGTTGACTGTTGCTGGCGATCTTCAACTACTGGAACAAAATATTACAGAAAAAATTATATAACATATGTCATAAAAATGATCATAAAATTATTTAGGTTAATTTTACTTTATTTCATATTCTATTATTTAGCATACACACACACACACACACACACACACACACACACACACACACACACACACACACACAAACACACACACACACATATATATATATATGTATATATATCTATGTATATATATATATATATATATATATATATATATATATATATATATATATATATATATATATATATATATATATATATATATATATATATATATATATATATATATATGTATATATATACATATTGTCCAATATTAAGCTTATCCTTAATATTGGACAATATGTATATATATATGTATATATATACATATTGTCCAATATTAAGGATAAGCTGAAGTTATTAGCTTATTTAAATTATAAATTGTCAGGTAAAGAATTGTAGATAAAAAAAAAGAAAGCAAACATTTTTTAACTAGTTTTAAGAAACAAATAAAAAACCGAACTGTCTAAATAATATATAATTTACATACTTATTCCTGATTGATTATTTGATATAATCTAATTTTTTGGTATTGGGCTATCACTGGTCAATGATGGTGCAAAGTCAGTTAAAGAAAAGATCTGCGGATTGAAGGGCCAGATTCCAGTTTCTTCAAATACTTTTCTTGCAATGCCAGTTGTTGCTGATCGGTCATATGCATGTCTTACAAGTGCAGGAATCTGTGCTTCAGTGATTGGTCTACTTGGGTGATTTATCATCCAGTTATCACAAACTTGACCTTAGTAAGTTTTGAATGGTGAAAAGAAGGTAACATCCAGAGGTTGCATCATATGGGTGGCATGTGGTGGCAATGTTAGCATTACAATTGAATGTTTTCTGCAGTATTCAATGGCTGAAAAACTTATGTGTGATTTATGGTCATCCACAATTAACAGAACAGGATCAGCAATAGTTGGTTTTGTGTGATAAGCAAAGTGCTTTAAATAATCTACAAAAATTTCCTGCGTCATCCAACCAGAGTTATTGGCAAAGCCAACTGAATCAAGTAGAGAATTGTCCAGAAAATCATGCCGCATTCTTTTTGGTGGAAAAATAAAAGCTGGAGGTATGTAAGTTCCAACAGCATTCATGCTACAAACTATGGTTACGGTTTTTCCTCTTTCAGCAGAAACAACTTTGCCCACTCTTTTAATGCCTTTGACTAAAAATACTTTTGGGATTTTTGTTGGTACAGTGGGTAACCCACTTTCATCAGCATTGAAGATTCTTGAAGGTAAAAATTTATGCATTATCTCATCTCAAGAGATCTCGAAGTAAATCAAAAAATATTGCAACCTGTGGGGAGTTAAAACCTTGAATTCTACCCAAAGACGTCATTTCAAGAGTTCGTTATGAAATATTGTTGTGGCGTTTCAAAAATCCACTTAACCAATCAAGACCAGCAATTTTTAATTCCCTGTTAAAATTATGTTGAACATTATTATGTTCTGCAAATTCAAATGCAAATTTTCTGAGCTCTACTTTGGTCATACCAAAAAATCTTTTGCTCAACTCAATTAAATATTCTGCAAGTAATTTTTCCATTTCCATTGAAAATATAGGACAAAACCTTCCATTGCTGATTGGAAATTTGTCCGAAGATTTTCACGCAATGAAATGCGTGAAAATGGAAAACCTAACTCCATACGACTGTAATATTTGATAAATTATATTTCGATAACAAATTACGACTCTGTATAGCTAACACTATATCTGCGTTATATAACAATAGTAGCGAAACTCATTTCAAGGTTGTAAATCAAACTCTTTTCTTCTAAAGCTAGGAGTGAGGCAAGGATCGATTCTTTTACCTTACCTCTATAACAATTACACTAAAAGTCTTCTTAAAAGTATTAAAAATTGAGGTATTGTTGGCATATCTATAAACGGAAACATTACGAGTTTGGTAGCATATGCAGATGATATCATACTTTTAAGCTCTACTCTCTCTGGTCTCAAAAAGCTGATAAAAACATTCAATACTTACCGTAATTTAAATTTTATTAAAATAAATGCCAAAAAACTGAGTTCTTTATACCAGGTAAAAATACAAACCAATACGATAGCGATTTCTAGTAATTAAATAAATCTTCATAATAAACTTAGTCATCTGGGATTTACATGGGAAACTGAACATTTAATTTTTGCTTCTTTCAGTTATACAAATGTTGATAAAAAATCTTTAACTTTAGAGCTGTTGTTTAAACTCATATTTAATCTGGAATCCTGTTTGCCCACCCAAGTTCTATTTCCTGTAAATATAAGTTATTGGCAGTCCCTACCTAAACTTATGAAATGAAGCTATGTGAAAATAATTCTGCTTTGATGAAAAAGCTAGTTGTAATGCGAAGGAGTGCGCTAAAATCGCGTTTAAATGTTTCGAAACTCAGTAAGAATAATACCAATTCGCAATTTAAAATCCAGAAAATTTCAAAAAGTATTCATCAGAATAAATTAATCTTGTTGCTTCGTCTTCTTAATAATAAAACAACTGCACGCATTATCTTTTCACTACTGAAACACCCTTTATTTCAACATTCGTTTGTTGGCAATATCCAGGACCTATGATGTTTTCAGATGTTAAATTTTCAAAATTTAATTTAAAAAAAAAAAAGGTAAAAATACCACTTTCTAAAAGTGAAATTCCCTCCAAAATTTAACAAATTTTAAAGTATGCAATAGAGTGCTGGAATGCAAATAAATAAAGAGGAATTTTTAAACAAATTCAGTAAGAAAAAGTTCTTAAGTGAAAATCACGAGAAATAATTTTCTTCTTTTTCTTTTTACCTTGTAAATTACATTAGGAGTTAAATAAATGAAATAAAAATAAAGAAATAATACACTATAACAAACGAAACTCAGAGAATTTTTAAAAAAGTCTAATATTTATAATACCATAAAAACATCGGCAAAAAATTGTTGTGCATTTGCTATGATAGAAATGCTTAGGTAATAAGTCCTAACAAGCTGCGGATGGTCTGAAAAACATTATGGTCTGAAACGTAATAAATAAAAAATTTAATGAAAGAATGTATATTAAATAAAAAAAAACAGAAGCTAGAAAAAAACTTTTTTTTAACTATTGAAATTGTTTTTTTCTGTATGTTTTTTTTTTATATATATATATATATATATATATATATATATATATATATATATATATGGTTAGATTTCTTTAATAACTAAGTAACTGTTTAGAGACAAAGTTCTACAAGTTTTATTCATCACAAAGTTCATTATTTGTACACGAAAATCAATAAATTAATCAAAAGTATTAAAAAAAGTTGATTTCTTTCTGGATAAAACAAGTGCAACTCGACAAACTGTTGACCAAGCTGTATTTCGCTATCAATATTTTGTGGCGATTCCTTTGTTGTTGATTACAGCCTTGCATCTTCGAGGCATAGATTCGATTAGGTAATCAATAAAACTTTGTGGAATCACTGCCCAGGCCTTTTGGATTTGTTCAAACAGTTGATCCTTCGTACGAACACCTTCACAATTAATTCTGCGGTTGACGATCTCCCACAGGGTCTCGATAGAGTTGAGATCCGTAGAATGAGGCGGCCAATCCATCACTGATAGGTGGTTGTCTTGAAACCACTGCTTGACTACTTTTTCAGTGTGTTTCGGATCGTTGTCTTGCTGAAAAACCCATATTATTGGCATATTCCATTCAGCATGAGGTAACATAACATCTTTCAGGATATTTTTATACAAAAATAAATTTAGCGTAGCGTAATTTTTGGACGATAGGTTATATATTACTACAATATTTTTTTAAAATTGTCATGAACATTTTTAATGTTTTTTACATTGTTTCTTTTTAGATAATTTAGTTATCATTAATTGGCGGTAAAAATCCACCTGATACAATAAAAAATGTTTTGCTAATTATAATAAATATTATAATTTTTTATAAATTAAATTAAAAATTCGAATTTTATAAGTCATATTTGACAGAATGACATTTATCATCTTTTTTCCATATATGTTTGTGTGCCACAAAATTTGAAATCAATTTTTGAAAGCTTTTTTCTCAACTAATTTTGCTCAAATTTTGCTCACTTAATCATTTTCGATGATAATACAAGGAAATGGAAAATTTTGACCAAAAAAAGTTAATTAAGTTAACAAAAATTTAATTTGTATTTCCCCATACATTTCATTTATTTGATATGAATTGCGTATTACGTCACAAAAATCATTGATTTGCAAATTATTTGCAGTTTCGGAGACGTTAAAGCGCAGCGATTTAAAACCTATTGTTTTTTAAGTCTTAAGTTATTAAGTTAAAAAACAAAAATTTAAACCGCGCTACTTTTTTTCCACGCTTTATATAAGGTTACTTTCTATATATATATATATGTTTGTGTGCCACAAAATTTGAAATCAATTTTTGAAAGCTTTTTTCTCAACCAATTTTGCTCAAATTTTGCACACTTAATCATTTTCGATGACAATACAAGGAAATGGAAAAATTTGACCAAAAAAAGTTAATTAAGTTAACAAAAATTTAATTTGTATTTCCCCATAAGAACACTGAATTAATAAAAAAAAATTTAAAAACGTAACAGTAATTTTTCCTTCTACAAAAGATAACAAAAAAAGAATTTCTAGGCCCAATAGAATTCTGCTTGCATAAAGCATGGATTTGAAAAAAGAATTTTTTTTTGATTTACTAGTTATATTTGTAGACTGACAACAGACATAATTTTGTCGGAATACAGCATGAATTGTCTCAAAAAGAAAAAAAATGTTTAAAGAGTTGATAAGACTGTGTAACGCTATTACTGGTATTCTCATTAGCTTATTATTGTGTTTGATTAGCTTTTAAAATTACAAAGGATGATTTGATAAAAAAAATTTGAATTTTTTTAACATTTTTTTGGCTATGGAACATGACATGTATTTTAGTATATTTTATTGTATGATTTTATTGAACTATGAGTTGTTTTTATTATATGCTACTTTAAAGCCATTAAAAACTTAACCAAATAAATGCCATGCAAACTATTGGGAGGGTAAGGGTTCGTACATAAATTATGCCACACTGAAGGGTAGGGAGGGGGGTTTTCAAGGTTAGGTGACGACTCATATAAAACTTGCTACTTAAGAGTTACGATTTTGTGACAAGGGATGAGGGGGGGTGGGTTAACAAAGGTAGAAAATTGCGTTACTTATTTTTTGGACAACCTCTAATTAGGCGTTCTTCTGAACGAATAAAAAGAACATTTACTAATACTGATATCGATCAATGATGAAAGTGAAGATGTTAAAAAAAGTATATATATATATATATATATATATATATATATATATATATATATATATATATATATATATATTATACACTATTTTGACAATTGAGTTGCACTCTTATTTACAAATTTTATATACAACTGTTGAAATTTAGCCCAAAGAGCATAATTT
This sequence comes from Hydra vulgaris, assembly GCF_038396675.1. NCBI lineage: Eukaryota > Metazoa > Cnidaria > Hydrozoa > Anthoathecata > Hydridae > Hydra > Hydra vulgaris. Next base: position 55,432,309 of record NC_088927.1, on the reverse strand, counting down.
TTGTTGTTTTTAGTTTTTACCGTTTAACCTTTACAAGCGTTATAGAGCATTGGGGCACATTTGTTTGTACAACTCTAACATGCGTTAAATTATTCGCTCATTCAACTTGCAAGAACTATCCACTTCAGTATCACTAGTTTCAAAACTTTTTTCTTTTTTTCCATCAACTTATGGTCAAATTAAGTTGCGTGTTCATCTTTTTGATTTAATATTTATTATCTTTAGAGTATGCATTACATCCCAGCTAATAAAATTAAAATTGAGTTTTAATTGAGGATGGTAAGACTCAATCGTACGTGTCTAGTTTTAAAATATCGTCATTATGTAAGATATTATATTCTGCACTTTAAAATGACTTGTTTCTACGATTCGTTACTAAATATATATCAAAGCTATGAGCCATAAATGCATTTTGATGTCTTGTATTGAACTGAAAACAAAATATATAAATGTCTAGATTTGCGATATATTGTTGTTGTCATTCTTATTTTATAATTATGAACCAATCATTTCTATAGTTTACTGAAAATCGAAAGATTATTAAATTTTTTTTTTTTCTCATGGTTAAATTACAAGAGTTGCTTATAGGTAGAACTAATTAATATAATTATGTGCTAGTATTCAACAATTACTAAGTCATTAGGTATTGCTTTTAGGTTGAGTTTCTTAAGATTATCTCTTGCACAATAAGTTCTACTAACTTTCTTTAAATTATATCAGTGTGTTTCTTTTTAAATGGGAGAGAGTTAGGGTGTTTGACTCAACAGTAGTATGTCCTGTCAAATCTTGCGACATAAGAAGGCTTTGACGGCTTAAGAGTGTGTTTTATTTGTTTATTTTGATGATGAGATACTTACGAGGATTTATAAAAAAATATGAAATTTTGTTAATTGTTTTGTTAATTGATTGGTTCATTACAGAATCCTTATATTTTATTTTTGACAATACTTTGAGAATTCCCGCCATACGTTGAATAATAAAAAATACTATCGCTGCCCAATCCCAAACTCTTGGTTGATGAGGTAGCTACTTCTGCTCACCCTAAAACAGTCAAATAGTATATAAACTATAGTTGTATAGAAACTAAGTATAAAACGATTATATCCACTAAAACGGTATATCTTATAGTTAAATATGTATTATGTTAAAAACAAACAATTTTACGAAAACGGTATAAATGCTGATTGAATAAAAACTAATTATATAACGAATATTTTCAGTTAAAGGGTGTTAATTAAAGTTAAATATAAACTTTATTTCCACTATTACCAATATTTCAACCAAAGCATTATAGAACAATGAACAAATAATATGAAACAATAATAAACTTAACCCTTCAAATATAACATACGTTTTTTGGTTATGAATATTTTTACGTCTAAATTTTATGCTTTCTGAACTTTTGTCCTTTTTTTATAAGTACTCGGTTACTACATACTTCAATATAGACTTTTGCATTTTCACTTAGAAGTTAACGACCGATGTGTTCCAGATATTGACAAGACTTTTGCTTTAGTTACAAACATTAATTAAAAAGTGCCGCGGTCAAGGATAACACGGAGTTAATGTCGTGAATGACATTTAATTAGAAGTTAAAAATTGTGATATTCAGCCAACTGCGAAATATAATCATTGCACGAATCTTAATTTAAATCTGGTTGAAAACTACGCTGTTCCTGGTCTCCGAGAAGAAAATGAGTTTTTTCTAATTTTACAAGACATTTACTTCTTTTTCAACCACAGTTATAAATAATAGGATATGTTATTAAATTTCAGCAGGAAGTTACAGGAAGTAACATGAAAAGAGCTTCTATAAAGTTATAAAGTTTTTTAAAGCTTTTTGGATATAGTTTGAACTTTAACAGAAACTTCTTTAAAGAAGTTCGAAAAGAGAGAAAAAAATTGAAGCTCTAAAATTAAGAGACAAAATATCAAACTTTGAATTTATTTTTATTTGGCTGATTTTGTATCAAATAATAACAAATGTAAGTTATGCGTTTAAAAATTTAAAAAAGTAGTCCGTAAATCTAAATAAAGCGGCCAAATTAGTTAATATGGAAATCAAGTTTATTTATTTAATAATGACTGTGTTTATATACAATAACCATGTACGTTCCTAATCTAGGCTTTAACAGCCGTTTTATGCTAAAAACAAATACAACTTTGATTTAAACTATTTAGCTGTTTTAGAATATACAATGTTTTGATCTGAGTTCTTATTACTGTTAATAACACTGTTTGTTAGGAAGTAGTATCTCTTTGGATTTTTTTTATTAATTCGCGACGTTAGACTTACTTTTAAAAATAAAAACTTTATGAGACGGCATAAATAAATATTGTTAAAAATTTATTTTTCTCTACAACTTTTTTACTTATAAATTAGGTTTTAATATAGAAGAAAAACATTATTCTGGGGAAACTAGAGCTATGAATAGCTCAATTTTTTCAATAAGTAGAGAAAGAACAAGATAATTATGTCGAGAATTTTTTTTTTTCTTTTTTAAGTGCCCCACGAAGACCTTACGGTCTTATCATAGAGCACCGCGGAGAATCATTTAATGGGAAGTTCACTCCTTCTTCCCAACTGTTATCTCAAAACTTACCCAGAGGTGGGGTTGGAACCACGGATCTTACGTTTCTGAGGCATGTGCGCTACCACTGCGCCACGGCTGCACAAATCGTCCACAATGCCTAATATTATGACCTCTTGTATTTGAAACTATTAAATCAGGTTGGTATTCCGAGTTAAATTATCTACATGAATTACCCTTACGTAAAATATTATTAGATCATGACGGTCTTTTTTTCAAGAGTCGTTAATTTAAAGTAGGTTAGTCTTGTTTCATAGTTTTTCCCTTAAAGACACTTTGTTCGACATGCTTTCTTTTGTATTTTTTCCGTTTTTTTTTATCTTGTCTAAGTAAACTTACCACACCGATGTTGTGTTGTTTAGATGCGCTCTTTCAAGAGAGGTGTATAATAGTTTAGACGCGTTTATATCTACGTTTTTAAAAGAATGTTTTATTATTGTTAACACTTTATAAGCTTAACTGAACATATAACTAACATAAATAGACCATTTTAAGTCGTTTGAAACCAGAGTTCCTAAATCTTTTTCAATTTTTGTTTCAGGTTTCTAAACTCTGGCTAACACCTAATAATACATTGTATATATGTAAACTACTACTTTTGCTACCGATATGCGAGCGTTTACATTTGCTAACGTTAAATTTTATTAGCTATAGTTTTGACTTTTTCATTAATTTGCTTTGAATTTTTTCTATATCCAATTATTTTGAGTCTTATCCAAAAATGATCTAATTATATTAATTAGTTTTAAATAACCAGCATATATTATACACTTAGTTGAAAACTAATTCGGTAAGTCGTTTATCTAAACAGTAAACATAAACGGAGCAAAGACAGAGCCTTGTGGCACTCCACCTGCAACTTTGAAAACCGATTTGAAAATTCACTGTTGCAGATAACACGTTGCACTCTTTTTCATACAAAATTTCAAAACATGCAAAACTTTATATATCTATTTTTTACTCTTTTTTCATTTCTTAAAATGCTTTCTGATATTTTATGATATTACGACTTTATTATTACTACGAATTTATTATTATTATCATAAGGAATTATTTTTTAGAGAATTTTTATAGTTTTAATCTTTGTCACTACATATTTTATTAAGTTTTCATCAAAACTATTCATAATTTTCGTATACTAAATGACTTTTTTTTATATATAAATTCAAACATTATCTAATTAAACTATTTTCTTTTATAGATGATTTTGTAATTGTTTTATTAGTTTGTTTACTTAATTATAATCATGTTAAAACATGATTTTAATTTAGTAAATTTATATATGATTTTAGATTTACTGAATTAATCAAAAGTCAGCTGTTAGATAAAAATAGAATTTTACATAATTAAGGTAAAAATAATTTTGTCTACTGGTATCATTGCAAAACTAACTTTATGTTTTTTTTTATCGCTATTTTTAACTACTTTATTTTATAATATACGAAAAATTTACAAAATTAGTTATTATGATATTAAATATTTTAATAAGTTTTAATGATTTGTTGTGTATCTTTTTAACTTTTTTTAACGCAGTGTCTTAGAAACGCCGTCAACCTCTCTCTCTTTCTCTCTCTCTCTCTCTCTCTCTCTCTCTCTCTCTCTCTCTCTCTCTCTCTCTCTCTTTCACTTTGTCTTTCTCTCTCTCCTCAGTATTCAGGTATTTCTTGGTATTTACTGATTTAATAACTGATGTTATCTAGTCTCTATGTCGTCATCTAAAAGCATGCAAAACTAAACAGTTTGTTTTAAAGATAAATTAGTATTTTATTATAATTTAAAAATAATATATCAACTCTAATTGCTACTATTAATTCATTTACTAACAACTGTAATATATGACTGCTTACTGCTACTCGTATATTACAGTTAAAAAAATGTTTCAGACGTTTAAACTTTCATGGAAAACTTGTAATTAAAAATACTTAAAAATAACGAAGTTAGCAACCTAGTTTGGTTATTTCAGCACAACAGTAAGTTAAATTCATACTTAAATGCATACTTACTTGCATACAAGATTTTTTAAAAACAATTCATTAAATTTAAAACATCATAAATAAATTTAACTCTGCATCCTTTAAATTCACGGTCAGGTACAATGATGTTATTACTCGCTATTGACATATAGCTTAAAATTATATCAATAAAAAAAGCGAAGAAAAACAATATTTCAACCACCGTTTCTTCAACAAATCCACATATTAAAAATATGCCTCTCAAAACTTCATAACTTATAAAATGAGTACTAACTGTTGTTAAAAAACGTAGTAGGAAAAAAAAAAATATATATATATATATATACATATTCTAAGAAAAAAAACATCTCAAGCTATTGAAGGGTAAAAATTAAAGACCATGCAAAAATATATATATATATATATATATATATATATATAAAAATATATATATAAATAAATATATATATATACATATATTTATATAAATACATATGTTAATTCACCTCCTCAATGCCGAGAAGGCTATTAAAGACGAGGTGGCTACTTAATTGTGGTAATAACCCTCTCTAAACTCTATAACTTCGAAACACAAACTTTGACAAACAAGGACACTTAACAAGTTGATGCGCGGACGTGTTGGGGATCGAACTCGGAGCCTCTCGCATATGAAGAGAGCACTCTACACTACACCACTACCGCATTATACCACACTTTTCTCTTTTTTATATAATTTTTGAAACTTTTTTACTACCCCTAATAATGATTTTAAAGAAAACAATTTTTGAGTCTTTAAATCAACTTTGCTCAATTGATTTTTGTTAAAAATTTCTGAAAAAAGTGCTTTAACCCAATATTGATCCTAGTTCTAATCTATTCTTGTATAAATTACTTAAATAAAGTTGTCAAAAGACAACATTTCTGTAAATTTTCACCAAAAATTTACAAAAGTGTTGTGTTTAAAAAGATCTGATTTGATGAATTTCGAAAAACTACCGATAAAAATCTTAACAATTCATGTTATTGAACTATGATATTCTTTTAACCTAAACAACGCATTTAATTCAAATTTAATTTCAAATCTAGTAAGCAAACGTATTTTTTAGGAGAATAAAAAAAAATAGTAATAATCTCCGATATTTTAAAATCGCCTTAACTACACCGAGTAAGAAGTCCAGAAAGTGTTTAAAAAACTCAAAAATTGTGTGTTTGTGTGTGTGTGTGTGTGTGTGCATGTGTGTGTGTGATAACAAACTTTAAGTTGCATTTTATTTTTTGAAAACAAAATATAAATATTAGCAGAATTAAAAATGAAGTAAAATAAATGAGTGCTTTTACTTGTTTCTCTCTAAAAATTATCTTCTGTTCGCAATATTGACAGGTAACCAAACGATAAATGCAATGTTTTTCCATGTGTTCTTTTAGATTCTTAAGCAAAAGTGAAGTAGAACACGGATTATTAGGACATTTTAATGTTTGATATTCGCAAGAACCCAAATGTTCCTTAAAAAAAAAGAACTTATTTAAATTGCTTTAAAATAACAGTAATTTTTGTCTGTATTTATAAAACCTTGTTTTATAAATACTAATAAATACAAATGCATTTTTTTTATCTCTGCTAAGTTATCTAAAAGAACAATCCCTTTAAAACATTTAAAATTAGATAAAATCTTTTTAGATTACATTAACTTAACTACTAACTAATTAACTACTTATTAGATTACATTATAATCAATTATTAGGTTACATTAACTTTACAAAATAAGCTAAACTGTTATAAATCGAAACATTTAGCCCTCTATATTTTATTGCATATGGGTTAAAAAACTTGTCATAATTGTCATCAAGTAGAGTATCATAGTAAATCAAAAAACTTTGGTCTGCTTAAGTTAAACTGTTATAAAATTACTTATACTTTATAATTCCATTTATAAGTGAAGAGCGAGTTTTTAAAGTGGAGCTAAGCTCCAAAATTGAGATTTTCAATGGTTCGGATTCTTGACTAAAGAAAAACTCTTACTATGTCAGTATTAATAAAAAAACTCTTCATCATCTTTGTTTACGGTTAAAAGTCTATTGATTTTCAAAACATATTTTGCCAGACAATTAGATTTTTTTTTTTTTTCCAAAACAATGAAATGAACGCTTTAACCCTTTTAGCAAAATGCTCTTCAAATAGTAATAATAGTCATACTAAAAAAAACATTAATGAAGAATGTTTTTAGGCCTTTCAACACCGAGATATAGTAAAATTGTTGCATCAAATATTTTTGAATAAAATTTAAATAACATACATTAAGTATTTTTAATTCTCCGGTCCATTCACAACCATTGGAAAAATTACTACATTTAACTTTTAATTGCATAATAACTCTTTTAACAGCTATATCGATAAAAATCTATGAGAAAACATTTTATCAATTGTTAGTAACAGACATATTTTTTGAAAAACAAAAAATGGATTTTTCTTTTTAATTACAATAAGTTATATAAATTGATTTAAAAAACTAAATTAATAAACTTAAATATAAAGTTAAAAATAGTTACTTTGCTAGAATCCATAATGCTATTGTCTAATGGACAAATTAAGACCCCCTCTTTTCTAAAAAAAGAAAAACTTTTATATACATATAAATACATATGTATATATATATATATATGTATATATATATATATATATATATATATATATTATATATATATATATATATATATGTATATGTATATATATATATATATATATATATATATATATATATATATATATATATATATATGTATATATAAATATATAGATATATATATATATATATATATATATATATATATATATATATATATATATATATATATATATATATATATATATATATATATATATATATATATATATATATATATATATATATATATATATATATATATATATATATATATATATATATATATATATATATATATATATATATATATATATATATATATATATATATATACAGCAGCGGGCGGTGACAATACACTTTGGTGAGGCCAGGAAATATTAACCAAACTATCTCGCGACGACTTGCTGCCAGCGTAATTGATGCTTTGGTGTTTGTTAGGACGCTAGCGTTATTTGATTAGTTGAGAGTTAAGGGCTAGCATACTTTCAAAATAAACTATTTTATAACATTGAATCTTTTAAACCTACGTAAAAACCAACAAAAACTGACTGAAAACTGCCCTAATTGTTGGAAGCATAACTTTTTTTAAAGTAATAAAACACCGTTCAGCATCAGCTGTAGACACAAACGTGACCAAAACAATCTCTATCAACTTTGATACTTCAGAAAATGTTTTAACCAGTTTATTTTCATTCATAATTGGGATAGGGCATTAATTGTGCCGATATCACTAAAAACAGCATTTTCAACAAAACGGTTAATTCCGACATCAACTTAACTTCTTAGTATTGGTTAGTTATTTTAATATTTTACATGTTTCCGAGAAAAATGTTGTATATTAAAATTGAAATTTTTCGGATCCAAAATTGGTTTATGGATCCCAATGACGAGAAACGTTAAGCCAATAAACTATCAATTTTGTTCATGTTAATTTATCTTCTTAGTGAACCTAAATTATTGATAAATAAGGTAACTTTAAACTATTTTGTAACTTTGACTTTGGTATGATTTAAAAACAAACTTTACCAACAGTAGTTTAGTCAAGAAGGGTTTCTTAATTACCAATCGATAAAATAATAAAAAGTGTAACATTACATACATTGAACTCTCTGATAGGTTCACATAACGTTTTCTGAGAATGGCGAAAGGGTCAACAAAAACAAAAAGTTATACAACATTAAAAAACTTTTTTAAAAATTTTTTTCATAATACAACACATATTTTACTTAATTAAATCCATAATTCTTAAATACAACATTTACAATCTCAGTCATAAATAATAGTAAACTTCACAAGATTATTTACATTGTCAAAGATGCTTCATGATTTCATGTAATTAAAGATAAAAACTTAACATCTGTTTGTAACCATAGATAACACTTTAATGTTTATATAGTTTTAGTTATTTGGCTTCAACTTTCAACAAAAAAAAAAACATTTCAATAAAATATTCTGATTATTTTATTTCCATGGTAATGGTAAATGTCAAACATGTTAAAATAATCTAAACTTTGCATATTTTTTTAATTAGTGTCTATTTGGAAGTATTAATTAATGGAGTTGTATTAAGAAATGTAACAGTACCACCAGTGGTACAGTTTTCGTGATTAAAAAAAATTTTCTTTATATCTTCTGTTGTTTTAGTTGTTTGTAGTTTTGTTAAATCAAACTAATAATAACATTGACTAATTTTAAAATATTTCTTGAAAACCCAGTTGCATTTTTTTGTTGATGAAAAATTCTTTAAAACTTGTAATTGATGTTTATCATCATGGTTGAAAATGGCTCTGGTTCAGCGTCGATCTAATTGGCAACTTAAAAGGTAGAATAACTCAACTGCCACCAAACAGTGTAAACAATTTTCAATGGCTGATTCATTATGCTGCAGAATATAATACGTAAGCTATTTTGAAAAAATAAACTTTCCAATCCCTCATTTAGAATAGAACAAGAATTTTAAAAGTACATACAGTTTGTAGCTCTTATTATATTTGTAGAAATTACGTAAGCTTTCTCATGTCACAATATATAAACTTGCTAAACATTGCCATACACTTGCTTTACATTTGTTCGATTAATACACAAATCAAGATTCTCATTAATATGGCTGAGCCACTATTTTTTCTCTGTAAAAAAAACAAACAAGCGTTATAAATTTAAAAAAAATAAAACAATATATGCCTGAAAATGTAGTTCACTAACAAAAGTTATAAAATGTACAAGATTGTTGATTATAAAAGAAATGCGAAACTTTTTCATGATATTTTAAAATCAATTTTCTAAACTGTTTAATTCCCCTAGAATTTCTAAACTTATAATTGCATTCTTTTTACCATTATTATTTCTGTTATAAATATAGAATAAAATGACTTGTCCTAGAAAATCTAGTTTCTGAAAATTAATAAAAATTAATTTTTATTTTATTAACTGTATCTCTTTAAGTTTTTATGTCAAACCAACATTTATACCAGTAATTTCTGTTACTTTATTTTAAATATCATGTTTTTGCCATGCTCCTATTCCTATTAATTTATACTCCTAATAAATACATGATAAATTTTATATCTACATATCCAGGTGAGGAAACCAATATTAACACTGTTAATATTGTAATATTAACACTGTTAATATTGTAATATTAACACTGTTAATATTGTAATATTAACACTAATATTGTAATATTAAGACTGTTAGTATTGTAATATTAACACTGTTAATATTGTAATATTAACACTGTTAATATTGTAATATTAACACTGTTAATATTGTAATATTATCACTGTTAATATTCACAGTAAAATTGCAATATTAACAAATGTATGATGTTTACAACGTTATTTCTACAAATAAGTGTTTACATTTAATGTTATAAAGTTTTCTAATATTACTGTACCTTATTGAGTCAACAAACTTCTGACTTTTTGCAGCAGTAAATTCTTCACTCTTTGAATCGAGAATTAAAAATAGTGGATGAAATTTTACAGCTTAGTGATGTTTTCAAACTTCTTTTTTCTAGGGCCAGGTTAATGAGGCTCTGCGGTGCGCTTTTTCGTCCCACCTGAAAGCATAATAACTTCTGCGCGCGCATCAAAAATTATATTTCTACAAACAAATTAAATGGAGCCAGTAAAAATCGGCCCAGCCGTTATTAGCAATGAAATAAAACAACGCTACAATACTTTAAACAAATTGCAAATAAAAGTATTACTTATAAAATAAAATGATTTAAAATTAAAACTAACTTAGAGCTATTTATTTTTATAAAATCTGTCTGCAAATAGTTTAGCTAATAGTTGCATATTTACATATATATAAATACATATTTACATTAACAAATACTTTATTTTAAATAAATCTAGCTGGGGTCGGGCCCCTATGGCCCCTATTGACGAGCCGCCACTGTGTGTGTGTGTGTGTGTGTGTGTGTGTGTGTGTGTGTGTGTGTGTGTGTGTGTGTGTGTGTGTGTGTGTGTGTGTGTGTGTGTGTGTGTGTGTATATATATATATATATATATATATATATATATATATATATATATATAAATAAAAATTTTGCAACATATTTAATTTGACAAAAGTATAAAAAATGCAGATAATGTAAAATAAAAATACACTGCTGCACCACCTCAGAAAATATTATTTTCAATCGCATATTTTGGAAGAATGTTGCTTTAAACAAAAGAAAACGGTATTTAATAAAAAAAGATTTATCAAGGTAAGGATTTCTAATTTAATATTTAAGTTTTGAAAAATACACAAAAAGCCATATTTTTTTTAATGCAACTTACAGTAGGTTAGAATTTACTTCTTACAGGACAAAACTAATAACTCCTCATTTTAAAAAGACTGCACTTTTGCTAATTTGAGGTTGCGGTATCAATGGTGAAATTAGTTTTAATTTTGGGTTGCTATGGATACCTAAATTGCTTAGCAACCACATATTTTATTAACGGTGATGAAGATAAATTGGTTTAAAGTAATAACTTTATCTGATTATTCCCATAATTACAACATACATTATTATTACACTGCAAATGTAAAGGTACTAAGAATTTTTATTAGCTTGGTTGTGATACCTGGAATAACTGATAACGGTATTCACGATTATATCACGATTAAGATTAAATTTCTTAAAATATCAAAGTTATAAAGAAGACTAATATTAATGTGGCATTCTGATTGAAAATTATTTTATGGATTTAAAAAATTAAACACGTATTATATTATTAATTTACACTATTTTCATGCAGTTCTAGGGCTCTTTTTATTATTTCAGGAAACCAATACATAATCCATATAAATAGGAACCTTAAAGCTTAAACCTTTTTTTGTTTATAATAGTATAAAAGTTTTGGTTTAAAATAATTTTTTATTCAAAAACTCATATATTCTTATAATTGTAAAGCAGCTTTAGCTTCTTTTTCTTTACCATCTTGGTGCAAACTACAATCTGATGCAAACAATAGTTAGGAAGATGAAAAAGATGCAACTAATGGTGCCAATCTTCTTTTCTTTGCTTTATTACTTGAAGAATCATAATTCACCTGGAATCTGGACACTACAATTGAATAAGAGCAGAGTTATCTTTATCAATGAAGGCAGTTAAAAGAATATTCTTACCAATTACAAATTGAACCGATTTTGGTTCATTTTTTACCCAGTGTTTGTTATTCTCTTCGAAACAAATTTAGAGCTTTTGCATATTTCACCTCTATCAAAGATGGTTTATGAAATTAGACAAGTTGTTATAAGCAGTTATGTTCGTACCATTTACAATTGCACCCAACATATTAGGATCAGCTAACTTCAAGTTTTCTTATTTTATATATGAATAAATATCGATATTTTTCATGTTTTAAGTATATATAAAAAAAATGAATTACACTTACAAAATCTTATAAATAGATATTTTAAGGTGTATCAATATTAAAACAAGTTTATAACACTAATCTAGACTCACTGAAACCCAATTATTACATTGCCATTTAAAACAAAACACATATCATGTTTTCGCCAAATAAAATTGAATACATCAGTTAATTTGTAAAAATCATTATTAGAGACCAGGCGGACATCCGTGGATTATAGACTAAATTTATATTGATAATATACATATTAAACAATGTATTTAAAGTCTCAAATTACTGGACCACCTTGGAACGTAAAAGTATTTGATTATATAACTGAAATTTTACCTTAAAAAAGTACTTCAAGTACGCCGTCATCTGAAATCATTTTATTTGACATAACTTACGTGGAAAATAGTGCTGTAATAGCTCAATTCAAAGATAATACTTGATTTTTAATACTTTAGCTATTCCAGCTATATATTCCAGCTATTTATTCCAGTAATAGCTTACTTTACCATCAAGAATGAGAGAAGAATCACAGATAATAACAACATCACATTACAGAAAATCATTATTTGAATCCTCTGAAAAATCAAAAAATTTAAAACAACAAAAAATAGAAATTGAATGTGGGTAAGGACAGTGTGTAGAAAGGGTTGAAATTTTAAATGTTGAAAACTGGGAATATTATGTTTTGTAATGGATTATGAAGTAAGGCTGCATGAAGAAAAGTGGAGTCAATGTTTAAAATGTACCATTTTAGCTCATTCTGACAGTTATATATTTCAAAAACTGGCGAAGCAATCTGTGGTTTAAGTGACAAGTGACAATGCGTTTGATTACATGATTGGCTAGTGACAATTTGAATATGTATTATGTTTGTTTGCTTATATCTTATATACTATTATTAGCTGCATTATACTATAAAATGATTAATTTATAGAACTTCTTAAAATTCTCTTTGGTTTATCATTATTTATTTGAATTGCTTCAGGAAAAATCTGTATTATTTTGCCTTGCATAGCGAGTGTAGGTGTTGTCAATAAAGTATCTCTGATGATCAAAGCAATGTAGTTTTAAAACTTTTATTTTGTTAGACTTTTGTAGAATGGTAGAAGATTTAAAAAGTATCAAGTTCTTTTTTCAAAAGTTATTAGACGGCCTGCATACTGCATAATGTATAACAATGATTACTGCAACAAGTTAAGAACTACAACTTTTACTGTACTTGCAATAACTAAATGTTTATAGCATTATAAAAATTTACGTTATTAAACATATTTTTGTAATTCTATAATAAATTAAATTTCTAAGTTTGTTTTTAGTTATATTTTACAAATAATTTTTTTTAATGAATTGTTTAAACTTGTTTAAATTAAACAAGTAAACTTTAAAAGCACCGATTGCCAAAGAACTGATATCAAATCACACAATATCCTTGTCACCATGTACAGCTCAATCACCATTAGCTGTTCGCATAAACCTCCTGAAGTACGTACTTTTAACTTTTCATTCAAAACCTCATTGTTGTAACACTTTGTCAAACAAAACGACTCTTCTTTTCAAAAAACTACAAACTGTCTTTACCAAACACAAACTGGCATTTTGGTATTAAATTGCATTAAGCTAGAGTAGATGGTTTATAAAGAAATAGTAGTTAACTTAAAAATAAAAAAGTTCAAATTTAACTAGTTACTATCTTCTTTGAAAAATAAGTTTAAAAAATCAACATAAACCGCTTTAAAGACACCATTTTTAGTTGAGTTACAAAAAAATGCGTCATTAAAAATATGTGAAGGTAAACAAACTAATTTTTTCCAGAGTTTTATTAATATATCTTTATGTGTCTATCTAAACCCAAGCAAATTGCAACCACGTTTTTTAAATCTAAATATATGGCTTTTATGTAAAACTACCCATTTATACAGGACCCAAACATCTCTAAAAAATTATAAAAATTAAATAATAAGTTATTTACGTTTTATAATGTATAAAAATACGCGGAAACAAGTTTTGCAGCAACATTCGTATTGAAATTCATTAATTATAACTCACTTTAGTTAATGTTTCATAATAAACTAAATAAAAAAAGTTAAAACGAAAGTAAGACACAATTGGGAGGACCTGCTACTTTCAAACTTTGCTGCTCACAAATGCAAAACACAACTCTTCTGTTTAAGTTTTTGAAATCACTTCAAATAAATTACCGCCGGACTACATAAGCTTGCCACCAACTACGCTCACTTACAATCTCAATACACAAGTCCCATTACATCCAACCTGTTTTCCTTCTTTACTCTTCAAAATAATTATTTCAAAATGTCTGTCAACAAATAAGAGGCATACTACTATCTCATTGACAAAATGTTGTTCATGATGGCGGATACTCCCCACTTTGCCAAATCATCTTGATCTTTAATGACACTCCAAGATATTTCATAATCACGCGCAACATTAAATCCAATACCAAGTCGTGTAAACTCAGTATGCGTTTTGATGCTTCTCTCCGCTCAAAAACATGGCTGATTTTATATCTTTATTTTGTTGAATAACATCAATTAAGAGAGCTTTTCCTTTGGAGAGTTCTATTTTGTTTTCGTCATCTTCAAATAACCATTTACGACTAATCTAACCTTCTAGTTTATTTTCGGATTCTGCACTTGCATGTTTTGGTATGTTGTATTGGGAAACTTTGTTAAATAATTGGTTGGAGCCTTCTCTACGTCTCCATTTCCGTTTAACTTTCTATTTGACACTATCAAATATTGATGATTTTCTTGATCTTGTTTTTTAATGCCAAAAACACATTTCTCTCCAACATTCAATTATCGTTTTATAAAAAGTTTGTACGCAGTACAAGCTTCTACAGAAAATGCTGCCAACAAACAACGCTCAACTTCCCTTTTATCTTGCTTACCTTCAGCGTTTAAAGCATCATATACTAAATTTTTCAAAAAAGGGTTGAAAAAATTAATTGCAGTTTTACATTCTGCATTATGACAACTACTTTCGGTCGTTGTGTCCAAACGGCGACGTCCGAAGTTCCATCATACGATTAAAATAAATCAAATAATTTTATAGTTGAATGTCATGTGCGGTTAGCTTGTAATTTTTTTTGTTGAAATAAAAACTTCCTTTCATTCCAAATAAATTATCATTTGTTTCAAACTACCCACAATATTCGGCGTTAAAAAACCGCTTCATACATAATTACAGTTAAAATAATTAAGAGCTGATTAAAAAAGAAACCACATAACTACCAAAGAATACTCTTGAACTTTCTACACACAAATTACATTTTATACATTGAATGAAAATAAACCCATTTACATTAAATGAACATTGGGTCATATATATTGGATCAATTTTGTGTTTATATTGTAAAAAAATCAACTTTTGCAAGATTAATCTGACATTGAATCAATATAACAAATCAAGCTGCTTTTAAAATTAAAGTTGATATTAGATCAACTTTGGGTTAGCGTCGAAACAAAAAAAGGCAGCATTAACAATAGTTTTACATATTTCGGTCAAGTGTATGCATGCAAACTCGGAAGTATGTAGTCTATTAAATGTATTTTTATATGCATGCCACATAACTTGCAATATCAATCTACAAAAGTTAATACCTTTTTCTCATTTCTTCTGCACATGACAAACAAAGTCGATGACCACATTGTGTTTGAATAGGCTCACGAAGAGCCATTTTACATACAGGACATTCATGTTCATCTAAAAGTTCATTTATAAAATACGCATCGTATCCACCGAAGTTCTCCTCATTTAGGCTTTCCATTTTTTTTCTTTTGCTAAACATAAAAATGTTGATATTAAACGTTTTTTTTTTTAACTTTTTTTAGTTAAAACAAATAAACTTTTAAACTATTTTGTAAACTGAAATATTGAAACTTTGATTTTGTATTCTAATACTTTAATGAATGTTTGCTTTCATTAAAGTGTCATTTGTGTCAAAACTTGCTAAACCTGTTATAGTGCATTTGATTTAATTTATTCTTGTTGTGTTGTTTAACATGGCTACATCACTTTTTTGGTTGGTTGTTCTAGTCATTTAATGATACTTAAAAGTAGGAAAAACTTATTTGTAAAGTTCAAAATCGTATATAAAAAGATCCTATCAGCTAACGCTCCTAACACTTTAAACCTAGTCTTTTTCCAACTAAATAAAAGATTAATAGCGTCAAACAATTTATAAATGCATTTATAAATTTATACAAATCTCAATGGGAATCTTCAAAATACTGTAAAAATAGTTTAGATTGTTTTTGAGATGAAAGGTTTTAATACCTTACAGAGAGATTAGGGTACAATTAGGTATGTGTATTAAAATTTTAAGTTTATCAAATACTAGATTATTATTATATATAATTAAAAAACTCTCAAATACAGTATTTTAAGGGTGAAAAAACTATCTAACTAAATGCAAGTAGATCTACTCAAAGTTAATAAGTTTTAAGTAACGAATTTTTGAAACATGGATTTATTGAAAAAGTTATGGTCATATTTTATTATTTATTTGTCTAAATTGTTATTAATTTGTTAATTTTCACCTTAAGGAATATAACTTGGTATCAAAAAATTTAACTTTTTTTAACCAAGCACTTTCGGGGACTACCTTCTTAACAGTAAAAAAGTACATAATCCTTTCCTAAAAGGATTTTTTTTTTAGCCAAAAAGTAAAATTAATTTTATTCCAGACCACAAAAAATAATGAGAACTGTAACTTAGATTTGCGAGAGTATGTGGTAATGATAGTTTTACATATCAAAGAACTGAAAAAGTTTAATGCTTATAAACTTATCTTTTTTTCAAAAGAATGGAAGTAAAACGCAATTTACAATACATCTAATAAAAGTTTTGTTAAAAACTTATTTCGCACAGTTTGTTTAAAAAATCATTTTGCAAATAATAGCTCATATTCAATAATGAGGTTTTGCTGAATCATTTCTAATTGTTTATTTATACTTTGCATAATTGAAAAACAAATACATTTGTTATTATAAAAAGGTTTCGGATAAGAAAACATACCAGATAAGTTATTTTTGCGCATTGTTAGTTATATTAAAGTCCAGTTGCGACAGAACACGCATAAAAGTACAACAGTACTAGTCTATCATAGCTGTAGAAGAAAGTTTGTGGATAGTCGTAAAGATCAATATTATGTGTACCAAGAAAGAAATTTACTTGAAGAAGTATTTGATTGGAAATCAAAAGGTTTTCTTTGTACCAAAAAGGTAGACCACGAGCATTTAGCAACTGCTAAAATTGAATCCATACCATTGATTAACAAAATGATTAAACGTTCTTTAAATAGATAGGAAGAATGTGGAAATGTTGTTGATTTTCGTTGGATGTCTTGTAATGACTGACTGCGAACTTTGTACCCTTTCGGATGTGCACATTAACATCAAAAAACTTAGTAATGGTTATTCATATTACTCAACGAAATCTTTAAAATGAATGTTACTTGAACATTATGGTGATCATACTTTTTAAAGAACTGTCCGGTCAATCTAATTTAGTTTGTGTTCAGAGACATGGCTTCTTTTGATATATTAAAAATTCAAAAATAGAAAGCTTGTACTAAAGACAATATTATTGCTCCCGCTGCAAGTATAATTACGAGCAAAATCAGAAAAATGGATGTAATTAAATCTGTATATCAATCACAAGAGGATATGGGTGACATTGAATATAGACTTAAGTGGGTTCCAAAGAGTTTACAGCAATTCTCAAGCCTTTTAATTATTGTAAAGCTTTGACAAATTAGTTTAGGACAATGAACTACTCAAGTTTTGCGACGAAGATTTATGAAAGCACCAACTCCATTTGGGATTGGCGTAAATTGATATATCTTTTGAAACAAAATGGCTTGTGAATCACCTTTATAAATTTAGATCTTCAATATCCACCGATGAACAGAAGTTATTTAAGTCATCTGCTGCAGTTAGTAAAGTAAATGCTGTGCAAGAACAAAAGCCGAATTTCTTACATTGAGTGGCTGACAATCTAGATCACAACATTGGCACATTGACCGGAAAAGGATCGTTTCACGGAATAGGTTTAATATCAATATGTTCATTTTCTAAATACAGTTATGAAAGCATAACGAGTTTGAAACACAAGTCTATTAAAAACATATCTGATGTGTCATCTAAAATAATGCCTTATCACGGATCAAGCTATCACGGTTTATTAAATGTAATAAAAGATTTGTATCTGGTTTAAACTAATAAAAGATTTGTATCTGAAGTATTTCGTGCGCCCGAAATTAGTGATATTGTTAGGTTTGTCGCATGGTTCTTTAGCTCAAAAAATAATCCTCGCCCGAATCGGTCAAGTTATATGATGCACACTACATCACAATCAACAACAAGTAATGAAAAAGCATTCATCAAGTTTTTACCTATAATTAACTCCTAAGATAAAACTTGCATATACTTATACTGCTTTTGATAACTGATAAAGCTAATAAATATAAAACAATTATTTCCTGCGTAGAGTTTGATCAGCCTTTGTGGCAGAAACCGCTCGGTGTTATAAATCATCAGAACCTCAATATAGTATGTCGACTCTTAGGGTTTCACACAATGATGGGTTTTCTCGGAAGAATTGGAAAACTAATGGCAGGAACTGGCCTAAAAAAGGTGTTAAAGCAAGTTTGCTCTGAAGATACGGTAAAGCATATGCTTAAAGGAAAAGCTGTTTCAAATTCCCTCAGTCATGTTATAGATATTTTATTTGACGATTAAAAACTAGATATATCCGGACTTGAATACAGTTATAAAATGATAATGCAAAATGATATGAACAAGAAAGAGTCAGTCAGACTTGGTAATACAGATGCTTTCAAAAATATTGAATTTGCCATATAAACCTACACATCATAGGAATGACACACTGCAAAACTTTGTATCTTGTACATATACTACATTGGTACCATAAAGGAACTTTTAGTTCCAGAATTTGTAACTGGTATTTGCATCTTCAAGCAATCTTAAAAATGTTTAATTATTTGCCGCATTAGGACACTATGCCAAGTATTCCAGGTTATACTTGCCAGAAATTCAATATCTTAGAGAAACAAACATGTAGTTACACAACAATTTTTAGATGGTTGTCACGTAGTGCACCAATCTGCAAGGTATAAGGCTGACCTATCTTCTGATCTTGTAATTTAGCAGACCCTGATGCGTTCTTTAAAATGCAAAGTTGGTTTAATATAAAATGGAATAAAAATAAATTAAAAAAAGAACATAAAAAAAATATATATTTATTACCCACGGGTGTTGTGTGAGTCAATGGTAAAGATCGTGTCAACTGCGACGAGGCTGAGAACATTTTCGTTTGTCTAAAAACTTTTTTTGACGGTCTTAAGTTCAATGAAGCAAAGTTTAAAAATAAGAAAAGGTTTTTTTCTTTGGATATTTTGACTAATAGCGTAAAACTAGACAATCAAACTAATTGTGTCGATTCAACACTTTTTAATAGGTTTGCAGCAACTGCAGAAAGATAGGATGACGCTTAACTATACTTTGACTATGCGCTCATTCATACCCCAAAAGTATTATTTAAAAATAATCTAACGCTGAAAGCAAACAAATCATCTTTACGCAAAATGATTCTTCCTGACAACAAAATTAAGTCTAGTACAAACGTTAGCTTGTGCATGTATGTCCTTCACAGAGGTTCCTTACTTCACAGAGTTATTTGGAACATAGGTATGAGATTTATAAAAATTGACCTACGTCAGATATATAAGAAAAAAGTATGCCACCACTTATATTATATTTAATGGTCATAATAAATGGTTTTCAATTAAATCTAATAAACACATAGATAGAACAAAATGCAATGGTTTTTCCCAAAATTTTGTTTAGAAAGAAAATAATTAGATTCCGAACTCACATAAGCGTTTTCAATCAAATTCACACAACAAAACACAGTTAATTTTATTTTGTCAGATTATCTTAAACAAGATGGCTAAAAAGTATATCTTTGCAAAGGGGATGCTCATACAAAAATTGTCTCTAAACTGTTGGAAGTTGCAAAAAAATTTCACCATGCATTATTTTTTCCAATGATACTGATATAGCAGTGATGTTAATTTATCATTGGAAAGATTAATTAAATGAAGTTTTTTTAATCATAAAAGCAAGAAAAAACTCTGAAGAATAAAAGATGCTTAATTTCGAATAATGGATTTTAGACAACATCTGTTATTTGTTCATGAAGAGTCAGGATGTGACTCGACATCTTCAATACTTTGTTAAGAAAAACGTTGTTTTTGAAAAATACTTTAAAATTCAAATAGTATACAATCAGTATCTGCTATTATTTTGGATTACTGGGCAACCAAAAAAGAAGTTGGAGAATCTGCTGTAAAGGTTTTCATTGAATTTTTTGGTGAAAATGCAGAATCTTTGTTTAGGAAAATGCGGTAAACATTTGAACGTTTAATTTTGACTTTTTCGACTTACGCCCTTCATTTAGATTGAGAAAATTTAGATTTAAACAGAAAAAATGTCATATTTTTATAGTATTATTTCTTAGATATTTTTGAAATATAAACAAATGGTTTGTGAAAGAAATATAAAACTAGAAAAGTTACCACTAACAAATCGTGCGGCTTTTTTTATGGTTTTAGAGTTCATCTCCAGGTTATTAAAGGAAAATGCTAGATGAATCTTTCAGCTCAATTCCAAAAAAATGGAGATGGAAATTAGATAATGGTTATCTTCTTTCAATACCTACAGACAAAGATGTAGCACTAACCAATATATCAAAGTGATTCGTTGTGTTTGTAAGACTTGGTCAAGAAATTTGCGCAGAATTAGTATATGTTCTTGCAAGAAAAACATGTCTGCATGCTGTATCTATCGCGGGCAAGACTGCAGTAATAAAGCCGTGAACTTTATTTTTGAAATATATTATATGCACATAATCTTCTTAAAATATATTACTCACTATTGTGATACGATTGTTTTACATTCTTAGAATATATTCTAAAAATGTACAACAATAATTACATTTTTAGATTGTTTTACATTTATATATATATATATATATATATATAAATGTTTTACATTTATATATATATATATATATATATATATATATATATATATAAACATTTATATATATATATATATATATAAAACTTCAAAAAAGTGTTGTACTTTGCCAACGCTAATAAAACGTTGCTTTGACAACGTTGAGAAAGTGAAACATTGACAATTATGTCTTTGGTCTCTTAATGGAAAGGCAAGGAAAACTTAATAGAATGCATGCAGATGGTATAAAAAATATTTTAATAAAGTTATGTTTTATAACCTATTTTTGTTGTGACTAATTTAAAACTTTTAGATTTTATATCAAAATGTATATAATATATATATATCTCAGCATAAATTCGATTTATTAAAGGTTGTTTTTGGTCATTGTTTTATTTATTTTAAGTTGACAATTTGAATAAAATGCTCAACTTTTTTAAATATATTATTTCTTACTTAGAAATAGTACTAAATTTTAATAAAATTAAGATGTATAAAGTGATATCAAAATTATTAAAAGTATATTAGTCTTAAAAGTATATAAGTATATAAGTATAAAAGAATAAAAAGTAAATAAGTCAGACTAAACTAACGCTGTTAACAGAAAAACACTTTTAATTTGTTCGAAAAACATTTAACACTTTAACCTAATTATCAAGTAAATACTTCAGTGTAAAATCCTACACAAACAATGAAAGTATGCAATATTAAGTTGTTTTTTTTGAATAAAAACACATTGGATAAGTAACTTCTTTTCCATTTTTTAAAATAACTTCTAATTTTATTACGAAAAGTATCAAGTCCTAATTATAGTGTTGGTGTTGTATATTGAATTCTAACATTTATTCTTTATCATATATTTTTATTGGTACAAATTTTTATTTATTTTAATAATATATGTTTATTCATGTATATATGGGTAAACTTATGAATATATATAAAAGAAATATATATTTTTAAATACGTATATACAATGCTGGCTGGTGGCGTCTGCGAAGTGTGCAAAGCACACTGGCAGAAAATATTAAGATCAACATAACTGAAAAATTGCCAAAAAAATTCTGTTTTTCTGATAAAATTTGATCAAAATTTTAGGCGGCAATATATTTTTTTGCACACACTAAAAATTGCTCACAAGCCGGCTCTGTTTATAATATATATATATATATATATATATATATATATATATATATATATATATATATATATATATATATATATATATATATATATATATATAAAATATTTTGAGTGAATATGTCTAAATATATATATATATATATATATATATATATATTTAGACATATTCACTCAAAAAATTAAAAGTTGTCTATCAGACAGAGCAGCAAAAGTTGTGTGAAAAACATGCTTCAGGAGGAGATGGACATTGAATTAATACAACTGCACTGCAATGTTTATCCACTGGAAACTATTGATTTAGAGACATTATCAGCTCTTAGAACAATAGATAACGAGATGAAGGTAAAACCAGCTAAAGGAACTGATGGGATTGCCATAACAGTTCTCAAAAATTTGTCAAAGCTAAGGTAATGGCTATTTTTATTTAACTTTATAAAATATTTAATAACAATTTTAAAAACTTTATTTTTTCTTTATTGTTTCACAAACTGTTATGAAAATATGAAATTGTAATTTTTTTCTGTTTGAAAATCAGGTATGGTTTCAAAGGAGATCTTGCTGCATTCAAAAGCTATCTTAAAAAAACCATGTTGCTCCAGGGCTATTCCTTCGATATGTTGTTAACAGATTTCATGTCTTGTTCCATATGGCAGGGATTGTTGTTACACATAAAAAACTTATATAAACTTTCTTGAAAGGTACAGATTTTTTTAGATAAATATTAAGTTTAATAGAATTTCATTACAACTTTGTATTATACTTGAATTTTTTTGTTTTTGTTTTGTTATTTCAGCAACACTAAAAATAAAATTTGCAAATTCTTAAGTCTTTCTAAAGTAACGATATGACACTTGTGCAATTGCAAGGATTGGGCTTGATTGGAAAAATAATAATTGGGCCATGGATGAGTCTGGTTTATAAAAATGCAACAGAAAAGAGTTATCTTGAGTTGGTAAGTTTTTAATGTTTTTTAATAAAGTAATAAAGGAATTTAAAATATGTATGAGAGTTTAATATTTTTTTATTTTGGGGGACATTTTCCAAAAATCAATAAAGAAATTATCCAACTTCATAAGTAATCTAGAATCAATTCTTTATACAGATGTGGATGTATTTAGTATTAAAGAAGATAATTAATCACTTTGTGTCATTAAAATGAAAAAATTTTGGTAAAGATTTTATCAGCTTTGAAAAGCTCCATACAGACAGCTTTGAAAAGCTCCTTACAGACAAATGGCCAGTCAAATGGTATTTGACTGGTAAACTCTCAAATCCATCTAAAGAAAGGATAAAAACCATACTATCTGCTCCACCACATACAATGGAGGCTGAGAGGATCTTGGACATGCTTGATTTATTTTACGTTGCGTTCCTAATGCATTTTTTGGCTTCCTGGATTCAAAAATAAAAGCCAGGGTAAATAAACATTTACATTGCCAGAACAAGAAGACCTCATTCAGCTTGCAATTAAGAGAGGAGCGTTAACATGCCGAGCCTCAAAAAATTTTAATAATCTTTTGTATGAAGAAATAGGAAAAAGATGTACCAAAGCTAGTTTAAAATAAGAACTACTAGAAAGAAAGCAACTAGAGAAGGATGTTAAAAAAGCAATAGCTGGTAATGCAAAAATAATACATCCTCTTTTTATTATTATTGATGAAAAACAAAAACAATTTTTAGGTATAATTTTGAAGAATGGAACCTTGAAAGGGCAGCTTGAATGGGAGCTTGATAATGGAAATAGACATTTACTTTTTGATAAGATTATTAATCAAAGCAACAAAGAAAAAATCATTTACATACACATTAGGGTATTGGAAAGTCAATGAAGATGAACCTGAAGATATTGACATAAGCCAGGAAGGAGTTGTGGCAGATTTAATACTTAAAGACCTAGAATTTATTTAAAACTTTCAGTATTATATTAGGCTTTATTATTATATTATTATATTAAGCTTTATTATTGTCCAAGACAAGTCTTTTGAAAATATTGTATACAAATTTTTTATATAATCTTAATTTCTTTAAATTTTCTATAGTAACTAAGACCTGACACATGATTATTCTACACTTTAGATAATGTAAAATAAAAGAAAAAGCAGATACATGACTTTAGGCTTTCTGAAAACTGTACATATAATGATGTTCATTTATATGTCAAATGAGAATGATTTGCAAAAAAATGCGATAATTAAAACTTGGGAACAAAAATATCTAAAAAGGTTAGCACCCTTGTCTCTGTTGGCCTAACTAACTGTTAAGCCAACGAGTAGTTAATTTTTCATCTTATACTAAATTTAATTTCATGGACAGCTTTCAAATTTAATCTAAACATCTTTTAATGCTCAAAAGTTATAACCATGTGATATTTACAACCCCCTCGTTTAGGGATGAGTGGAAACTTCACTTGGTCATAACTTTAGAAAAATAAAAGATTATTAGGTGAATTTGAAGTCTGTTGATGAGTTTAAATTTAGTATTGTATTTACTTAATCCCGTCACATATTTAAAAAAAGTTTTTTTCATGGTACTTGGTGAATATCTTATACGCTACATTTTAAATTCCACTTTTTAAAGTGCTAACCTTTTGGGGTATTTTTGTTCCTAGGCTCCATTCACATTTTTTTTTTCATAATTTTTTTTTTCATTCTTATTTGATACGAGCAAAAACAAACTTAAATTTTTGACAAATTATGACAATTTTTAAATAAAATGACTTGAATAGAATTTAACTTGCTTTTAAAATGGGCCCAATCAACCCCTTTTATATATATATATCTTTTTGTTAATCTAATTGTTACAAAGTTGGATATAATAAACATTTTTTATTATCTATGTTATGGTACATTGTGAATATCTTATGCGCTATATTTTAAAGTCCACTTTTATAGTCGTTTTCCTGTGTATCTTTGTTAAGATGTCCACTATATTTTCTTCACCTTCAAAACGCCTTATCTTTTTTTCTAGTTGGCCTAAGATAATTAATTTAGTATTAAAATTTGTAATTTAATAATCTCATTATAATAGTACTAATTTGGTTTAAAAATAAAAGTTTAACTATTTTATGAAGCTACCTATATACATATATAACATATATATATATATATATATATATATATATATATATATATATATATATATATATATATATATATATATATATATATATATATATATATATATATATATATATATATATATATATATATATATATATATATATATATATATATATATATATATATATATATATATGTATAAGAGAAACATATTGTATGTGTATAGTATATACATGCATATATATACATCTTAATAATATATACATAATGTATATGTATTATATATACATTTTGAAAATTTCAAAATGTTGTCCTGTCGAGACATTTTCATTAAAAAATATATATTGGCATGATTGTTTTGAAATATTATTAAGGAATTATTTTCAATACTTATGAGGAGTTTATTATTACATTTATTAAGAATTTAATATTTATATAGTTTAGCATTTATTTATTTTTTTATTTTGAGTTTAATATCTGTATACAGACCAATCAAGTCTCTCCCATTTTCCATTATCTCCGACCTGCCTTTGAAAATAATTTTGAAAAACTTATTTTCCTCATTAGGAAATTAAAATGTGGCAAGCTTTTTTTAACTTTTTAAATTGTTTTATTCTAGAAATTATCAAAATGGTTAAAGATTGTTAAAAATCGTTCAACACACATAAATATATATAAATATATCTGTAAATATATCTACTCAGCTCAGTCAGCGGCCAAATTTGGGCATTTTATAACTAGTTGTCAAAGCTAGAAGTTGTTAAAAAAAAGTTTATTTGATAGCATTTTAGTGGGCAAATATCCTGTCGTAGAAAAGTTTTTTCAAGTCACCCTCATAAACATTTTCAGAACATGACAGCTATGCATTTATACATACGTAAAACGTTTATATATATATATATATACATATATATGTAAATATATATATATATATATATATATATATATATATATATATATATATATATATATATATATATATATATATATATATATATATATATATATATATATATATATATATATATATTAGTTTATAATATATACATATATATATATACATTATCTACATATATATATATTTACATTTATATACATATATACATATATATATATATATATATATATATATATATATATATATATATATATATATATATATATATATATATATATATATATATATATATATATATATATATATATATATATATATATATATATATATATATATATATATATATATATATATATATATATATATATATATATATATATATATATATATATATATATGTATATTAGGGTGTCCCTAAAAACAGTTTTTTTGAAAAAAATCTGCTCCCACCCTTTAAATGTGTTCTATATAATACAAAAACCACTAGGTTTAAAATTTTGTTGAATAAAAAATATTTTTAGAGGTCCCCCAAAACCCTTTAATATTCAACGGGTCCCTAATATTTAAAAAAAAAAAGTTTCTCGAAAATAGGTCAACCTGGTACTCAAATGAAGCAAAATTATATAAAAATTTCAAAAATAACATTCATTTTAAAATAATATAGTTATTTTAGGTTTTACTACGTAAAAATCTTGTTTTTTAGCAAAAAATGAAATAAGTGAATTTTTCATGATAATTGTGATAAATAAGTTTAAACTTCAAATTTATTTTTCAAAATGAATATTAGTTTTGAAATTTTTATATAATTAGCTCATTTCGTTGCCGTTGACCTATTTTTGAAAAACTTTTTTTTTGAAAATATTAGGGACCCGTTGAACATTAAAGGGTCTTGGGGACCTCTATAAATATGTTTTTTTCAAAAAAAATTTAAACCTAGTGTTTTCGTATTATATAGAACACATTTAAGGGGTGGGAGCAGATTTTTTTCAAAAAGTATTAGGGCCACCCTAATGTATATATATATGTATATATGTATATATATATATATATATATATATATATATATATATATATATATATATATATATATATATATATATATATATATATATATATATATATATATATATATATATATATATATATATATATATATATATATATATATAAACTTACATATATATATGTGTTTCATAACTCACAGTCACTTTCAGAAATACATGTAATATATAATTGGAGAGTACAGTACAATGTTTTATATCAAATGGATCAACTTGCAATCCTTTCTTTTCAATACGCAGATTGAGTCTACGGAAAGTTGAACGTGTCATCATATTCATTTGGACGACCAGGATGATGTTTGTCAAAAATGGATCCAGTTTGAACTGATTTTTTTGACCACAATTTAATATATTCTGCACGAGGTGGTTCACAGTCAAACCGTTCACATAATTTGGCCTACATTGCTCATATGGCTGAAACAGATTTGTTACTCTCATAATACCATACAGGGGCCAAAACACGATACTCAATCGTATTTTCGCTCTGGTTAGCCATCTTAAAATGGTTGAATAAAAGAAAAGTCAGTCAATAAGACGGAACAAAACACATACTAAAACTTTTTAGTGCCTCTGTAAAAAGGTTAATTAATAAATAAACTTAAATAATTTCTTGACCAAGAGGTAATCCATGCTTCTCGTGGTAGCCCTCTTATTAAATATAAAACATCGGATTGAGCCATTGTCAGTCATTGGTGATTATAAGCACACCTTAGTCAACCGACCAACTTGCGGCTCTAGCAGGCAATAAGCCAGGCCGAGGTCAAGTCCCTGTGTAATAAGGTTTAGGTGATCAAGAAATTTTTCAACATGCCTCATAAAAAGCAAATAAAGGTGATTTAAACAACTTGAAAATGATGGTAGAAGCGTTAAAAAAAAGAGTTGATACCCTTGAGCAAGAAAATTCAGGTTTAAAACCAGGTTAGCAGCATTAGAAGAAAAGAAAACAACTTCAAGCAATATAAATCATTTGAGTTGGAATGCTATTGGTAAAGATAACAAAAATAAATAAAAAAAAAAATTGAATGTCATGAATGCTGTAGTCGCAGTCAAAAAAGATAATGAAAAAAGAGAAAAATATATAGTTATTGTTGGATTACCACTATCAACTGAGTCTGAAGGTGAGAAACGTAAAGAAAAGGATAGAGTTCAAGTTAAAGAACTATTCACAGAAATTAGTGTTGATAAGGATAAAATTCAACGTATTTTTAGATTTAAAGCAAAAAAAGATAGTAATAACAGCAAAAAAAGCAACAGCAATCCTATTTTAGTTGAATTAACAAGCAAAGATGATCAAATGAGTGTACTGAAATCAGCTAAAAACTTTAAAATAACAATAAATTTACAAATATTTATATCAATCCTAATCAAAATGTAGCTGAAAGAAACCTTACAAGAGATCTGGTCATAGAAAGAAATGAAAAAAATGCAAAGTTAGATGAAAATGGTTAGCTGAATAAACCCTTTCGATATGGGATTAGAGGTAACAAAGTTGTTGAAATCCTTATCGATAAACAACCATAATAAAAATAGCAATATTAAAAGATGTCTGTCTTGTTAATACACCAATGCCACGTCTTTAAATAACAAGTATGAAAAATTAATTTTAGAAATTGAAATAAAAAAAAATCAAAAGTAATGGTGTGTAAAACATGGTGGACAGATATCTCTTCAACAAATGTACCAGGTTATTCAATATATCGCAAAGATCGTTCTTATAGTAAGGGCGGTGGTGTTTGCATTTATGTTCACAATAGTATCAAATCATTTGAAGTATCAAATAGTATTTTAAACAATAATTGCATTGAGTGGATATGGTTTTCGATTGATATAGCAAATGAACTGATATTATGTGGATGCATTTATCGTACAGATAATAGCAGTTTTGAAGTAAATGAATACATAATAAAATCAATTAACTGTGCAACTGATTTAATTGAAAAAGAAAACTTAATGGTTAATTGCTATGAGATGATTTTGATTTTCATATGGTTAAGTGGAATGATGAAGATATTGGTATTGTTAATGACAATAACGAATCAGCTTCAGCATTTATTGAATGTTTACAAGATAATTTTCTGCATCAAAATGTAATAAAACCGACATTTCAAATAAATACAAACCAACAAACAAATGTTAGATCACTCTCCACCTCAAGGAAATATACAACATTATCATTATATATTAGACTTCATATTTTCTTTAAAATTAGAAGATAAAACAAAAAAAGTTAATTAATCAATAATTTATGTTCAATAAAGGAAATTTTAATAAATTATCTAAATATTTTAATGATTAGGGAAAAATTTTTTAAAAAACTCGATGTAAATGAGTGTTATCAAAAATGGTTAGAAATTTAAAATAAAGGATGTGATGGTTTTAATCCAAAGCTTCAATACGATGAAATAATTAGACGTAAACCTCAATGGATGACAAAAGAGTTAAAATGTTTATT
The DNA here is from genome assembly GCF_038396675.1 of Hydra vulgaris. Lineage (NCBI taxonomy): Eukaryota > Metazoa > Cnidaria > Hydrozoa > Anthoathecata > Hydridae > Hydra > Hydra vulgaris. Next base: position 55,402,572 of record NC_088927.1, on the reverse strand, counting down.
AAAAGAAAAAAGAAAACTTTGGTATTCTTGCAAAACCAATAGATTTAAAGACAAAAAACTGACAAAAGAATATAAAAAAACAAGTAATATACTGAAAAAGTTAATTAAAAAAGCAGTTAAGAAATAAAAAACGCTTGCAACCAACGCTAAAAAGAATCCGAAAAGTGTGTATGCTTATATCAACTGCAAGACGAAGATAAAAGATACAATCAAAGCATTGAAGGACAAAAATGGGGAAATAATAACAGAAGGTTCAAAAATTGCGAATAAAACTGAATGATTTTTTTAGTTAAGTCTTTGTTAAATAAGAAAAAAATAGTCTACCAAGTGTTCAAATTCATGCAAATGTCAATGTCAAACTCCTTTATTCACTTTAGAAACTATAGAAAAACAATAATTAAAACTAAATGTTAATAATCAACTGGAGTCGACAAAGTACACCCAAGAGTTTTAAAAGTACGATAGCAAAAGCACTATCAATTATATTCAATAGGTCATATTCAACTGGAGTTTTACCAAAACAATGATTATGCACAAAGGTTACAGCTCTATTCAAGAAAGGCGACAAACTGGAAGCTACAAACTACAGACCAGTCTCTTTAACATCAATTGTATGCAAAGTAATGGAAAGTATTGTAAGAGATTGTATAATGGACCATTTAATTGGCAATGATTTGATTATAAGCGAACAGCATGGTTTTGTAAAAGGTAAAAGTTGCAGTACAAATCTATTGGAAACAATGGACTTAATAACTCTAGCTTTAGAAGATGGTTTCTCGATAGATAATGCGTTTTTGGACTTTGCAAAAGAGATTGACACTGTACCACATAAGAGACTATGTGTTAAGTTAGCTAGTTATGGTATAAATGGGGAACTCTTAAAGTGGTGCAAAGCATTTTTAAGTAATAGAGCTCAAAGAATTGTTTTGGGCGATAACGTTTCAGATTGGTTTTACGTGGCGTTTTTCAAGGTTCGGTACTTGGTCCGCTATTATTTATTATAAACATCAATGATTTGCTTGTAAATTTACAAAATCAATTTATGCTTATTAAACTTTATGCTGACGATATAAAAATAATTTCAATATTGGAAGGTGAGTCTGAGCAGAGTAATTTACAAGGTGATTTGATAAATTGTTGGATTGGTCAAGCAAATGGTTAATCAAGCTTAATGTAGATAAATGCAAAGTTATGCACATTGAACCAAATAATCCTCAGCTTATCTATAATAATTACGGCAGTAATGATGATGAGACAAACATAACAACAACCACTCTAGAAAGAGATTTAGGCGCTTATATCTCAAATGATTTGAAATGAGAAGAACATATCAATAATGCAGTTGGTAAAGCCAAAAAGAAGTTAGGATTGATAAAGAAGTGCTTCAGTTATTTGGATGAAGAAAAGCCCAAGATTGTGAAGCCATTATGAAATATTATCTAAATAGGCATCATTAGTTTTATTTTTAATATGTAATAATTTATATATATATATATATATATATATATATATATATATATATATATATATATATATATATATATATATATATATATATATGCATATATATGTATATATAAATATATATATATATATATATATATATATATATATATATATATATATATATATACACTACTAACAAAAAGTTTGAGGCAGGCTAGGAGTTTTTGAAATAAGTGAATGAACAAACCTTATGAAGTCTAATTTATAATTTAATAAATATGTTTACAAAAAGTAGATATTATTACACCTATTCGATCAATAATTCCTAATTTTAACTATTGTTTTAATTAAATTTTTGATTCGTCAAAATAACCACCTTTATTATTTATTACAGCTGTTCAGATCCTCGGTAAATGATCAATTAATTAGACAGTTTTACAGTTTGTATTGCGTCTCATTTTACTCTCAATATGTGCCAAAGGTCTTTTACAGAAGATGGCTGTTCTTCTCGCACGTTCACATCAAGTTCTTCCTGCAACAACTCGATTGGATTAATCTCTGGTGATTGTGGTGACCACTCCATTGTTTTTTTATTATTTTCTAGCTTTGAAGATCTGCTAATTAAGTTTTGTAGATTTTGCTGGCATGTTTTGGGTCAATATCGTGCATAAAAACATACTGGTCGGAAAATAACCTCTCACCAGAAAGCAGCAATTGATGTTCTAAAATGTCTTTTTACACCGCTTTTGTCATAATTCCTTCAATTTTGTGTAAGTTTAAAATATTCCCCCCACCAATAAACTACAAACAACCACAGATCTAACCTCATATTTCACAGTAAGTATTAAACATTCTTCCAAATACCTTTCCTCTGCAAATCTTTGCACGAAAATACGACGTTTTGAACCAAAAACTTCAAACTCAAATTCATCTGTCCAATGGACGTTTTTCTATTCTTCAATCGACCAATGTTGATGATCAGAGTTGTTACGACATAATATGTCTGGCAGATCTGTCGACATATTTTCAGACATATTTTCTGCCGACATAAAATATGCCCCACATATTTTCGATTGACATATTTTGACATAATTTTATGTCTGAATTATTTTCTGCTGACATAAAATATGTCAGACATATTTTCCATCGACATATTTTGACATATTTTTATCTCTGAATTATTTTCTGCTGACATAAAATATGTCAGACATATTTTCTATTGACATATTTTGACATAATTATATATCTGAATTGTTTTCTGCTGACATAAAACATGTCAGACATATTTTCTGTCAACATATTTTGACATAATTTTATGACTGAATTATTTTCTGCTGACATAAGTATGTCAGACATATTTTCTGTCGACATATTTTGACATAATTTTATATCTGAATTATTTGCTGTTTGATATTCTTGAAGAAAAAATCAATCTAACAAATTTATTGCGCATTTCAACTTAATTTACAGAGTTAAATAAAAATAGGCTAAAAAATTTGTTGCTTTTTTGCAATCAATTATGCTTCATAGAACTTTTACTTTAAACCCTATAAGCAAACATCAGTTGTTTCATAAAGGTCTTTCTCTGCCCTTTTTAGCGATGTATCATTTGATAGTATTGACTAATATTGGCATTTATTGACTTATTTATTGATTATGACTTATTTATTGATTATGACTAATATTGACATTGATAGTATTGACTAATATTGACTAGTATTGAGGCATCATTTGATAGTATTTGATAGGGTCGATTAGTATTGGCGCTTTCCCTTATCAGAATGTAAAAACCATCTCAAGCTAAGTTTTTATTACTGAAAGTAGTTTTTATTAGTATGACTAAAGTTAAAATTATTTCTTTAATTAAAAGAATAATAAAAAAAAACTTTTTCAGTTATTTTTAAGTATTAGTTGATCCTGAAAAAGATTTCATTATGAAAAATTGAATTCAAAAGATTCTATGAAAAAAACGGTTCACAGAATTTCAAAAAATTCGTGCCAAATTAAATTCATTTAAGCTGAAGAACTTGAAATATTTCACAAAAGTTTTATTCAGCTCATTAAATTCATATTAAGAAGACTAACCGGTAATAATTTATAACTAATTACAAATAATATACTTTTAGTTATAATAGTTATGATTTATTTAACAATAAAATAATTGACAATTGCATTATAACAGCATAATTAACTGCCATTAACTTGCATAAAATGTTTTGAGTAAAATATATATTGGAATAATTATTTTTTTCCATTTTCCTTACGATTTAAAGTCAAAAATGGAGTATAATTTATTGAATGAATCAACTATTAGTTAAAAATAGCTAAAAATGTTTTTTTTTTAATATTATTTTAATCAAGACAATAATTTTAAGTTTTGTCATATTAATAAAAACCATTTTCAGTAATAAAAACTCAGCTTGAGATGGTTTTTACATTCAAATAAGGGAAATCGCCAATACTAATCCATACTAATCAATACTATCAAATACTATCAAATGATGCATCAATACTAGTCGATACTCTCAAATGATACATCGCTAAAAATACTTTGTCGATACTGTCAAATGATACATCGCTAAAAAAGGCAGAAAAAGACCTTTATGAAACAAAAGATATTTGCTTATAGGATTTAAAATAAAAGTTTTATGAAGCATAACACAGGTCAACAAAAACAAAAATTTTTTTTTATGTAGGATTTCTTATTTTGATTTCTTATATGCAACTCATTTTTTACCATCACGTCAAGTTGTAAAAATATTTTCAAATCTTTAGAATTTGGGGTACAGTCCCTAATATTGTCGAAAAAAAAGTTGTTCAAAAGTATGTCAACCTGAGTCTCAAAAGAACCTTTTTTTCATAGAGATTTTAAAGATGTTATTCGTTTATAATAAAAATAAGTATTTTTTGTATTATTGCTGAAAAACATTTTGTTGACATTTTTTTAAGAGTCTTTAGCATTTTTTCAAATAATTTTTTTGCCAAAAATTATTAATGAAAAATTTTTATGTTTTCTAAAATCTCTATACTATCTTCTAAAATACGCTTTCTTTGAGACCAAAGTTGACATACTTTTGAACAACTTTTTTTTTGACAATATTAGGGACTTTACCCCAAATATTAAAGATCTGAACCCAAATATCTTTACAACTTGACGTGATGGTAAAAAATAAGTTGCATATTTGAAATCAAAATGTAAAATGCAATCCAAAAAAACAAATTGTTTGCTCGGCACCAGAAAAAATTTTTTTTTGTTGTTGACCTTCAATTATAATTGATTGCAAAAAAGCAACAAATTTGTTAAACTATTTTTACTTAACTCTGTAAATTAAGTTGAAATGCGCAATAAATTTGTTAGATTGATTTTTTCTTCAAGAATATCAAACAGCAAATATATATATATATATATATATATATATATATATATATATATATATATATATATATATATATATATATATATATATATATATATATATATATATATATATATATATATATATATATATATATATATATATATATATATATATATGTACATATATATATATATATATATATATATATATATATATATATATATATATATATATATATATATATATATATATATATATATATATATATATATATATATATATATATATATATATATGGGACGTTACGTGCCAAAGCCTTAATTCACCTTCATCACCTTGTTCACTCCTGAGTCTTTCTTGTTTCTATTTTGCTCCTCTAACTTTGTTTCATCAAAAATATTCATTATAATTTGAAAATTAATCATAATTGAATAATAATTCTAATTTTATTTCTTTTATTTGAATAATAAAAAGTAGGTTACTGAATCTTCAGTGAACCCTGTCCTCCGTCAATTCCAACTGTAAAAATGGCTTTCATAGGATCTAATCCACGTAGGGAGCAGATTTCTTGAACAAGTCTGGTGAGATCTTTAATGTATACATTATTTTTCAACACTGAGATTTCAAGTTCATCTTCCTATCCATTTAATTTAATTTTTTTGTAACCGTAAAACTTATCTAGAGCATGAGACCGCTTCATAACCGTAGCAATTGAATTCTTTTCAACACCTAATTGTGAAATACCATACAGTAGACAATGTGATTTATTAAATATTATAGTTTTTTTGAAAAGAAAAAAGTTAATGTACTGCTGTTTAAATTATGTTATAAAGTATTTAGACACCTAAACGACCAAGTTCTTTTTGTCTAATCTCTAACTGAACAACATTTTCAAGCAGATCATGATTTTTCTTGATATCAAATATTGTCATTGAGTAAAACTATTTTATTTTTTTGGAGCTTTTTATCATGGCTCCAGGTAAGTAAGATCCTCCTAAAATTAGAATAAAATATTGCAATAAGTCATTTATTTCAATAAATAAGAAAATAAATAAAATCTACAGTTGGATAATTGTAATAAACTTACATTCTTAACAAAGCTTTAAAACAGTTGAGGTTACTGCCTGACATCTTTCATCCTTTGAAAGAACAAGATTCTTGGCATTTTGAACATCTGATGTTCTCGTGCATGGGTGCCTAATGCCCATTCCAACTAGTTAAAAACTATTTGTCCAGAATGAGTTTAATCTTTCAATGCGGAGATTTTCATTTGACTCAATGATATAATCTTTTAAGTTAAAAATCTAATGGCTGCGCTTGTCTGATATCATAAAACAAATTGGACATAAGCGTTGACCCTCAGTTGGAGCAATCCTTCCTACCTTTATAAGTAACTCCCTTCCACTTTTCCAAACCTCTTCTTTCATTATTACAGGCTTTCCTTGCTGTGAACAAGACTACTTGTATTTTTAGTGAAATATTTTAGAAAAAGTTTATTAAATATAAAAAAATATTTATAAAATATAATAACTTTTTTGGCATAGAGAGCATTTTTGCAACGGCAGTGGGAAATGCATTTATATCAAAACTGAATCCTTTGTGTACATAGTCTCGAACTTGTGTCACCAAATATGGCATACTGCAAAGAGAGTAGTTGTCTGTTTTGTTACAGCAACAAAAACAAACTGAATCTCTGGGCTCATTATGATTTTTTTCCTTAAAATGTGAGCCATTTGATATGTAATATTTATCTACTTTTATTGTTATTTAAAATAAGTGTTTTTTAATTAAAAATGTTATAAATAAAATGTTATATATAAAATGTTATGTTATATATAAAAATAAAATGTTATATATAAAAAGTAGTTACAACTTTTACAAAATAAAATTAAAAAAGTTGTAAAATTTTTTACAATATTTTTAAACAACCGCTTTAAGAGCTTTATTAGTGAAACTATTTAAGGTATTATTATATATTAATTTAACCACATTTTAAAGACAAAAAAAATGAAATGTCACGTGGGTTTCAATGATTTTTGTAATAAAATAAAGCTTAAATAATAAAGTTAATATTGTTTTTTAAACGCTAACTTCTGGACTTCAGAAAATATCAGTTTTGGGCAAAGAAGGAACGCTTTCGATTTTATTCTAAACACATTCCAGCTTGTACATATACATATCAATAGAATCTGAAGAAAAACCTCATGTCTTTTAAAATTCAACCTAAAACTATAAAACCAAACAGTGTAAACATGAGCATATAAATGTTGGATTTTGCCCCGTGTCGTTACATAAAGGTAAATTTTTAAACAAAAACAAAAGCCATGATATAAGCCTGATTTTAAATATGTGATTGGGATTCGGTTATTTAAATATTTGCGTTTTTGTTAATTTTTTAACTTTATATATAAAAAGTTAAAGTAAAAAAAAAAAAAAAATTACTGAAAAAAAAAAGAACTTGATGTCATTTCATCATATAGAACATTTTTCTTCACAATCCACCATATAATTTTAAATTAAAAAGTGTGTTTTTTTGAACCACCTTACTTAATTCGCCATTTTAAATAAATTAAATTTAACAGCTATTGCGGTTATGAAAGTTATCCATTTTATTAAAATTAATTACTTTTACTACTGCCTTTTTAACATTAATTTTTTTTTTTAATTAATCTTGATGTTATTTACATAAGTTATTTAAAAGTGTAAAAGTTTAATTTCTAATTCGTTTAAAAAATTGGGAAGTGCTCTGCATTTTAAGATTTTATTTTAAGTTTTGTTTTTGGCTTTTTTTATTCAGCGCGGTTGTTAAGTTTCTCCTGAAAATAACTAACTGGAATAATTGTTGTCTGGAATGGAGTAATTAAAATTAGTTTGTTCCAGACGACGAGTTTTTTGATTGGCTATTAATAAATAAAGAAAAAAAATTAATTTTGATTTCTGTCACGTGGTTGTTAATTAAGATCTTATCTTCAACGTGGTTTTTAACAACGAACACGCGGAATAAGAGAAGAAGCGATAAGCAGCAGCAAAGCTACAAATATGCCCGGTTACTTTATGGTAAACTTTAATCAGGACCACTTACCTACTTCCTCTCGACATATAAAGAAATAAAGAAACAAATAAATTAAAAAAATGTCGTTTCAAAGCTATTTTATAAAAAGTCTTTCATTCTAAAAAGTTATAAATCACAATTTTAAACGAAAAAATGTTTTGAGAAAAAAAATTAGGATGAGGCCCCCCTTAGCCAGGAAAAATTTTAACATGCATGTTCATCGGGACTACACAAATGCTGCCAGAGTTCAACCAAGTCTAAAAGATTAATTAAAATTAAAAAAAAAAATCAAAAAAGTGTATTTCTCCGGTTTGCTCTGAAAACAATTTTAAAATGCACGTTTATCATATTTACACAAGTGCTGAAAGTTTCAGAGCACTAGCTAGTGTCGAAGGTAGTAAAAAATCAATCGCGCAATTTCGTTAGTTTGACTTGACAAACAACTTGTCAAGTCAAACTAACGATTAAAAAATTAAAAGTTTATTATGAAACAATTAAACAAGACTTTAGTTTTCTAATCTTCCTTGTGCGGGTTGGACACCAACGCTACAAAAAGGTTATTAGGGTGCCCACAACCGGCTTTCGTCACCATCTTTTTTTTTCAAATCGATTATGTATAAAAAATGCAATAAAAAGATTATATCTGATAAACACTCCTTTTATTATACAGATTATATCAGATAGTTTAAATGCCCTTACGGATACCAAAAATGTCACATTGCGTCATATTACCATAACAGAAATATTTGATTGAAAAGAGTAATGCAAAAAAAAGCTGTAAAAAAACTGCGCTCTAACGAACAGTGACAAGGTTTGTATGCATGGCTAGCAGCCAGTAGCGTAGCTACTAAAGGAAATAAAACAAAAAACCAATGATTATTTAGCAGCCCCTTTTAGCGCTTTGGCTCTAAAGCGGCAGGGAACCCGTCTCTACTCTACTGGTATACACGCATGTTATAAACTACGCTTTATGATATACGTGAAAAGATATCCTTTCAAAATGCCCTACGACAAACACTACCCACATACATCAGAGTATTACCTGAATTACTTACTATAAGGGCCCATAAACAGGTAATTGATTTGAATACGCTACTTATCTCAAAATTTATGTTAAGTCAACATGATATGACTTCTCATTGAGAAAGTAGATAATATAACTTACATTTTACTTACTTACAAAGTAAAATATAAAATTTCAAAGACAAAATTTATTTTTAGGTGTAATTGAAAATAACTATTTATTCAAATTACTTTAATGTAACTTGTTTTTGCTAATTAGTTACTTTTACACGTTAAAGTAATTTATTTTGTTTACTTTTTTTTATCTTTTTATTTAGGTGCTCAAGAGTGGCACCTCAATAAAAAGATCTTAATAAATAAAAAGTCCTTACGGTCTTATCACAGAGCACCGCGTATGAGCATTTAATAGAAAGTGTAAAACAAAATGCAAATTACTTTTACTTGTAAAAATCTTGTTTAATTACTTGTGAAAATCACTTTTTCAAGTAACATTTACTCATTTAAAAAACTTTAGTAATAAAGTTTTACATGTTATATAACTTATGTAAAAAAAAATTACTTTTAAATATAAGTAAATTATATATTTTAATAAGAGTTGTGTGAAGTAATTTACGCATAAAAGTAATTCGCGCTTTTACATCAAAATAAGTAAACGAGCCATCCCAAGTTTCATATCTCTTTCATAAAAACTTTGTTAAAACAGGTATAAAATTATATTATTATTATACGTTTGCCATGGTGACTACGAGTTTGATTTAATGTAAATAACCCAAATAATCATAAGGATAAATTCAAATGTACTAGTAAAACGTTGATTATGTCATATTAAACATGTTTATAAATTACTAAAGCATTTCGATAAGTACTATTTACTCTTCTGGTTAAGCCTGATCGTTAACATCAAACATTAAAAATTAAATGTTATTATAATTTTAGGTTCCCTGTTCCTTTACCATAATTAAAATTGATTAAAAAAGTTTTAGCCTAAATGATAAAAATAATGGCAACTGAAGAAGTAAGAATAGCATTTCACTTTTATATTTTTGTAAAAGTAAAATAGTAAATGACAAGTTGATAAAAGTATGATAGGAATGTTGATTTTATAGAAACCGAAACAAAATTGTTTCAGATGTGTAGATTATATAAAAAATTATACCTTCGAATTTAAGAACTTTTGTGTTGATTAATGATTACCAATTGATAATACGTTGTTTTAACTTTTTTTTATTTCAAAATAATAGCATTATATAATTTTGACTCATAAAAGTTATGCTAAATCTCTTATAAAAATTGCTCATTTGCAGGGGTTTTTACATAAACTTCATTTGGTACCTGCATAGTATTCTTTAAGAACACTATGGCACGATCACGATTGGGGCTCGGTGATAAGACAAATAACGTCTTCTACTTGCCCCGCCAGTGGTTTCATTTATAAACATTTAAATTATAAAAGTAATTATACGGCGAAATAAACAAACAAACCTAATGTTATGTGCGTATAACACTCAAGCAAAGCAAGAGAAAACGGTAAATAAAGATCCCTAATGAGGCCACTTTCACCACAAATGAATAGTATAATTGTGTAAACTGCCGTTTATTGAGTATGTTTCTAGCTTTATATAATATACCAATGCATTTGTAAAATCTAGAAGAAATAATATTAATGTGATGTTTCCAAGAAAAATTTTTATCAATATAGATTCCTAAAAGTTTTGTTACTTTTTCTCTTTTCATGATTACATTGCCAATGTAGAGTTCAGGTAATAGATGTTGTATTCTATGTTTTTTATAGAATGGATAAAAAAGTATTCATTTAGTTTTAGCACTGTTAAGAGATAATCTATTTATTTTGAACCAATCGGAAAGTTTTTTTACTTTACTAGTCATATTATTGAAAAGAATATTATTATTTTCGTGATATAGAAATAAATTTGTGTCGTCTGCAAAGATTATTTTGGTTAGGCTTGAAGTTTTGGAGATTGTTTAAATATATTATAAAGAGAAGAGGTCCAACGAAGATTTTTTATTATAAACATATTGCTTACAATTTGTTATCTTTTCAATCAACCAAGGGTGTTTTTTTTATACTCCATATGATGATAATTTTTCTCTTAGAACTTGATGGTTGACGGTATTAAAATCTTTAGATAAGCCAATAAATACTCCTAATGTGAAATGAGATTTTTTAAAAGATTCTGAAATGTTGAGCGTAAGTTAGGAAAGTGTGCAACAGAGTATTCTGTTGAACTAATATTTTCAAAACCAAGTTGGTTTTTGTATACGATTTTACTATTAATTACATAGGCGTAAATCAAATTAAACCTTTTTTTTCCTGAAACTTCTGAAAAATCTGAGAGAACCAATATAGGACGATAACTGTTTATGTTAGTAAGATCTCCTGTCTTGTAAATGTGTTTAATAAAATCACAAAAAAATTGATAGTAAACGTGTGGAATTATGGAGGATATTAATTTTTAAGTTTTTTAAGGAGGGGAAGTTTATCAACTTTTGGAAAATGTATTCACCGTGAGCGTATTAAGATTCTTTAAATTCTTTCGTTTATTTAATTTCACTTATTGTCAAAGAAAGCTATCGACTGATAAAAATAAAAACATAGAGTAATCAGATTTTGAAATGTCAAATTTAAACTAAGCGATCAAAATAAAAACTTTAATTGCATTCAGCTCTGAAGTGAGTTTATATTCAAAACTGAGAAACTTGAATGGTTGTTGTTATACATTTTTGAGTTGTATGTCCGCATTTTGATCCCAGAATTTTTATTCAATAATTGTGGGATGAAAGCAAAACGGTACCCAATAGAATATAATGCCGAATTATCTAAACGTAACTTTACATTCAAATCTATTGTTTCAACTTGTATTCGTTGTTCTGTGCAAACAATGGAATTTTTTTTTGTTTCTGTTAGTTCTATAATGTCTCAACATTTAGGATATTTAAATTGATGCACCCTAATGCATTAATTTTAATGTTGGGATAATAATAATAGATTCAATTAAATTGCTTTATTCAGAAAAACGTATTCAATTGAAATATGGTTTTGACTAAGTATTTGTTACTTCATGTATTTTTTCAACACTCGCTAATACATCATGGTTTTCACCCAACCACAAGTATTATGAGTTTACAAATGCTACGTTGTGTAACAAATGAGCTCAGGTGTCAGGAATTATGTCAGAAATTATGACTTTGTTACTGATAACCGTTATATATTTAACGGCTTTGGCGGGAATATTTCTTCCAACACAACGATCTACACTTTGATCATTGAATGTATTAATGCCCGTGTATTAATATTTTTTTGGCTTTATGGTATAGATATTCATCAATTTTAAAAATTTTCCCAAATAACGTAACTTTAATTTCCTTTTTTTTTTGATTTATTTGTTTCCAATTGCATGCTTCTTTTTCCAACCATGTTTCGTTGCTCCAAACATAGGAACGTCTGCCATTAGTAAAACGTGCATATCATTCGATGGCAAACTTATTAAATAAACTAGCTTTTTTTTTGCACCAAAACAAATTTTAGTTTTTAAGACAGCTGTGGTTATCATAAAAAGTTTTTAAGACTGCTGTGGTTATCATAAAAAGTTAGCACCAACTTGTTTTTAACTCATTTATTTCTTGTCTAAAAGTAATTATGGAAAGACTCTTTTTTTTCCATCTGTTTAGAGTTGTTGAAATATTTTTTGTATTATTTTCAACTAGACTTATATTCATCAATAAATTTTAAATTTTACGATAAAATATTATAGCGTTCAAAAATTATGACCATATAAAGTTTGAACCTCCCTCAATTTGAGGGGGTTGCAAACTTTATATTGTCATAATTTTTTAACTCTGATAGATAATACTATGAAACTTAAAATTTATCAATGAATATAAATCTAGTTAAAAATAATACAAAAAATATTTCAGTCGACTTGCTTTCACGTTTGGGGCAGGGGGGGTGCAAAAATTTTGAGGGCTCCAATCATCGCAATTCTTTGCAAGGCATCCTTATTTGTCATAAGTATAAATATATAAATGTTTGGAGTTTGCTCAATGTCTGAAAGTTAGCTATCTCAAACACCAAAAAATGCTTTAAGCGCCTCTGACTTTTGCGACACTAGTTGAAACATTTCATGTAATTAAGAACAGTAGTTGTATAGAATTTTTAGTTTGAAGGCCAATAGGTTTAAATTTGCTTAATTGAAGAGAACTTTCCATATTTGTAAAACGTAAATAAAATCTTTGAGTTTGCGGAACCATTTTATTGACCAACTCTATTTTCAACAGGTGGTATGCAGAAAAACATGCAACTTAAAACAGCCTATTGCACTTCTTTAAAAATTGCACTTAGATTAAATTGCTTCACCAGCAGTTTAACACATTTGTGTAAAAAGGTTTTTATTTTTTAAGTTTTATAGCAATTTAACAAATATCATGTAACAATGTAATTTTTGATAAAATGTTGAGACTTTAATAAAATTTACTTAAAATAACTGATGACTTTACTTAAAATAACTGACTTTTCTATCTTATCTCGAGGACCGCGGTTATGGAATTCGATCCTTAAAGAGGAAATAAAAAACATGAAGTCATCAAATCTCTTTAAAGCAGCAGTCAAACAGCACCTATTTAACTAAAGTGACATCAACATACTCTCTCATTTTTAAAGATCTAATTAATCATAACTAACTAAAACGAATATATCCCTTTTGAATGACCACAAACGATGATTATATCACAATTCAAATAATTTTTTATTTCTTTTCTATACTTATCTATCAGATCGTTACGTACAAGGAATTTTTAATGTCACGTTAATCTCACGTGAAACTTATTGCAAAGTTACAAATGAAAGGGATCTGATTGATAAGACTGGAGTCTTCTCCTTGCTCCTGTCATTATTTTAGTTTTTTTTAAGTGTATACATATAACTATACTTGTATTTATAAATGTATTAAAGTTAATTGTATATAAAATAAATAGTGACAAAGTAAGTTACAAAAAAAATAAAAATGAAGTATTAGTGAAACTAAAATCAGATACAGCTGGCTCATGTTTTTGTAGTTTACTAGTCTAGATAATATATATTGAAAAGGAAAGGTATCACCAAAATAAAATATTATGTACCAGGTTGCTACTTTTTATATGTATGTATAAAAAATCTGGTAGAAAATAAAATCTTCTATTTCAAAAGATACTGTCTATTGAATAAATTTTGGATAAAAAAGTAAATTTTTGGCATTCTGTCTTTAGCTTGATTAAATGACTTTTCTTGAAAAGTATTTTAATGAGAAATTTTAAATTACAGTATTATGCCACAAACACCACTTTTTGGATTCAATTGTATTACAATATTATTGCCAGTTTTAGTATACTTTCATTTGTTATAAAAAACTTTCAAATAAAAAATCTATTAAAGAAAAACTGTAACCTTTTTTTTTAAGATGAAATAAGGAGTTTATTAAATGAGTATTCTCTGCAATGTTGTTATAATGAAATAATATTAAACTGCATTTTATTTCTTTAATGTTTTAAACGTCAATCCTTTAGCCTCAATATAAAAATACTATCTTAAATTGAAATAAGTGCTTTCAAGCGCATTCAACCATTAAGTATTTATCTTAGCTGTTGTATTGTTATAATGTTGATTTTTGCTGTTTGCTGTTAGCTGTATCTATGCTGTTGTATTGTTATAATGTTGATTGTTATAATGTTGATTTACTTTGATGTACAAAGAATGATAAAATATTTTAATATATTGTGCTCGGGTAATTTTTATTTATTACACACATAATTAAAACTGTCAAATAATGTAAAAAGTTCTATTATAACCCTATTATAGCAGAAAAAAATCTAAAAAACAAGACTTTTACATAATCAAATTTATGCGTTTTGTTTCATACAATCTTTTAGTATTAGTCGCATCATACTCATAAGAAATAGATAGTCTGGAAAAACGGGCCGTTTCCATTATTTTGCCGTTTCAACATGAAATTTGAAATTTGGCCCGTTTACCTTGCGCAACTTTAAAAAAAAAGCAATGAAATTTATATACTATATAAATTCTTTATAATATTGCAACACAGCTTAAAGATTTGTATATAGCGATAACTGATGGAGTTTTTGACAATAACAACGAAATTGAACAAGATCTATATGTATTGTTATTTAAAGACTGATTGGTGTAAAATTTTTCGTGCAACTTGTGTTGTAAAATTTACAAAACGAAATATGCCTAAAAAGACATAAAACTTCGAAACACAAACTCATCAACCCATTTAGCAAATATAAAAACTCCATAACATTTTGTCATCTTTATCTTTAATGTTGAATAGTCTGCTTATAAATTGTCAAATGATTTATGGGGCTTCGCGATAAGACTGAATGTGTCTTCTTCTAGCCCTAGCAGTGTATATACATTTTATTCCAGTCTAATTTTGTAAATATTTTCTTTATGGCAGAATACAAAATAATAATAATTTATGTCTGCCTGAAGAAATTCTTTAAAAAAAAAGAAAGAGTTAAATTTTCAAAGCAGAGCGTTAGTTTCAGTTTTGAAAAAAACTGCATTTATTATTTCAAAGTACAACGGTGATGCAGAAAAATTTTATTCTCAGTTTTATGGGCTTTTTCATAAAAACTTATTGCTTTCCAAGCTTGATGATGTTTTATTAACCAACACTTAATGAAATTAATGAAAATGCCAATCAAATTCTTCAAGATTTTTCACAAAGTAAACATAATACTTCATCTAACTTCACCTACTTCAACATAACACTTCAAAAAACGCGGAAGTGAACGGACGTGTATTTTCTTGCTGTTTGAAAAATAATTAAATTATCAAAAAAGATACAAATGATAAATTTGTAAGGTCTTGTTTATTTATAAATTAATATGGTATATACGTTGTATTTTTATCAAATATGACTTCTATCGAAAAAGAAAACACCGAAGCCTCGATTATATTAGTTCGGGAAATATTTCAAGAAATGTTCCGTAAGCAACAAAAAGATATATTAGCGTTAATAAGTGCAAATTTGAAACTATCTAACGATCGAATCGATGGATTGCTAAAAGAAATTAGTAAATTAAAAGATACTTTTGAAGATTTAAAAAAAGTAAACGAAAACCGAAATACCGATCTTAAAATAACTAACAATTAATTATAAAAATATGAAAAAACTCAAAAAGAACTAGAGGAAAGTCTAACATTTTACCAAGATTGCAACGACAAAAAAGTTAGAGCGTTAGTAAAAATGATAAAAGAAAAAATGAGCCTGAATTCAAACATAGGATCAAATACAAACATACGAGAGAACGAAAAAAATAAAATTAGATAGCTAGAAGATCGCCAAAGGCGAAATAATCTTTGAATCGAAGGAGTCAAAGAAAATGAAAATGAAAGTTAGGATGATACAGAAATAAAAATAATAAACCTATTTGAAAACAATCTTAATGTAAAAAACGTAATCATAGAAAGAGCTCACAGAACTGGTTCAATTGGCAATGTAAAGCCAAGAACAATTGTAATCAAATTACTTAACTTTAAAGACAAAGTAAAAATTTTCAAAAATGCCAATAAACTAAAAGGATCCGGAATTTATATTAACGAGGATTTTTTGCTGGAAACGTCTTCAATAAGAAAAAATCTTCTCGAGGACAGCAGAACGCATAAGAAAAACGGTAAATATTCTATTGTTATCTATGATAAGCTAATTGTAAGAGAATTTATTAAAAAAAATCCATGTTAAATGATTTTCTAACATTTTCTATCTAATTTTGGAATTTTAATATTTTAATAAAGATTTACTTTCGATTTTGAAATGGCTGATGAAATTGATTTATCAAACATAAATTTTAATTCATTTGAATCTGAAAATTCAATACTTTTAAATAAATATTCTGATCCCGATATTAATTATTATAGCAATAACGAAATATTTTATAACAATAACGAAAAATTTTGAGTTGTTTAAACAGTTTTTATATAACATTGATACTAAATTTCATAAAATTTGTGTAAGTGAGGCATAGTGTCACGATAAAAACACTGAAAA
Organism: Hydra vulgaris; assembly: GCF_038396675.1. Taxonomy (NCBI): domain Eukaryota; kingdom Metazoa; phylum Cnidaria; class Hydrozoa; order Anthoathecata; family Hydridae; genus Hydra; species Hydra vulgaris. The sequence goes on along the minus strand of NC_088927.1, from coordinate 55,385,626 downwards.
CAATTCTAATTTTCATTTACCTAATTGTAAAGTGATTCATCAAATAAGAGTATCGAATAAGGAAGGTGGGGGTTTGTGTATATACATAAAAAATTCAATATTATTCAAAGTTAAAACGGATATAAGTTTAACCACAAATGATTACGAATCGTTATGCATTGAAATCATTAATAAAACCTCAAAAAACATAGTCGTCCATGCTTTATACCAACCGCCCTCAGGAAACATCAAGGTATTCGGAAATCACATCAAAAATATAATTAAAAACAAATCATCTATAAATAAAACGGTTTATATTGTTGGTGATATCAATCTCAATATATTAGATTACGAAAAAAAAAAATTATTAATTTCTTTAACATCATTTTTCAAAATAACTATATTTTACTAATCAATAAACACGAATAACTAGGGAAAGTGCACTTCTTTAGATCAAATTATTACAAATGAATTTATAAATACAAAAATAAGGACGGGAATATTTAAGTCTGAGATTTCTGATCACTTTCCGATTTTTATTTTATCCCAAAAAACCAGAAATGATGATCAAAATAAAAAAATAAAAAAATTAAAACACGTTTAGTAAACGAAGCTTCCATTAGTCATTTTCATAATCTTCTATCCTGTGTTAACTGGGATACCCTTCAACTTAATCTAAACACTAATAAAGCGTATAATATATTTCTCACTGAATTTCTTAATTTTTATAACAAGGCATTTCCAGTAGTTACTAAAGTAATCAAAGCTTAAACACTTCTAAACCCCTGGATAACGAGGGGTATTCTTAAATCTTCTAAAAAAAACAACGTTTATATAATAAGTTTCTTAAAAAAAGAACTCTTAAAAATGAAAACAATTAAAAAAATTATAAACGGCTGTTTGAATCAATTTTAAAGCGCTCAAAAAAACATTACTATTCTGATCAATTATTAAAACACAAAAATGATTCCAAAAAAACGTGGAATATTATTAATGAGGTAATCGGAAAAAAAAAATTATACAGAAATTTACTTCCTGAAAATCTTAAAATAAATAATATTCGTATTATAAATAAATCCTTAGTAGCTCAAGCTCTAAATCAGTTTTTTGTAAATATAGTTTACTTTATCATCAAATATAGAAACTACTCAAGTAAGTTTCGATTCATACTTAACCTCAACTAACACTAGATCTATGTCTAATTATAAACTTACAGAAAAAGAACTATTAGACGCAGTCTCTTTATTAAAGCCTAATAAAAGTTTAGGATTTGATGATATAAGTAGTAATGTCATTATCAAATCAATTAAACAAATCACAATTCCACTATTGCATATTTTTAATTTATCTTTACAGCAAGGTGTTTTTCCTGATAACCTAAAAATTGCTAAAGTCATTCCAATATTAAAATTAGGTGATCTTTCTGATGTTGCCAATTATAGACCAATCTCAATACTTTCTTGTTTTTTTAAAATATTAGAGCGGGTTATGTATAATAGACTATATTCTTTTTTAAATATTAATAATATTCTTTATAATAAACAGTATGGGTTTAAATCTGGTCATTCCACAGAGCATGCAATCAGTCATCTTGTTCATGATATATATATAAAGCATTTAATGAAGACAAGTATACCCTTCATTCATTGATTAAGTAAAGCTTTTGATACAGTCAATCATCAAATCCTTCTATCAAAACTCAAAAGTTATGGTATTATAAATAGTAGTTTGTCCTGGTTTGAGAGTTATTTGACTAATAGGAAGCAGTACATGTTATATGACGGAGGAAAAACTGATTATCAAACAATTACCTGTGGTGTCCCTCAAGGATCAATTTTAGGACCACTTTTATTTCTTGTTTGTATAAACGATTTAAATAAATTCTCTAACATCTTAAGCTCCATTTTGTTTGCTGATGATACCAACTTGTTTTATTCCAGTAAAGATATAAGTTTATTGTTTCAAACTGAAAATAAGGAACTTGAAAAATTAACCCAATGGTTTAAGTCAAACAAACTGTCTTTAAACATCAATAAAACTAAATACACTTTGTTCCATCGTCTTCATAAAAAAGCATATATTCCCCTAAAACTACCGGATCTGTTTATTGATAATAAACTAATAAAAAGAGAACAATCAATAAAGTTTTTATGCGTGTTATTAGATGAAAATGTAACCTGGAAAGAATACATAGGACTAATTGAAAATAAAATATCAAAAAATTTGGGTATATTGTACAAAGCCAAACAGTTTTTAAATCTATCTTGTTTGAAAAACCTATACTTTTCTTTAATTCACTGCTACTTAAGTTATGCAAACATTGCTCAGTGCAGCACTAACTCAACGAAAGTAAAAAAATTGCTGAGTAAACAAAAACATGCTATAAGGATAATCTCAAACGTAGATTGTTTCACTCGAACAATATTTAATGAACTCAATATTCAAAATGTATATAAATTAAACCTCTATCATGTTCTTATCTTCATGTTCAAACTTGATAAAAAAATATCCCCAATTTTATTTAACTCAATTTTTAAAAAAATAAGACAGATATACCCTACCAGATTTTTAAAAAACAATTATATTCAATCCAAAATATATTGTTCAGTTACTAAATTCTCAATTGCAAACCGAGGTCCTAAACTGTGGAATACTATATTAAATAACAAACTGAAAACAAATTATTAAGCAATTGAAAATGAATCAAATTTCTTCTAAAATTTTTAATTTTTCACCATATTTTACTATATTTATATATATTTTTTACTATATTATTTTCGAACAATACTAACAATTAATTAACTTGTAATTAAATGTTATTGCAGTTTTTCAAACTTTAGATTGTAATTTGTAATTATTGTAATTTTTTTATCTTTGTTGTGTTTATTAATCTTATAGTTCCACGTATAACTGATTGTTAACTCATTAAAACAACATCAACATAAAGAATTGAGATTAACTCAAATATAATTATTTGTAAATTGAACCAGCTAAAATTATATTTTTTAGTTTATAATTTCTTACTTTACTAACCAATTCTTAATTTAACTCTTTAAATTACTAAATATTTTGAAAGTTTAAAAGCTAAATATTGTAAAACATTTTATATTTTATATATTTTTTGCATTTTCTTGGAAAATCTTATTTTATAATGATGAATTTTTCGGGGCTAAATGATAAGACTAATTTTGTCTTCTTCTAGCCCCAGTGATGTAAATTTTTCTTTTATTAATTACAATTGTAAAATTTTTTTACTAACTAGCAAATACATAACATTATTATCTAATAGTGAAATTTTTATAATTTCACTATTAGATAATAATGTTTAATGAAAAAGAATTAAGTGTAATTTAACATTTGGCTGATTATGTTGTGCAAATACTTTACTCAAAGTTCAAGTTTTTTAAATCTGATAAGCAATATAAAAAACAATACATGGGAATTGTTTCTCTATTCATGTATTTTGATACTAATAACAGAGGTGATTTTTTTTTAAATTAACATTTACACTCAAAATATCTTTATTCAATGTGAAGCAATTTTTCATAGTGATTCAATTTTTCAAAGTGATTTAATAGTTCATAGTTATCTGATTAAACATTGCTTGGTGTAGTACAAATCAAAACAAAATTTAAAAACTTTTTAATAAACAAAAACATGCAATGAGAATAATATCTAATGTAGGCCGTTTTACTCACTCCAAAGAACTATTTATAAAGTTTAATATACTCAATGTGTACCAAATAAATATTTTTCATCTTTTAATTTTCATGTATAAAGTTAATAAAAGAACAACACTAAACATTTTTAATTCGTTATTCAAAATAAATAAGCATAGATACTTAACCAGATACTCAAACAACACCTATATTCAGCCCAAAAGTTTTTATACCGCAACTGAGTTTTCATTATCCATTAGAGGACCAAAAGTATGGAATAAAATCCTATCTAATAAACTTAAGACTATTGAAACTCTTGAAAAATTTAAAGTAAAATTGAAGCAAATGCTCCTTGTTAGTGATGGAGTGCTTGACTTTTTGGGTGACGCAGATAAGTTTTTTCGATTTAGTTTAAAATTTATCCTTGCCAAACTTTTCAACATTGAAGAACACCTGAGTTCTCAACTTAATAAGTCATCAAACCGCAAAGAGACCAAAGTGTTTTCCAAAACTCTAAAGTCAACGTTATAAATGAGATTCCTGGTTTGTGGGACCAAAAAAAATACTAAATAATTATTGGTTCCACAAACCAGAAACATAGATCTATGGTTATGGAGCAATTCTCCACCCATTTTACAAAGAACTCACATTTCCCAACATGAAAATGCGACTTACAGGGAAATAATTGAGCTGATGATCAAGGAGACTAAAGTTGGGCCAGTCCAGGACTGCAATCAATGAATTCTTGAGGATGTTGATGAGGAGAACTTGACAATGAAGCAAAAATTAGGAAAGTTGAATTTAAAAAAATGAGAAAATTTGTTTTTTGAAAAAGTAAATCATTTTATTTAATAAATCATATTTCTTCAGAGCTAGAATAAGGACTTATCAATCGAGCCAGCCCACCTAGTCACTGTTTTTATTCAACCATCAGCATTATGCACTGAGAAATAACGCAAAGATCAATAAAAATGAAGCAAAATAGAATGCTGAAGAGAAACTTTTTTTGTTTTTTGTTTGTTTATATATATTTTGCAGTTTAAATATTGCTACCATACCAAAATGTATAAATATTTACATGGCCGGGATAAAAATAAGACGTTAGTAGCCTTATCACTAAGCCCCGTTTACATGCAATAATTATAATCTTATAAATTAATTGCAAGCAATTTTTTACATTGCAAGCAATTATTTTACAAGATATAATTTTTCTTAATACCGTTGAAAATTACTTGATATTTAATTTAAATTAACGAAAGCAAAAAATAAAAAAGGCTGATACAATTTAATAGAAGACAATAAAAATCTTACGCTGTACGAAGAAAAATTAATTAAAAGAGTTGATTTAAAATAAAAAATTATAAAAATAATTTTTTGTTAAATATTTTTAAATAAACGGTTTTGGTTTGAAAATCTTTTAGCCTGTCATAATAAGGAAATATATTTTTATATTTTATTTTATATTGTACTTATGTATTCTCGCTACGAAAATTTTGTCGAGAAATACTCCTAAGTACGCGCAAAAGCCCTCTCTTTTTATATAACAATTATCAATATGGGAAGTTTTAAAAGAATAATTTTTTTGTGTGGAGTGTATGAAAAAGAGTGTATCTAATTTTACCAACATTTAAGGATGGTTTATTTGACATAAACCAATCAGTTAAATTTGTGAGTTCCTTATTGACTGTTTTAAATAAGAGATTGATATTAGGGGAGACCAAAGGAATGCTGACACCTTAATAAAATTTGATTTGTGTCATTTTTTCTAGGTTAGTTACGATTTTGGGAAAGTACCTAAAGATTTGTCCTAATTTTCTGCATCAAATTAATATGTAATGTTTTAAAATTACATTACAAATAAACTTACATTAACGTTTAAATAAAACGTACAAATAAACTTACATTAATGTTTTAAAATTACATTACAAATAAACTTACATAAACTTACATTACAAATGTTACATGAATGTTTTTTGTAATTTAAGCACAGTGTCGGTATTTCCCCAGCCACCGGGGTAATTGCGACACCACTTTGGGACAATTATTTTACCAAACATGTTTTATTGTTACATAGAGTATATAAACGTAGTATATAATTGATAATAACAAAGTAAGACATGTTAACTCTTTGAGATATAAAAAAAATCCTTTTCAAATCGATGATTAATGAGTAGGGCTAAAGTCACAAATATAGTTTTTAGGGGAATCATAACCGCTACAATCTGCATGTGCCCATTTTCCACAATAGACACAACGATACCAGAGTTTAGTTTTTTTTCCATATTCACCACAAACTAGACACATCTCAGTGTCCTTTGAAAATAAATCAATTCCGTCGTCAAGCTCGTCATCATCACATAGTTTAGTTTCATCAATATCTTCCTCAGAAGTTGATTTTTCAAAAGAAATTTGTCTTTGACACCTCTTCTTTGTTGTTTTTCTTTTAGTTGCGGACTTGTTTTTAGGATGGGTGTTTATTTCAGTTTTCACGATTTTTCCAACATTGCTAGACCTATTCTTCAAGAGTTTAAGTTTGACTTTAGGTATCACCTTAGGGTTGTCCATAAGTTTTTCTAGTCTAAGCTAGCTTTTACAACTTCAATTTCTTTTTTCTTTTTAGCTTCTTCCAAAACTGCTTTCATTGATTTCCTGTCATAATTACGGAGTGTTGCTTTCTGTTATTGCAATCATCTTTATTATCTCTTGACAAAGATAGAAGGGATGAAAAATATTCCAGAGGTTCTTTGAAACATATTGGGCTTTTGGAGGACTGGAACAACTTTTAGAACTGTGTCCTGCTTTAAAGAATCAGCTTCTTGATTAGCATAAATCTCTGTTAAATTCAAGCAAGCAATATTCTTACGCACAACCTTCTGATGCCCTGCATGCTATCAAGTTTCAGTAGCCGATTCATTGGTGGTTTTTGGGTACTTAGCGGCAGACAGATTGATATCTTGAATAGATTCCATGTTGGGTGGTTCATCAACATTTTCGTGGTCGATTATGACTGGCTGTTGAATCGTGTTCTTGCAGATAAAATCCATATCACTGAATTTTTCTGGCTTGTAAGGGAAAATACCGGATGCAGCAAATCCTAAAACCCCTTTCTCCATTGTTGCGACATTCATGTATGCTTCATTAAAGATGGAAGCAATGTTGTGCACTGTTATTTTCTGGAAGCGGTTAGCTCTGAAGAATCTGTCACACTGTGTGTTGAATGCTTTTTTCAAAGGCCCATAAAATGATAAATCCAAAAGCTGTAGGGGTGTTGCTTAGGAAAAATTATAACTTCGTTACAAAACTTACAATTTTAGAGTATTTGAAATAAAATTTATTATAATGATTTGTATATATTCGGAATACAAAATGTTTGAAATTTCAGAATTTGTAATTTTTAAAAAAATGATTTTTTTGATATTTTCTAGTATAGGACCACCTTAAATATTTTATAAATAATGGGGCAATACCGACACCTGATGGCATTGCCCTGTGGTGGTGTCTCAGCGTTACCCCGGTGGAACAAGATGGCGGAAACCTAACCCTACAAACTACTGCTAGCTCCAAATCCTAAAACGGCTATGCCAAAATGTAGGTTTTAATATGTATTTTTTAGCAAACTAAGTGGTTTTTTAGTAATACTAACAATTAGAATCTTACCTCAGTTCATCCAGGAGTTTTAACATGGAAAACTTCAAAAACTAGTTATTTATTTATAGCAAAACAAGCAGTACGCGTACTCGCATAAAACTCACTGAGCGTTAGTTTTAGTGTTGTCCGCCAGGTAGCAGCACTATACAACAGCGCTTTACTAACAAAATACAACTACAGAGCAGGGTGTCGGATTTGCCTCGTGCGTCGGCAGTTCCCCGGTCTACACAACTATTAGAGTAAAACTAGTATGTGTCATTGGCATTGAAGTTAAAATATTAGAAAAAACTTATTTGAGTTGTTTATATAAACGATAATGAGTAGTGGTTCGAGTATTGATCTTTGAAGAACATCACACGTGACTGTCATATATTTTAATTTTTCTTCATCATACGATATAAACTATAGACCAAGCTATGTTTGAGTTTTTTAATTCGTAATGTTTTATTTTTTTAAATGTTTTGCTGGAATCTATGAAAACTGCTACTATATATTTTTTTTCATCAAGTGCTTTAAGTATGTCATAAATCAAATAAATAATTGCATGGTCAGCGGAATGTCTTGACTTAAATCTTGACTTGTTTGTTATAAAGAATATTATTTCTTTTTAGAAAAGAAACAAGGAGGAATTGAAATCGGTCTATAGCTTACAAAGCTTGAAACATCACCAGATATAAAAATTGGTACAACTTTTACAATTTTTGGTTTTCAGGACAAACACCTTGTTTAAAGATTAAATATGTGCAATAGTGGAATAGTTATATATTTGATTTATTTTTCACAACTACCATATTCTAAATCTTATTTAGGTTTTAATATAAAAGTTGCATCAAATAGTTTTTTTTCCGTAAGTTTATTATTGTCCATCACATTGGTATAGTTAGAACTTAAAAAGGATTTGAATTTGTGGTTTCTCTTTTTTGTTAGAACTTACATAGGGGAGGATCGGTGGCGGGCCCAAGGGTAGGAGTGAATCGTTGATCCTACAGCCAAAACGGGAAAATAAAAAGACTCAAAATTTTCACCAAGTACTTACATACAAATTGTTGTTAACACAATCCAAATTTTTCACCGCTTTTTGGTGCGGGTGTCTCCGTTAACGTCGTCATCCACTCTTTTCTGTGCAAAAGTAAATTTTTTGTATTTTTTGAAACTTCTATTATGAGCATACCGGCTGTTCGATAGTGGTTGAAAATTTACTTATTAACAATGCAGTTTTTAGAACAAAGTAATTTACATGCATAAACCACGTACTTATTTCACATTTAGTGTTTTAATCCAGTTGCACAGCTTGGGGAGGAATGAGCCATTCCTTCACGGGCAGGATTGAACCGCGGGTCACTAATACTTCACGTTAAAAAAGTTTTGACTTCAGCGTAAAAACATATTTACGCTTGACTTTTATATCTTAGTATATCATTAGAAAACTCATGTGCAACATTAGATTTATTTTTACCATATGTTATAATACCTCGAATCTATAAAAGAAACACTTTGCTAGCAAAAACTTACAGTAAAGATAGCGATTCCACGGCTTAACAAAAAACATTTGACGTTTGACAAAAAACACAGTTTTTTGTCAAAACGTCAAATGTTTTTTGTTAAGCCGTGGATTTATGAAATAATGGATTTCAATCATCTTGTTTTAGAACTGAAAGCAAGTTAGTTCTAAAACAAGATGATTGAAATCCATATGTTTCAATAAGTTTTTCAGGATGATTGTTAGCTTTGGTTAAAAGTTAACCCATTACTCAGTGACACTAGTGTGAATTAGGAGTGTTTAGTGCCAAAGGGTCTTTTGTGATTGTGATGTTATTAATGTGATGTTTTGTGTCGATAGACAACTTGGCTTACCTTCTTGATGTTGTCTATTGTTAAAAATAATTATTAGTTTGTTTCGTTACTGAAACTTGCTACTTCTAATCATTCACTAAAAGCCAAGAAATAAGTTTTAGAATGAAAAAATATTTCTTTATGTTATTTTCATTTTTTTTATCTTAGGCGTTTTCATAGGTTCACATAATTAATCTTAAAGAGTAAGTTTCTTTTTTTATACTTATTTAGTTTTAAATGTATTTAATTTATATATTTTTAAAATGAATTAATTCAATCAATTGAATTAATAAAATCAATTGGTTTTAATTGCGCATCGTGGTGAACAGACGTGTTTTTATTGCTTCAAAAATAAAATATAAAAATTAAATTAAAATGGATATCAAGATGATTTCAGATTTACTAGAGAAACAAAAAAAGATATTTTAGAAGAAACGAGGAAGCTTTTGAAAGATCACGAAAAAGTATTTTCGCATCTAAAACTGCAGCAAATATGAAAATTCTTACTGAGCGGCTAGATATGAATGAAAAAGTCGTAAGCGAAAACTCATATAAAATTAATAACATTGCAATGGATTTAGATGAAACGAATAAAAAAGTTATATCACTTGTATCTGATTGCAGTGATATTATCAAATCTATCCAAACTAACAATGAGATTATTTCGAATAAATTTGAAGTTGTAAAGAAGAAAACAAAAGAGTTAAGCAATAAAATTAAAGACAATAGCGAAATACTGAAAATAAAGAATAAGCTTAGAGAAATCGAAGATCGTTCACGAAGGAACAACCTCAGAATAGAAGGCCTGAAAGAAAGCGAAAACGAAAATTGGAGTGTAGACGAATCTAAGGTACAAAAGATGTTTGAAGATACACTTGGTTTAAAAAGTATTCAAATCGAGAGGGCTCACAGGACAGGATTTAGAAACACACACAAAACTCGCCCAATAATTGTTAAGCTACTAAACTATAAAGACAAAGTAGAAATTTTAAAACAGGCGAAAAATTTAAAAGGAAAAAATATTTACATAAACGAAGACTACTGCGCCGAAACTACAATTATAAGAAACGAGCTTCGAGAACAACTGAAAAAAGAACGAGAAGGCGGAAAATATGCGGTTATATCGTACGATAAACTAATCATTCGCGAATGGAATCCCAAAGAAAAGTAAATGTTTTTTATTTGTTATTTTATTGTTTAAATTCTTATTTTAAAATGGAAACTAATTTATTATCTAATTTTAATGCAAAAAATTACACATCCAATAATAATGGCAATAATAATGACATAAATAAACTTAAAGCTTTCCTAAGAAACAATATATCTTTTCGAAAAAACCCTGAATTAAACATTAGTTTTTTTAAGGATGGGGATGGAGAGGAAAATATAAACCCTTATTATTACAACTCGAACATTTCAACGCTCATTGGCAACATTGATGTTAATGCACTATCCATTCTGCATCTAAATATAAGGAGTATACAAAAAAACTTTGATAAATTTAAAGAATTTTTGTTTAGCGTTAAAATAAAATTTCAAATTATATGTCTAACAGAAACATGGTGCAGGAATAAAGAAATAGAAATTACACTCTTAACTTTCAACTTAATAATTATAAAGTTATTCATCAAATAAGAGGATCTGAAAAAATAGGAGGTGGAGTGTGCATTTTCATACATAACTCTTTAGATTTTAAACTGCGTAAAGAAATGTGCTCAATAACAAAGGATTTTGAGTTACTTGAGGTCTTAAACGATGCCAGCAAAAACGTAATTCTGCATCATATATAGACCGCCTTCAGGTAAAATAAAAGCATTTAGCAAACACTTTAAAGGTTTAATTACAAAAAAAAGATACTTATGGCAAGCTAATTTATTGTGTAGGCAATCTCAATTTAGATTTTCTCGATTATGAAAATAATAAAAACGTAAGAAATCTTACTAATATTATATTTCAAAATGGTTTTATTCCAACAATTAATAAACCAACTCGCATAACAAAAAATAGTGCTACACTGATCGATCAAATCATAATACACAATTTCAAAAACATAAAAGTTAAGACTGGAATTTTTGTCACTGATATATCAGACCACTTTCCGGTTTTTATAATTTCACAAAAAAGCATCAATAAAATATCAGAAAAAAAAGAAATTAAAAAGCGAATAATTAATGATACATCCACTATGACTTTTATGAATCTGTTATCCACAACAAACTGGGAAACTATTTTTTAAAAACTAAAAATGCTCAGGAAGCTTATAATATTTTTCATTGCATATTTCAAGACCACTATAATGAAGCTTTCCCAATTATTAGTAAATTAATCAAAACCAAATTCCATCAGAATCCCTGGATAACGGCGGGAATAATAAAGTCATCACAAAAAAAAAAAACGTTTGTACGAAAAATTTATAAAAAAAGAACTTATAAAAATGAAACAAAATATAAAAATTACAAACGTCTTTTCGAGACAGTTATAAAGTATTCAAAAAAACAGTATTATACCAACCAATTACATAACTGCAAAAATGATGCACATAAATGTGGCGCATAATGAAAGAGGTGACAAGAAAAAAAAAACATAAGCGCTAATGAACTTCCCAAAAAACTCATTATAAATAATTGTGAAATTACTAATGAAACGTTAATTTCTAATTCTTTCAATCATGAGTTTGTTAATACAGGCCCGAGTTTGGCTTCCAAAGTAAAAAACAGCAAAACTAGCTTCGAGTCATATTTGACCTCTAATAATGATCTCATGGAAAATAATAAGTTATCTGAACAAGAACTACTTGATGCTGTAAATTTATTAAAATCAAATAAAGGTAATGGAGTTGATGATGTAAGTAGCAATATAATAATTAAATCAATATTTTATTTAAAAACTCCGCTTTTGCACATTTTCAGTCTTTCTTTAGAACAAGGTATCTTTCCTGACAAACTAAAAGTGGCCAGGGTGATACCAGTTCTAAAATCTGGAGATGCAACTTGTGTCGCAAATTACAGACCTATTTCAATACTACCATGTTTTTCAAAAATACTAGAACATATTATGTATAAAAGATTGTACCATTTCTTAGATATTAATAACATCCTTTATAAGTAATATCTTCTAGTATTTTTGAAAAACATGGTAGTATTGAAATAGGTCTGTAATTTGCGACACAAGTTGCATCTCCAGATTTTAGAACTGGTATCACCCTGGCCACTTTTAGTTTGTCAGGAAAGATACCTTGTTCTAAAGAAAGACTGAAAATGTGCAAAAGCGGAGTTTTTAAATAAAATATTGATTTAATTATTATATTGCTACTTACATCATCGACTCCATTACCTTTATTTGATTTTAATAAATTTACAGCATCAAGTAGTTCTTGTTCAGATAACTTATTATTTTCCATGAGATCATTATTAGAGGTCAAATATAACTCGATTTTGCTTTTGGAAGCCAAACTCGGCCTTGTATTAACAAACTCATGATTGAAAGAATTAGAAATTAACGTTTCATTAGTAATTTCACAATTATTTATAATGAGTTTTTTGGGAAGTTCATTAGCGCTTATGTTTTTTTTCTGTCACCTCTTTCATTATCGCCACATTTATGTGCATCATTTTTGCAGTTGTATGTAATTGGTTGGTATAATACTGTTTTTTGAATACTTTTTGTAGCTCTGGAAAGAAGCATTGTAATTTTTATATTTTGTTTCATTTTTATAAGTTCTTTTTTTTGAAAATTTTTCGTACAAACGTTTTTTTTTTGTGATGACTTTATTATTCCCGCCGTTATCAGGATTCTGATGGGATTTGGTTTTGATTAATTTACTAATAATTGGGAAAGCTTCATTATAGTGGTCTTGAAATATGCAATGAAAAATATTATAAGCTTCCTGAGCATTTTTAGTTTTTAATAGTTTCCAGTTTGTTGTGGATAACAGATTCATAAAAGTCATAGTGGATGTATCATTAATTATTCACTTTTAGATTTCTTTTCTGATATTTTATTGATGCTTTTTTGTGAAATTATAAAAAACCGGAAAGTGGTCTGATATATCAGTGACAAAAAATTCCAGTCTTAACTTTTATGTTTTTGAAATTGTGTATTATGATTTGATCATCAGTGTAGCACTATTTCGTTATGCGAGTTGGTTTATTAATTGTTGGAATAAAACCATTTTGAAATATAATATTAAGTAAGATTTCTTACGTTTTTATTATTTTCATAATCGAGAAAATAAGATAAATTGAGATTGCCTACACAATAAATTAGCTTGCCATAAGTATCTTTTTTTGTAATTAAACCTTTAAAGTGTTTGCTAAATGCTTTTCTGAAGGCGGTCTATATAACATGCAGAATTACGTTTTCTCGGCGTCAAGACCTACCGTGACTCAAAATCCTTTGTTATTGAGCACATTTTACGCAGTTTAAAATCTAAAGAGTTATGTATAACTGCCTCCTATTTTTTCAGATCCTCTTATTTGATGAATAACTTTATAATTATTGAAAGTTAGAGTTGATTTCAGATTTCTCTATTCCTGCACCATGTTTCTGTTAGACATATAATTTGAAATTTTATTTTAACGCTAAACAAAAATTCTTTAAATTTATCAAAGTTTTTTTGTATACTCCTTATATTTGGATGCCAGAATGAATAGTGCATTAACATCAATGTTGCCAATGAGCGTTGAAATGTTCGAGTTGTAATAATAAGGGTTTATATTTTCCTCTCCATCCCCATCCTTAAAAAAACTAATGTTTAATTCAGGGTTTTTTCGAAAAGTATATTTTTGTTTCTTAGGAAACATTTTAAGTTTATTTATGTCATTATTATTGCCATTTATATTGGATGTGTAATTTTTTGCATTAAAATTAGATAATAAATTAGTTTCCATTTTAAAATAAGAATTTAAACAATAAAATAACAAATAAAAAACATTTACTTTTCTTTGGGATTCAGTTCGCGAATGATTAGTTTATCGTACGATATAACCGCATATTTTCCGCCTTCTCAGTTCTTTTTTCAGTTGTTCTCGAAGCTCTTATAATTGTAGTTTCGGCGCAGTCCTGCTTCGTTTATCTGAACTTTTTCCTTTTAAATTTTTCGCCTGTTTTAAAATTTCTACTTTGTCTTTATAGTTTAGTAGCTTAACAATTATTGGGCGAGTTTTGTGTGTCTTTCTAAATCCTGTCCTGTGAGCCTCTCGATTTGAATACTTTTTAAACCAAGTGTATTCTTCAAACATCTTTTGTACCTTAGGATTCGCTTACACTCCATTTTTCGTTTTCGCTTTCTTTCAGGCCTTCTATTCTGAGGTTGTTCCTTAGTAAACGAGTCTTCAATTTCTCTAAGCTTATTCTTTATTTTCAGTATTTTCGCTATTGTCTTTAATTTTATTGCTTAACTCTTTTGTTTCTTCTTTACAACTAGAATTTATTCGAAATAATCTCATTGTTAGTTTGGATAGATTTGATAATATCACTCCAATCAGATACAAGTGATATAACTTTTTTATTCGTTTCATCTAAATCCATTGCAATGTTATTAATTTTATATGAGTTTTCGCTTCAAGTTTTCATTCATATCTAGCCGCTCAGTAAGAATTTCTCATATTTGCTGCAGTTTTAATACTTTTCGTGATCTTTCAAAAGCTTCCTCGTTTCTTCTAAAATATCTTTTGTTTCTCTAGTAAATCTGAAATCATCTTGATATCCATTTTAATTTAATTTTTATCTATTTTTGAAGCAATAAAAACACGTCTACCACGATGCGCAATTAAAACCAATTGATTTTATTAATTCAATTGATTGAATTAATTCATTTTAAAAATATATAAATTAAATACATTAAAACTAAATAAGTATAAAAAAAGAAAGTTACTTCTTAAACATAATTATGTGAACCTTGTGAAACACCTTTAAGAATAAAAAAAATGAAAATAACATAAAAAAATATTTTTTAATTTCAAAAACTTCCTTTTTTTTTTGGCTTTTAGTGAATGATTAGAAGTAGCAAGTTTCAGTAACGAAACAAACTAATAATTGTTTAACAATAGACAACATCAAGAAGGTAAGCCAAGTTGTCCTATCGACACAAAACATCACATTAATAACATCACAATCACAAAAGACCCTTTGGCACTAAACACTCCTAATTCACACTAGTGTCACTGAGTAATGGGTTAACTTTTAACCAAAAACTAACCATCCTGAAAAACTTATTGAAACATATGGATTTCGCTAATCATCTTGTTTTCAGAACTAACTTGCTTTCAGTTCTAAAACAAGATGATTGAAATCCATTCTATAAATCCACGGCTTAACAAAAAACATTTGACGTTTTGACAAAAAACTGTGTTTTTGTCAAACGTCAAATGTTTTTTGTTAAGCCGTGGAATCGCTCTTTACTGTAAGTTTTTGCTAGCAAAGTGTTTCTTTTATAGATTCGAGGTATTATAACATATGGTAAAAATAAATCTAATGTTGCACATGAGTTTTTCTAATGATATATAAAAGTGGAGCCAACATTAAATATTTTTACGCTGAAGTCAAAAATTTTTTTTTAACGTGAAGTATTAGCAGAACAGTACAATCCTGCCCGTGAAGGAATGGCTCTCTCAAAACACTAAATGTGAAATAAGTACGTGGTTTATGCATGTAAATTACTTTGTTCTAAAAACTGCATTGTTAATAAGTAAATTTTCAACCACGCCAGTTATGCTCATAATCAAAGTTTCAAAAAAATACAAAAATTACTTTTGCACAGAAAAGAGTGGATGACAAACGTGAACACCCAAAAAGCGGTGAAAAATTTGGATTGTGTTAACAACAATTTGTATGTAAGTACTTCATTTTGAGTCTTTTTATTTTCCCGTTTGGCTGTAGGAATAAAGCAGATTTCACCCTTTCACCCATCCTCCCCTATGTAAGTTCTAACAAAAAAGAGAAACCACAAATTCAAATCCTTTTTAAGTTCTGGCTACCAATGTGATGGACAATAATAAACTTACGGAAAAAAAAACTATTTGATGCAACTTTAGTATTATTAAAACCTAAATAAGATTTAGAATATGGTAGTTGTGAAAAATAAATCAAATATATAACTATTCCACTATTGCACATATTTAATCTTTAAACAAGGTGCTTTGTCCTGAAAACCAAAAATTGTAAAAGTTGTTACCAATTTTTATATCTGGTGATGTTTCAAGCTTTGTAAGCTATAGACCGATTTTCAATTCCTCCTTGTTTCTTTTCTAAAAAGAAATAATATTCTTTATAACAAACAAGTCAAGATTTAAGTCAAGACATTCCGCTGACCATGCAATTATTTATTTGATTTATGACATACTTAAAGCACTTGATGAAAAAAAATATATAGTAGCAGTTTTCATAGATTTCAGCAAAACATTTAAAAAAATAAAACATTACGAAAAAACTCAAACATAGCTTGGTCTATAGTTTATATCGTATGATGAAGAAAAATTAAAATATATGACGGTCACGTGTGATGTTCTTCAAAGATCAAAACTCTTCGAACCACTACTCATTATCGTTTATATAAACAACTCAAATAAGTTTTTTCTAATATTTTAGACTTCAATGCCAATAACACATCTAGTTTTACTCTAATAGTTGTAGACCGGAATCCCGACGCACGAGGCAAATCCGACACCCTGCTCTGTAGTTGTATTTTGTTAGTAAAGCGCTACTGTACCTGGCGGACAACACTAGACAACGCTCAGTGAGTTTTATGCGAGTACGCGTACTGCTTGTTTTGCTATAAATAAATAACTAGTTTTTGAAGTTTTCCATGTTAAAACTCCTGGATAACTGAGGTAAGATTCTAGTAATTGTAGCTGTTACTAAAAAACCACTTAGTTTGCTAAAAAATACATATTAAAACCTACATTTTCGCATAGCCGTTTTAGGATTTGGAGCTCACGTAGTTTGTAGGGTTAGGTTTCCGCCATCTTGTTCCACCGGGGTAACGCTGAGACCCACCACAGTACCCATTATTTATAAAATATTTAAGGTGGTCTAGTCTAAATATCAAAAAAATCATTTTTTCAAAAATTACAAATTCTGAAATTTCAAACATTTTGTATTCCGAATATATACAAATCATTATAATAAATTTTATTTCAAATACTCTAAAATTGTAAGTTTTGTAACGAAGTTATGAAAATTTTCCTAAGCAACACCCCTACAGCTTTTGGATTTATCATTTTATGGGCCTTTGAAAAAAGCATTCAACACACAGTGTGACAGATTCTTCAGAGCTAACCGCTTCAGATAAGAACAGTGCACAACATCTTCCATCTTTAATGAAGCATACATGAATGTCGGCAACAATGCGAGGGGTTTCAGGATTTGCATCCCCGGTATTTTCCCTTTACAAGCAAAATTCAGTGATATCGATTTTATCTGCAAGAACACGATTCAACAGCCAGTCATAATCGACCACGAAAAATTTTGATGAACCAGCCGATGCCTTCCGGATATCAATCTGTCTGCCGCTAAGTACCCAAAAACCACAATGAATCCGGCTGCTGAAACTTGATAGCATGCAGCATCAGAAGGTTGTGCGTAAGAATATTGCTTGAATTTAACAGAGATTTATGCTAATCAAGAAGCTGATTCTTTAAAGCAGGACACAGTTCTAAAAGTTGTTCCAAAACCCTCCAAAAGCCCCAATATGTTTCAAAGAACCTCTGGAATATTTTCATCCCTTCTATCTTTGTCAAGAGATAAATGATCATTGCAATAACAGAAAGCAACACTCCGTAATTATGACAGGAAATCAATGAAAGCAGTTTTGGAAGAAGCTAAAAGAAAAAAGAAATTGAAGTTGTAAAAGCTAGCTTGACTAGAAAAACTTACGGACAACCCTAAGGTGATACCTAAAGTCAAACTTAAACTCTTGAAGAATAGGTCTTGCAATGTTGGAAAAATCAGTAAAACTGAAATAAACACCCGTCCCTAAAAACAAGTCCGCAACTAAAAGAAAAACAATAAGGAAGAGGTGTCGTAGACAAACTTCTTTTGAAGAATCAACTTCAGAGGAAGATGTTGATGAAACTAATCTATGTGATGATGACGAGCTTGAGAACGGGATTGATTAATTTTCAAAGGACACTGAGATGTGTCTAGTTTGTGGTGAATATGGAAAAAAAAACTAAACTCTGGTATCGTTGTGTCTATTGTGGAAAATGGGCGCATGCAGGAGTATCACCGTTATGTTCCCTAAAAACTATATTGTGACTTTTTGCACCCTACTCATTAATCATCGATTGAAAAGGATTTTTTTTATATCTCAAAGAATTAACGTGTCTACTTTGTTATTATCGATTATCACTACATTTTATATACTCTATGTAACAATAAAACATGTTGGGTAAAATAATTGTCCCAAAGTGGTGCTCACAATTACCCCGGTGGGCTGGGGAAATACCGACACTGTGCTTAAATTACAAAAAACATTCATGTAACATTGTAATGTAAGTTTATGTAAGTTTATTTGTAATGTAATTTTAAAACATTAATGTAAGTTTATTTGTACGTTTTATTTAAACGTTAATGTAAGTTTATTTGTAATGTAATTTTAAAACATTACATATTAATTTGATGCAGAAAATTAGGTACTTTCCCCAAAATCGTAACTAACCTAGAAAAAATGACACAAATCAAATTTTATTAAGTGTTTTGGTCTCCCTAATATCAATCTCTTATTTAAAACAGTCAATAAGGAACTCACAAATTTAACTGATTGGTTTATGTCAAATAAACCATATTTAAATGTTGGTAAAATTAGATACACTCTTTTATACACTCCACACAAAAAAATTATTCTTTTGAAAACTTCCCATATTGATAATTGTTATATAAAAAGAGAGGGCTTTTGCGCGTACTTAGGAGTATTTCTCGACAAAAATTTTCGTAGCGAGAATACATAAGTACAATATAAAATAAAATATAAAAATATATTTCCTTATTATGACAGGCTAAAAAGTTTCAAACCAAAACCGTTTATTTAAAAATATTTAACAAAAAATTATTTTTATAATTTTTTATTTTAAATCAACTCTTTTTAATTAATTTTTCTTCGTACAGCGTAAGATTTTTATTGTATTTTGTATTAAATTGTATCAGCCTTTTTATTTTTTGCTTTCGTTAATTTAAATTAAATATCAAGTAATTTTCAACGGTATTAAAGAAAAATTATATCTTCTAGAAATAATTGCTTGCAATGTAAAAAATTGCTTGCATAAATTATAAGATTATAATTATTGCATGTAAACGGGGCTTAGTGATAAGGCTACTAACGTCTTATTTTTATCCCGGCCATGTAAATATTTATACATTTTGGTATGGTAGCAATATTTAAACTGCAAAATATATATAAACAAACGAAAAAAACAAAAAAAGTTTCTCTTCAGCATTCTATTTTGCTCATTTTTATTGATCTTTGCGTTATTTCTCAGTCATAATGCTGATGGTTGAATAAAAACAGTAATTATAGGTGGGCTGGCTCGATTGATAAGTCCTTATTCTAGCTCTGAAGAAATATGATTTATTAAATAAATGATTTACTTTTTCAAAAAACAAAACGTCTCATTTTTTTAAATTCAACTTTCCTAATTTTTGCTTCATTGTGACCCCTCCATCAACATCCTCAAGAATTCATTGATTGCAGTCCTCGTGGCCGATTCTCCTTGATCATCAGCTCAATTTCCTGTAAGTCGCGTTTTAGTTGGGAAATGTCAGTTCTTTGTAAAATGGGTGAAAAATGCTCCCGTAACCATAGATCTATGTTTCTGGTTTGTGGAACCAAAAACAGAACTTTATTGACGTTTTTTTGGTCCCATCCGGAATCTCATTTATAACGTTGACTTTAGAGTTTTGGAAAACACTTTGGTCTACAGTTTGATGACTTATTAAGTTGAGAACTCAGGTGTTCTTCAATGTTGAAAAGTTTGGCAAGGATAAATTTTAAACTAAATCGAGAAAACTTATCTCGAAAAAGTCAAGCACTCCATCACTAACAAGGAGCATTATTTCAATTTTACTTTAAATTTTTCAAGAGTTTCAATAGTCTTAAGTTTATTAGATAGGATTTTATTCCATACTTTTTGGTCCTCTAATGGATAATGAAAATTCAGTTGCGGTATAAAAACTTTTGGGCTGAATATAGGTGTTGTTTGAGTATCTGGTTAAGTACTCTATCTTATTTATTTTGAATAACGAATTAAAAATGTTTAGTGTTGTTCTTTTTATTAACTTTATACATGAAAATTAAAAGATGAAAAATATTTATTTGGTACACATTGAGTATATTAAACTTTATAAATAGTTCTTTGGAGTGGGTGAAAACGGCCTACATTAGATATTATTCTCATTGCATGTTTTTGTTTATTAAAAAGTTTTTAAATTTTGTTTTCATTTGTACTACACCAAGCAATGTTTGCGTAATTCAGATAACTATGAACATTAAATCACTTTGAAAAATTGAATCACTATGAAAAATTGCTTCACATTGAATAAAGATATTTTGAGTGTAAATGTTAATTTAAAAAAAAATCACCTCCTGTTATTAGTATCAAAATACATGATATATAATATTTCCATGCAGTGTTTTTTATATTGCTTATCAGAATTAAAAAACTTGAACTTTGAGTAAAGTATTTGCACAACATAATCAGCCAAATGTTAAATTACACTTAATTCTTTTTCATTAAACATTATTATCTAATAGTGAAATTATAAAAATTAGCTATTATAATAATGTTATGTGCTAGTTAGTAAAAAAATTTTACAATTGTAATTAATAAAAGAAAAATTTACATCACTGGGGCTAGAAGAAGACAAAATTAGTCTTATCATTTAGCCCCCGAAAAATTCATCATTATAAAATAAGATTTTCCAAAATGCAAAAAAAATATATAAAATATAAAATGTTTTACAATATTTAGCTTTTAAACTTTCAAAATATTTAGTAATTTAAAGAGTTAAATTAAGAATTGGTTAGTAAAGTAAGAAAGAAATTATAAACTAAAAAATATAATTTTAGCTGGTTCAATTTACAAATAATTATATTTGAGTTAATCTCAATTCTTTATGTTGATGTTGTTTTAATGAGTTAACAATCAGTTATACGTGGAACTATAAGATTAATAAACACAACAAAGATAAAAAAATTACAATAATTACAAATTACAATCTAAAGTTTGAAAAACTGCAATAACATTTAATTACAAGTTAATTAATTGTATTGTTCGAAAATAATATGTAAAAAATATATATAAATATAGTAAAATATGGTGAAAAATTAAAAATTTTAGAAGAAATTTGATTCATTTTCAATTGCTTAATAATTTGTTTTCAGTTTGTTATTTAATATAGTATTCCGCCAGGACCTCGTTCAATTGAGAATTTAGTAACTGAACAATATATTTTGGATTGAATATAATTGTTTTTTAAAAATCTGGTAGGGTATATCTGTCTTATTTTTTTAAAAATTGAGTTAAATAAAATTGGGGATATTTTTTTATCAAGTTTGAACATGAAGATAAGAACATGATAGAGGTTTAATTTATATATTGAGTTCATTAAATATTGTTCGAGTGAAACAATCTACATTTTGAGATTATCCTTATAGCATGTTTTTGTTTACTCAGCAATTTTTTTACTTTCGTTGAGTTAGTGCTGCCGCACTGAGCAATGTTTGCATAACTTAAGTAGCAGTGAATTAAAGAAAAGTATGGTTTCCAAACAAGATAGATTTAAAAACTGTTTGGCTTTGTACAATATACCCAAATTTTTTGATATTTTATTTTCAATTAGGTCTATAGTCTTTCCAGGTTACATTTTCATAATAACACGCATAAAACTTTTATTGATTGTTCTCTTTTTATTAGTTTATTATCAATAAACAGATCTAGGGGAATATATGCTTTTTTATGAAGACGATGGAACAAAGTGTATTTAGTTTTATTGATGTTTAAAGACAGTTTGTTTGACTTAAACCATTGGGTTAATTTTTCAAGTTCCTTATTTTCAGTTTGAAACAATAAACTTATATCTTTACTGGAATAAAACAAGTTGGTAACAATCAGCAAACAAAATGGAGCTTAAGTGTTAGAATTTATTTAAATCGTTTATACAAAGACAAATAAAAGTGGTCCTAAAATTGATCCTTGAGGGACACCACAGGTAATTGTTTGATAATCAGTTTTTTTCCTCCGTCATATAACATGTACTGCTTCCTATTAGTCAAATAACTCTCAAACCAGGACAACTATCTATAATACCATAACTTTTGAGTTTTGATAGAAGGATTTGATGATTGACTGTATCAAAAGCTTTACTTAATCAATGAATGAAGGGTATACTTGTCTTCATTAAATGCTTTATATATATATCATGAACAAGATGACTGATTGCATGCTCTGTGGAATGACCAGATTTAAACCCATACTGTTTATTATAAAGAATATTATTAATATTTAAAAAAGAATATAGTCTATTATACATAACCCGCTCTAATATTTTAAAAAAGAGACAAAGTATTGAGATTCAGTTTCTATAAATTGGCAACATCAGAAAGATCACCTAATTTTAATATTGGAATGACTTTAGCAATTTTTAGGTTATCAGGAAAAACACCTTGCTGTAAAGATAAATTAAAAATATGCAATAGTGGAATTGTCATTTGTTTAATTGATTTGATAATGACATTACTACTTATATCATCAAATCCTAAACTTTTATTAGGCTTTAAAAAGTTTTGCGTCTAATAGTTCTTCTGTAAGTTTATAATTAGACATAGATCTAGTGTTAGTTGAGGTTAAGTATGAATCAAAACTACTTGAGTAGTTTCTATATTTGATGATAAAGTAAAGTATCCTTACAAAAATGATTAGAGCTTGAGCTAAGGATTTATTTATAATACGAATATTATTTATTTTAAGATTTTCAGGAAGTAAATTTCTGTATAATTTTTTTTCCGATTACCTCATTAATATTCCACGTTTTTTTGGAATCATTTTTGTGTTTTAATAATTGATCAGAATAGTAATGTTTTTTTGAGCGCTTAAAATTAGACACCACTATAACTTTTTTAATTGTTTTCTTAAGAGTACTTTTTGAGAAAACTATATAAACGTTGTTTTTTTTAGAGAAGATTATCCAGGGGTTTAAATATTTTTTAAGCTTTGGCGCTTACTTTAGTGACTCCTGGAAATGCCTTGTTATAAAAATTACAAAGAAATTCAGTAGATCTATTTATCGCTTATTAGTGTTAGATTAAGTTGAAGGGTATCCCAGTTAACACAGGATAGAAGATTATGAAAATGACTAATGGAAGCTTCGTTTACTAAACGTGTTTTAATTTTTTTATTTTTTTATTTCATATTTCTGGTTTTTTGGGATAAAATGAAATCTCAGACTTAAATATTCCGTCCTTTTATTTTTGTATTTATAAATTCATTTGTAATAATTTGATCTAAAGGAGTCAGTTTCCCTAGTTATTCGTGTTTATTGATTAGTAAAATATAGTTATTTTGAAAAATGATGTTAAAGAAATTAATAATTTTTTTTTTCGTAATCTAATATATTGAGATTGATATCACCAACAATATAAACCGTTTTATTTATAGATGATTTGTTTTTAATTATATTTTTGATGTGATTTTCGTGCCTTTAATGCTCCTAAAGACATCATATAAACATGGACGACTATGTTTTTTGAGGTTTTATTAATGATTTCAATTAAGCGTCAATCATTTGTGGTTAAACTTATATCCGTTTTAACTTGAATAATATTGAATTTTTTATGTATATACACAAACCCCCACCTTCCTTATTCGATACTCTTATTTGATGAATCACTTTACAATTAGGTAAATGAAAATTAGAATTGTTTTCAGTGTTTTTATCGTGACACTATGCCTCACTTACACAAATTTTATGAAATTTAGTATCAATGTTATACGACTCAAATATTTCGTTATTGTTATAAAATATTTCGTTATTGCTATAATAATTAATATCGGGATCAGAATATTTATTTAAAAGTATTGAATTTTCAGATTCAAATGAATTAAAATTTATGTTTGATAAATCAATTTCATCACCATTTCAAAATCGAAAGTAAATCTTTATTAAAATATTAAAATTCCAAAATTAATATAGAAAATGTTAGAAAATCATTTAACATGATTTTTTTTAATAAATTTGCTTTTACAATTAGCTTATCATAGATAACAATAGAATATTTACCGTTTTCTTATGCGTTCTGCTGTCCTCGAGAAGATTTTTTCTTATTGAAGACGTTTCCAGCAAAAAATCCTCGGTTAAAAAATCCCGGATCCTTTTAGTTTATTTTTGAAAATTTTTACTTTGTCTTTAAAGTTAAGTAATTTGATTACAATTGTTCTTGGCTTTACATTGCCAAATTGAACCAGTTCTGTGACTTCTTTCTATGATTACGTTTTTTACATTAAGATTCAAATAGGTTTATTATTTTTATTTACTGCTTTATCATCCTAACTTTCATTTTATTTTCTTTGACTCCTTCCATTCAAAGATTATTTCGCCGATTTTCAGCAATCTTGTAGGCTCTCTAATTTTATTTTTTTCGTTCTCTCGTATGTTTGTATTTGATATTCAGGCTCATTTTTTTCTTATCATTTTTACTAACGCTCTAACTTTTTTGTCAGTTGGTAAAATGTAGACTTTCCTCTAGTTCTTTTTGAGTTTTTTCATATTTTTATAATTAATTGTTAGTTATTTTAAGATCGGTATTTCGGTTTTCGTTTTCTTTTTTTAAATCTTCAAAAGTATCTTTTAATTTACTAATTTCTTTTAGCAATCCATCCATTCGATCGTTAGATAGTTTTAAATTTGCACTTATTAACGCTAATATATCTTTTTGTTGCTTACGGAACATTTCTTGAAATATTTCCCGAACTAATATAATCGAGGCTTCCGTGTTTCTTTTCAATAGAAGTCATATTTGATAAAAATACAACGTATATACCATATTAATTTATAAATAAACAAGACCTTACAAATTTATCATTTGTATCTTTTTTGATAATTTAATTATTTTTCAAACAGCAAGAAAATACGCGCTCCCGTTCACTTCCGCGTTTTTTGAAGTGTTATGTTGAAGTAGGTGAAGTTAGTATTATGTTTACTTTGTGAAAAATCTTGAAGAATTTGATTGGCATTTTCATTAATTTCATTAAGTGTTGGTTAAATAAAACATCATCAAGCTTGGAAAGCAATAAGTTTTCTATGAAAAAGCCCATAAAACTGAGAATAAAATTTTTCTGCGTCACCGTTGTACTTTGAAATAATAATCTGCAGTTTTTTTCAAAACTGAAACTAACGCTCTGCTTTGAAAATTTAACTCTTTTCTTTTTTTTAAAGAATTTCTTCAGGCAGACATAAATTATTATTATTTTGTATTCTGCCATAAAGAAAATATTTACAAAATTAGACTGGAATGGAATGTATATACACTGCTAGGCTAGAAGAAGACACATTCGTCTTATCGCGAAGCCTAAAATCATTTGACAATTTATAAGCAACTATACAACATTAAAGATAAAGATGACAAAATGTTATGGAGTTTTTATATTTAATGGGTTGATGAGTTTGTGTTTCGAAGTTTTATGTCTTTTTAGGCGTTATTTCGTTTTGTAAATTTTACAACACAAGTTGCACGAAAAATTTTACACCAATCAGTCTTTAAATAACAATACATATAGATCTTGTTCAATTTCATTATTATCTCAAAAACTCCATCAGTTATCGCTATATACAAATCTTTAAGCTGTGTTGCAATATTATAAAGAATTTATATAGTATATAAATTTCATTGCTTTTTTTTAAAGTTGCGCAAGGTAAACGGGCCAAATTTCAAATTTCATGTTGAAACGGCGAATTGGAAGCGCCCGTTCCAACTATCTATTTCTTATGAGTATGATGCGACTAATACTAAAAGATTGTATAAAACAAAACGCATAAATTTGATTATGTAAAAGTCTTGTTTTTTAGATTTTTTTCTGCTATAATAGGGTTATAATAGAACTTTTTACATTATTTGACAGTTTTAATTATGTGTGTAATAAATAAAAATTACCCGAGCACAATATATTAAAATATTTTATCATTCTTTGTACATCAAAGATAAATCAACATTATAACAATACGTATAACGATACAACAGCATGAGTCACTAACAGCAAACAGCAAAAAATCAACATTATAACAATACAACAGCTAAGAATAAATACTTAATGGTTGAATGCGCTTGAAAGCACTTATTTCAATTTAAGATAGTATTTTTATACTGAGGCTAAAGAATTAGTAACTTTAAAACATTAAAGAAATAAAATGCAGTTTAATATTATTTCATTATAACAACATTGCAGAGAATACTCATTTAATAACTCGATTTCATCTTAAAAAAAAAGGTTACAGTTTTCTTTAATAGATTTTTTATTTGAAAGTTTTTTATAACAAATGAAAGTATACTAAAACTGGCAATAATATTGTAATACAATTGAATCCAAAAAGTGGTGTTTGTGGCATAATACTGTAATTTAAAATTTCTCATTAAAATACTTTTCAAGAAAAGTCTTATTTAATCATAAAGACAGAATGCCAAAAATTTACTTTTTTATCCAAAATTATCAATAGACAGTATCTTTTGAAATAGAAGATTTTATTTTCTACCAGATTTTTTATACATACATATAAAAAGTAGCAACCTGGTACATAATATTTTATTTTGGTGATACCTTTCCTTTCAATATATATTATCTAGACTAGTAAACTACAAAAACATGAGCCAGCTGTATCTGATTTTAGTTTCACTAATCTTCATTTTTATTTTTTTTGTAACTTACTTTGTCACTATTTATTTTATATACAATTAACTTTAATACATTTATAAATACAAGTGTATATGTATACACTTAAAAAAAACTAAAATAATGACAGGAGCAAGGAGAAGACTCCAGTCTTATCAATCAGATCCCTTTCATTTGTAACTTTGAATTTTCACGTGAGATTAACGTGACATTAAAAATTCCTTGTACGTAACGA
This sequence comes from Hydra vulgaris, assembly GCF_038396675.1. Lineage (NCBI taxonomy): Eukaryota > Metazoa > Cnidaria > Hydrozoa > Anthoathecata > Hydridae > Hydra > Hydra vulgaris. The sequence goes on along the minus strand of NC_088927.1, from coordinate 55,358,399 downwards.
TCTGATAGATAAGTATAGAAAAGAAATAAAAAATTATTTGAATTGTGATATAATGATCGTTTGTGACCATTCAAAAGGGATATATTGGTTTTTTAGTTAGTTATGATTAATTAGATCTTTAAAAACGAGGAGTGTTGATGTCACTTTAGTTAAATAGGTGCTGTTTTAACTGTGCTTAAAGAGATTTGATAACTTCATGTTTTTATTTCCTCTTTAAGGATCGAATTCAGTGAGCCGCGGTCCTCGAGATAAGATAGAAAAGTCAGTTATTTTAAGTAAAGTCATCAGTTATTTTAAGTAAATTTTATTAAAGTCTCAAAAGCTGTTACATGATATTTGTTAAATTGCTATAAAACTTAAAAAATAAAAACCTTTTTACACAAATGTGTTAAACTGCTGGTGAAGCAATTTAATCTAAGTGCAATTTTTTAAAGAAGTGCAATAGGCTGTTTTAAGTTGCATGTTTTTCTGCATACCACCTGTTGAAAATAGAGTTGGTCAATAAAATGGTTCCGCAAACTAAAGATTTTATTTACGTTTTACAAATATGGAAAGTTCTCTTCAATTAAGCAAATTTAAACCTATTGGCCTTCAAACTAAAAATTCTATACAACTACTGTTCTTAATTACATGAAATGTTTCAACTAGTGTCGCAAAAGTCAGAGGCGCTTAAAGCATTAGGTGTTTGAGATAGCTAACTTTCAGACATTGAGCAAACTCCAAACATTTATATATTTATACTTATGACAAATAAGGATGCCTTGCAAAGAATTGCAATGATTGGAGCCCTCAAAATTTTTGCACCCCCCTGCCCCAAACGTGAGAGCAACAAGTTGATGAAATATTTTTTGTATTATTTTTAACTAGATTTATATTCATTGATAAATTTTAAGTTTCATAGTATTATCTATCAGAGTTAAAAAATTATGACAATATAAAGTTTGCAACCCCCTTCAAATTGAGGGAGGTTCAAACTTTATATGGTCATAATTTTTGAACGCTATAATATTTTATCGTAAAATTTAAAATTTATTGATGAATATAAGTCTAGTTGAAAATAATACAAAAATATTTCGACAACTCTAAACAGATGGAAAAAAAAGAGTCTTTCCATAATTACTTTTAGACAAGAAATAAATGAGTTAAAAACAAGTTGGTGCTAACTTTTTATGATAACCACGGCAGTTCTTAAAAACTTTTTAGCAGCTGTCTTAAAAACTAAAATTTGTTTTGGTGCAAAAAAAAAGCTAGTTTATTTAATAAGTTTGCCATGATGATGCACGTTTTACTAATGGCAGACGTTCCTATGTTTGGAGCAACGAAACATGGTTGGAAAAAGAAGCATGCAATTGGAAACAAATAAATCAAAAAAAAAGGAGATTAAAGTTACGTTATTTGGGAAAATTTTAAAATTGATGAATATCTATACCATAAAGCCAAAAAAATATTAATACACGGGCACTAATACATTCAATGATCAAAGTGTAGATCGTTGTGTTGGAAGAAATATTCCCGCCAAAGCCGTTAAATATATAACGGTTATCAGTGACAAAGTCATAATTTCTGACGTGATCTTGAGCTCATTTGTTACACAACGTAGCATTTTGTAAACTCATAACTATGGTGGTGAAAACCATGATGTATTAGCGAGTAAAAAATACATGAAGTAACAAATCTACAGTCAAAACCATATTTCAATTCAATACGTTTTTTTCTGAATAAAGCAATTTAATTGAAATTTATTATTATCCCAACATTAAAATTAATGCATTAGGGTGCATCAATTTAAATATACTAAATGTTGAGACATTATAGAACTAACAGAAACAAAAAAAAACCCCATTGTTTGCACAGAAGACAACAAATACGAGTTGAAACAATAGATTTGAATGTAAAGTTACGTTTAGATAATTCAGCATTATATTCTATTGGGTACCCGTTTTGCTTTCATCCCACAATTATTGAATAAAAATTCTGGGATCAAAATGCGGAGCATACAACTCAAAATCTATAACAACAACCATTCAAGTTTCTCAGTTTTGAATATAAACTCACTTCAGAGCTGAATGCAATTAAAGTTTTTATTTTTGATCGCTTAGTTTAAATTTGACATTTCAAAATCTGATTACTCTATGTTTTTATTTTTATCAGTCGATAGCTTTTCTTTGACAATAAGTGAAATTAAATAAACGAAAGAATTTAAAGAATCTTAATACGCTCACGGTGAATACATTTTCCAAAAGTTGATAAACTTCCCCTCCTTAAAAAACTTAAAAATTAATATCCTCCCCTAAATTCCCGCACGTTTATTATCAATTTTTTTGTGATTTTATTAAACACATTTACAAGAAACAGAGATACTACTAACATAAACAGTTATCGTATATTGGTTCTCTCAGATTTTTCAGAAGTTTCAGGAAAAAAAAGGTTTAATTTGATTTACGCCTATGTAATTAATAGTAAAATCGTATACAAAAACCAACTTGGTTTTGAAAATATTGAGTTTCAACAGAATACTCTGTTGCACACTTTGAGCTTAGCTTCAGAATCTTTTAAAAAATCTCATTTTCACAGTAGGAAGTATTTATTGGCTTATCTAAAGAATTTTTGATACCATTGCAAAAATTATCATCATATGGAGCATATAAAAAAAACACCCTTGGTTGATTGAAAAGATAACAAATTGTAAGCAATATGTTTATAATAAAAAATCTTTCGTTGGACCTCTTCTCTTTATAATATATTTAAACAATCTCAAAAACACAAGCCTAACCAAAATAATCTTTGCAGACAACACCAAATTTATTTCTATATCACGAAAATAATAATATTCTTTTCAATAATATGACTAGTAAAGTAAAAAAATCGGTTCAAAATAAATAGATTATCTCTTAGACACTGCTGAAAACTAAATGAATACTTTTTTATCCATTCTATAAAAAACATAGAATACAACATCTATTACCTGAACTCTACATTGGCAATGTAATCAGTGAAAAATTAACAAAACTTTTAGGAATCTATATTGATAAAAATTTTTCTTGGAAACATCACATTAATATTATTTCTTCTAGATTTTACAAATGCATTCGTATATTATATAAAGCTGAGAAAACATACTCAATAAAACGGCAGTTTACACAATTATACTATTCATTTGTGGTGAAAGTGGCCTCATTAGGGATCTTTATTTACCGTTTTCTCTTGCTTTGCTTGAGTGTTATACGCACATAACATTAGGTTTGTTTGTTTATTTCGCCGTATAATTACTTTTATAATTTAAATGTTTATAAATGAAACCACTGGCGGGGCAAGTAGAAGACGTTATTTGTCTTATCACCGAGCCCAATCGTGATCGTGCCATAGTGTTCTGATATACAGTTTTGCTAATTCGAGGGCTGTCACAGATATATTCAGATACACTCTCGTGGTTCACAAGAAGAACTTGAGAATCTTTCAAACAGTGCGAATGCTTGATAAAATGTTTCAATCATTCGACAAAGATATCTGATGTCATCCAACCAGATGGATTAACAAATTTTACGCATCCGCGTGGACCATCTTTAATCATAAAATCTCGAAACTTCACCCTCGAAAAAACGAACAGTGGTTGTTTCGAATTGCTGATCGCATTTAATCACACAGCAAGCTGTCACGAGAGTTCCTCTATCTGCAGATATTATGCTTCCTACTTGTTTGAAACCTTTACTAGTAATAACCTTAACAGGTTTTTGTACGGTTATTATTCCTGTTTCGTCCACATTATAAATACTTTCTGTACCAAACTGATCACGTTCTCGCACTCCCGGAATCTCCCGGAGATTCAGAAAAAATTCACTAACGGTGAATCTATTGAAAGTTGTTGCTCTTGCAAAGCTGGTGGCTTCTGGAGCTCGTAAACATAATTCTAGTTTTCTTTTCATGTTCTTAATCCATGAATCCGGACAAACTTTATTATTAGCAACAGCCATTTCATATGCTAATTGGCGAATTGTTTTTGTTGAAAGGCCATAGTTCATCTTCAAAGCTTGAAGCAAATAATTTGATAAGCAGTCTTTCCTTTTTCTTATCTTATTTTTTCTTTCGTTAATTTGTTTGATTTGGATTTTATTTTTTTTTAGTTTTTGCTTTTTTATTTCTTTCTCATTCTTTTTTTCATTCTCTTTATTTTTATCTTAATTATATTCTTTTTTTACTTATTTTATTTATTTTTCTTCTTCTTATTTTTTTTTCTTTATCTTTCTTTTTTTCAAATTTATTTATAAAATTCGTTATAAAAATGCGTCCGCCATTCCGGAAGTCTCTGCACTGTCACTGATGTAAAATATATCTGGGAAACATATAAATGTATAACAATACATTTAATATAAATATATATATGATTTAAATGTTTACATCTTGTACGAGAGTATATATATATATATATATATATATATATATATATATATATATATATATATATATATATATATATATATATATATATATATATATATATATATATATATATATATATATATATATATATATATAAACTAATTTAAAACATCAGATAATTCGAATTCTCTCAATACTAAATAACTTAGATGAAATTTTCACCGGATTATAGGCACCGGCATCATCAGCAAATAATATAATACTAGCAGAAAGAAACCCGTAATACATGTAATGGTCGGTTTGTTACTTAGTTTATAGTGGCTGTTTTCCACAATTTAAAGTTGCGAAACCTTAACTAATACCCTTTTAGAAAAACGCCTTAAAATTAAAAAATTAAACCATCTGTAAAATTAAAAGAAAAAAGTACGTGGAGGTAAAATAATTTGCCAATTATTTAACGTTATTTGAGTAATTTACAACTGACAGGTGATATCAGTGTAAGGCAGAACCATTTTCCTCGACATTACTGTCAAAGTTTTTTTTGTGTCATTAACTAAAAACGTATTGTTGAACACAATACGTTTTTAGTTACTGACACAAAAAATAACACTTCATCATGCTTTAAATTGACGAAAAAGTAAAGCTAAATTCTTGTTATATATTTTAATTTATGAACTTTAATTAATAAGATTAATATGAATTGAACGTAAATTATTCATGAGTTATTAATTTTTTGGTATCCCCTTGATACATGTTTCGTTAAAAAAGGAAATTGTCTTTAAAACGTTAAATGCATACAACTAAATAAATTTATTATAAATAACTAAGCAATTGAGTACAAATACGTTTCAAACAAAAAAAAGTTAATTTACAATCAAACATATGTATAACAAATTTAAAAAAATATGTAAGTTTTTTTTCCAACTCTCCTAAAAGAAAAACTAAAATAAAGCTTAGGTACTTGAAGTTTTGAAATTCCAGTTACAGTACAAATAAAAAAATTCCTATTAACAAATATCTAATAGCAAAAACACTGACTTAATTCAGTCTTCAATTCTGTGTCTAAACAATAAAAGTATTTAAATGTATAGAGGTTAAATTATCTACTTAACACCTTTATTAGATCTTTAGTTGATCTCTTGATCAACTAAAGAAAATAAATCTCAATTAAACTAACTTGATATAAAATATTAAAAAGCTGTCTTGCTGAGAATTATAAATTTCTTCTCTTTATTATTGACAATATAATTTTAAGTAGGACCTAAGTTCTTGGGCTTATTGTATAAAATTATAAAAACCTACTTTTTTACTTTAAAGTCAACAACAATATTTTAAAAAACATTTTAGTTACTTAAAAATAAAAATCCTTTTAACTTACTACCTCTCTCTTCATTATTTTCAACTAAACAGAAAAACAAACAAACAATTGATAGTAAATTTTCACTTTTGGTAGTAAGATATTAAGTAGATTAAATAAATCTTTGATATATTTAATCTACTCTAACAGTCTACAACTTTGTAATTAAACTATAACTATTTTCTACAACCTGGTATAGTTTAACATAGATATATTTTTTAAGTAATTAAAAAATATTTAAGATTATAATATATAAGATTTTAAAAACCTGAAATTTTAAACCTACTTAAAAAAAAACAGATATATTAAAAAGTATTTTTTTCCATTTTCAAAAGTAAAAATGCTTTTTAACTTACTTTCTCCAATAATACTGCTGTCATCTAAACAGAAAAGCAAACAAATATTGAAGTCGATTCTTTCTTAAACCTCTTTAATTACTTCAATATTAAAATAAATATTTAATCATTCTGGATTGAATTAATTTACGAAAATTTTCGTTAATATAATTTAAGTTGATATAAACATTTATCGAAAATGTAACAATACTAGTAAAAAAAAATTAACAATACTAAAAAAAAAATTAACAATTCTAAAAAACAAAAAAAAATCAAATTAAGTTATAAATTGCATTTTTAGAAAAATGTTGTCTTGGCTTTTAGTAAATAAATAAAAGCAGTAAGTTCCAATAGTGAAACTACCAATTATTCATTTTTAACAATAGACACCAACGTGAAGGTAAGCCAAGCAGTCTATCAACACAAAACATCACAACAATAACACATAACAATAGAATATTAATACCCTTGATCTTAAAATCCAGCGAAAATAACAAACCAAAATAAAATATGAAAGACAAAATTCGAAACCCAATTTAAAGTTTACTATATTTATCTTTTTCTTAAACATATAAATACAGAAAAGTATATTTGCTTTTACATTCAATATTAGTTATTCAATTACTTCAAATTTAGGACATTAAAACGCCCTAGATTTTAAGATCAAGGTTGCATACTCATTACGCTAAACATTAACAGACACTATGTGTTTCCAGAAAAATTAAAAAAAGGCTAGACAACACAACCTAGCCCTAAAGCAGTAACACCGCCTGGCACTAAATGCTGATAAGTCACACCTCTGCTATAAGTACACCGCTTGGCTGGCAAGGTTATCAAGGTTATCTTGCTCAACATAATGCCAAGTCACACCACTTTGAAAACATGGAAACAACATAATTTTAAAATATATACAAATATAAACAAATATGGTTTTATATAACACATATAAACACATTTTATAACAATATTAAATGACAGATATATTTATCAAATACTATGAAAAAAAAATTAAAATAATAAATAAAGTTATACATACAAAATGTACTCACAACCTACAAACAGTTAATTTTCGAAATAAAATCTAAAGACTATAAATTAAGAACCTTAGAAAATATAACATTATTTGTGTGACACTTTCCACCTACCATACCTTGAATGAGATGTTTATCAATTTTGAAAAACAAACTATTAAATTATCTAGTTCTTGAACATGCAACATATAGTTGACCATGAGAGAAACACGGTTTTTTTAAGATATACCCCAACTCTATCAAATGTTTGACCTTGACTTTTATTAATTGTCATTGAATAAGCCAATCTGACATGAAACTGACGACATTTCAGAACAAAAGGTATATTAGTATCTGATGGAACCAACTGAATTCGAGGAACAAAAACCCATTTACCACCAGAAACATCTGTCAAAACCTCTGCATCAATATAATTATTTTGAAGAGCACAAACTTTCATTCGAGTACCATTGCATAACCCAGCTTTGAGATCTAAATTTCTAAGTAGCATAATTAAACAACCAATTTTCAATTTTAAACAATGAGGTGGCATACCTGAAGTTATTAAGCTGTTCAAAAACTCAACAGGAGTTATTTCTTTCATTAAGGTCATCAGTCTCAATTTGATCAGCACTTAAATAAATTTTGACCTCACCCGGCAGTCATTCAAGCACTTCTTCATTGATTGATAATGAATCAATATTAGTTGGTGTTAAAATCAAACGTTTAGAATAATCATTTTGATCAGCATCTCCAAAAATCTTTTCAACAATTGATTCATTTTCTCTAATAATGCACTGATTTGGTATTTCAATGCATCCTTTAAAAGAATCCTCCTCTTTGACAGGTATTGTTCCATTCCCAAGTTTTAGTAGCCATTGGGAAAATTCACCTTCCATCTTGCACTACGCATCTTGCACTCTCATATTTTCAGTTAATGCAAACTTCTGCAACCATTGCCAATGCAAAGAACATTTTATACGCAATTCTACTATTTCAGCCAGAGTTGTTACGACATAATATGTCTGGCAGATCTGTCGACATATTTTCAGACATATTTTCTGCCGTCATAAAATATGTCCCACATATTTTCGATTGACATATTTTGACATAATTTTGTGTCTGAATTATTTTCTGCTGACATAAAGTATGTCAGACATATTTTCCATTGACATCTCTTGACAAATTTTTATGTCTGAATTATTTTCTGCTGACATAAAATATGTCAGACATATTTTCTATCGACATATTTTGACATAATTTTATGTCTGAATTATTTTCTGCTGACATAAAATATGTCGGACATATTTTCTGTCGACATATTTTGACATAATTTTATGTCTGAATTATTTTCTGCTGACATAAAATATGTCAGACATATTTTCTATCGATATATTTTGACATATTTTTATGTCTGAATTATTTTCTGCTGACATAAAATATTTAAGATATATTTTCTATGGACATATTTTGACATATTTTCATGTCTGAATTATTTTCTGCTGACATAAAATATTTAAGATATATTTTCTATAGACATATATTGACATAATTTTATATATGAATTTTTTGCTGTTTGAAATTCTTGATGAAAAAATCAATCTAACACATTTATTGCGCATTTCAACTTAATTTACAGAGTTAAGTAAAAATAGTTTAACAAATTTGTTGCTTTTTTGCGATCAATTTTAATTGAAGGTCAACAAAAAAAAAATTTTTTTCTGGTGCCGAGCAAACAATTTGTTTTTTGGATTGCATTTCACATTTTGATTTCAATATGCAACTCATTTTTTACCATCATGTCAAGTTGTAAAGATATTTGGGTTCAGATCTTTAATATTTGGGGTAAAGTCCCTAATATTGTCAAAAAAAAAGTTGTTCAAAAGTATGTCAACTTGGGTCTCAAAGAAAGCGTATTTTAGAAGATAGTATAGAGATTTTAGAAAACATAAAAGTTTTTCATAAAAAATTTTTGGCAAAAAAATTATTTGATAAAATGCTATAGACTCTTAAAAAAATGTCAACAGAATGTTTTTCAGCAATAATACTTATTTTTATTACAAACGAATAACATCTTTAAAATCTCTATGAAAATACGCTTCTTTTGAGACTCAGGTTGATGTACTTTTGAACAACTTTTTTTTCGACAATATTAGGGACTTTACCCCAAAATCTAAAGATTTGAAAATATCTTTACAACTTGACGTGACGGTAAAAAATGAGTTGCATATTTGAAATCAAAATAAGAAATCCTACATAAAAAAAAAAAATTTGTTTTTGTTGACCTGTGTTATGCTTCATAAAACTTTTATTTTAAATCCTATAAGCAAATATCTTTTGTTCCATAAAGGTCTTTTTCTGCCCTTTTTAGCGATGTATCATTTGATAGTATCGACAAAGTATTTTTAGCGATGTATCATTTGAGAGTATCGACTAGTATTGATGCATCATTTGATAGTATTCGATAGTATTTGATAGTATTTGATAGTATTTGATAGTATTGATTAGTATGGATAATATTGGCGATTTCCCTTATTAGAATGTAAAAACCATCTCAAGCTGAGTTTTTATTACTGAAAATGGTTTTTATTAATATGACTAAACTTAAAATTATTCTCTTGATTAAAATAATATTTAAAAAAAAACATTTTTAGTTATTTTTAACTAATAGTTGATTCATTCAATAAATTATTCTCTATTTTTGACTTTAAATCGTAAGGAAATCGAAAAAAATAATTATTCCAATATATATTTCACTCAAAACATTTTATGCAAGTTTATGGCAGTTAATTATGCTGTTATAATGCAATTGTCAATTATTTTATTGTTAAATAAATCATAACTATTATAACTAAAAGTATATTATTCGTAATTAGTTATAAATTATTACCGCTTAGTCTTCTTAATATCAATTTAATGAGCTGAATATAACTTTTGTGAAATATTTCAAATTCTTCAGCTTAAATGAATTTAATTTGGCACAAATTTTTTGAAATTCTGTGAACCGTTTTTTTAATAGAATCTTTTGAATTGAATTTTTCATAATGAAATCATTTTCAGGATCAACTAATACTTAAAAATAACTGAAAAAGTTTTTTTTTTATTATTACTTTAATTAAAGAAATAATTTTAAGTTTAGTCATACTAATAAAAACCACTTTCAGTAATAAAAACTCAGCTTGAGATGGTTTTTACATTCTAATAAGGGAAAGCGCCAATACTAATCAATACTAATCAATACTATCAAATGATGCCTCAATACTAGTCAATATTAGTCAATACTATCAAATGTCAATATTAGTCAATACTATCAATGTCAATATTAGTCATAATCAATAAATAAGTCATAATCAATAAATAAGCCATAATCAATAAATAAGTCATAATCAATAAATAAGTCATAATCAATAAATAAGTCAATAAATGCCAATATTAGTCAATACTATCAAATGATACATCGATAAAAAGGGCAGAAAAAGACCTTTATGAAACAACTGATGTTTGCTTATAGGGTTTAAAGTAAAAGTTTTATGAAGCATAATTGATTGCAAAAAAGCAACAAATTTGTTGATTTATTTTTACTTAACTCTGTAAATTAAGTTGAAATGCGCAATAAATGTGTTAGATTGATTTTTTCTTCTAGAATATCAAACAGCAAATAATTCAGATATAAAATTGTCAAAATATGTCCATAGAATATATATCTTACATATTTTATGTCAGCAGAAAATAATTCAGACATAAAAATATGTCAAAATATGTCGATAGAAAATATGTGGGACATATTTTACGTCGGCAGAAAATATGTCTCAGACATATTTGACAGATAACAACCCTGATTTCAGATGGTTGTCTTCTTTTCACAACAGGCAGATTTGCCTGATGTCACCACCAAAAAGTATGATTTTCCCTCCGAACGGAAAGTTGTTGTTGCAAATATCTTTTAATAACTTATCATTTGCATTTAAGGCATGTTTAGGTATCATGGATGTTTCATCAAGCAAAAACAAACTAACTTGTCTTAAAAAATACCCGTGTATAGAGTTAGGAGTTACATTACATGTGCTATTATCCAATATTGGAACAGGAAGTTTGAATAAGCCATGCAATGTAGATCTATTTGTAAGAAGAGTTGCTGCTATGCCAGTCCATGCAGCTGTAGCAGATTTAAAGCCCCCTACTTATGGTTTCAGCAATCAAATAGTTATAAGTAAAGGTTTTTCCACTACCAGCTGGTCCATCTATGAAAAACAATCTAGAATGTTGATTTTCTACACTTGGTTGTTCATTCAGTGCACCAAGGATAGCATTACATACATTTAATTGATTGACATTATGCAACAGTCTCATTCGGTTGGCTTCGTCAATAGATTGTTGAACATTTTCATCAAAATTTTCTAGATTTAAGCGCATAAACTCATCAATAACAGGCAGATTGTAATCAGCCAGTGTTTTACCACTTTTATTTATAATCTTTTCAATTTGATGAAGAGTAGCTTGTTCAGCTATTAGAAGTGGGACTGAGCAGTGAATGAAATCTTCCATCATATAAGCTTTGTATGTATTCCAGAAATGCAAAGGATTGTCAGGTTCACAAAAGGTCAAATTAATTGAAAACGACTGTCTAAATTGCTTTCGCATACGTGTTAAGACCGCCTCAGAAAGAGTGATCTGCCATTCAGTGTCATCTTGCAACAAACCTTTCAAAACATGCTTCACGAAATGTTTCAAGGACAATACCATTAACAGTACGCACATCCTCACACGATGTTGCACCTTTTGCTTGCAAAAGTAACAGTCTAAGAAAAAACAATTCTCCAGTTGGATTAACTTTATACATTCTTACTATCACATTATTACCACCCTTTTGCCTAATCTTCCATTTGCAATGTTTATCATCAAATATAAAGTGATAAGGAATGTCTACATACGAATAGCAATGTGCTCTTTTATTTTCAGTATTTAACTTAAACCATGCCGTAAGGTGCATATCACGTTGAGCTGCACGATCTAAAGCCATTTGTTCTGCTCCTTCTCTAAAATACACTAATTGATTTTCAGGTAGATGAACTTTAAGGCGTGTAATAGTGTGTGACATATGACTTATTGGATACTAGAAAATTCGCCACAATGCTTCAGGTGCACTTACATAACAACAATCTAAAAAAGTGTTTACTTCATCATGATTAATTTGTTCATTTATTAAAATATTGGCACAGTCGTGATCCTTGTATATATATTTGTACAAATATTTAACAGCCTTAACAGACATGCAAGCTTCAACATTAATGTGAGCTTGATATTTCTTTGATAACAATGGATTGTAAGGTACCACCCAGCAGTTATCTACATTGTTACCTTTAATATTGATAACCAAATCATTATCACAATATCTATAGCGTGGACAACCATTATGAACTGCTACTGTCTTAGCATTAAATTCTTTAGGATAGTTTTTGCTGTACACCCCATCTTTCATGCAGGGAGAATTTGGGTTCAGTATGCCGCATGGACTGTGAATCATGCAAGTTTTAACGACGTCATAAAGGTCTCGATTAACAATCGGATCTGGAATTTCTGCAGATATTAAATTATTGTTATTATGTTTCAAACTTATCATCATTTGCAAAGTGAAGTAAAATATGAACATCTGGCAAACCACGCTTTTTGAAACTCAATAACCTGAACATGTGTTACAACTTTCCCTAAAACAATGTGCTTAAAAATGTCATTGAGAAGGTTATTTAATTTGAGTTTAAATACTCGAATATCCAAGTCTGGTCTATCATTTGCTGTCTGACCTGGATATAAACTTTCAGTTATCTCGCGCCATTTTGGGTTGCAAGTGAAAGTAATAAAAAGATCTGGTTTACCATACTTTTTCATTATAGCCATAGCATCTTCAAAGTTTTCTTTTAAAGCCCTAGGACTTCCTACATAAGTTGATGGCAAAACTACAACACGCCCTGGTCTAACATTATGATCATTTCTAAGGTTGTTTACATGTTCGTGTAAGACATCATACTGCTCACTTCTCAGTTTGTTTTGGTTATTTCTGATGAAACCAAGGCGCTGGCCTTCAATTTTAACATACGCATCAACAGCATATTGCTGAAACAGTTTTTTGCCATAAAAGAGTGAAGAAAAAAATTGTCTAACTGAAAGTTTGTAATTGTAATACTGAGATAATGTAACATGATTTATAACCAATGTAGTACGTTCAGGGTTGTGAACCAATTGATTATGCCAACTAGCATCAACCCTCGGGAAAAAAAAGAGGATAAACCATAGGATCTAAGTTGGCAGACATACTTGATATAGTTTTAAGAGGATGACTTTTGGGTAAATAACAACTTCCCTGGAAGCAGATGCAGATGGTGCACCATCTTCAACAATAAATAAAACTGCAACTTCATTATGTGAAGGGAGATTATAGTGACGTCTATCTTGCCTTTCAAGTAAAGACATTTTTACAACTGACACTGAGCGACCTTCTATAGCTGCTCTACAAATTTCTTCATCTTCCACTTCAGCCATGTTTTTGAATGCAAGAGCAAATGGGTTTTCTTCACTAATAATAGTTTGCAATTGAAACATTAAATCATTTAAACAAAGATCATTACCACATTGTTGAATTCTAAAATTTACTGCTGCAAGTGGATCATAGATGTATAGTTGACAATATGTCGGCGGAACATCTTGATTTGGTCTTAAATTACCAAAACGATGAAAAACTTGACCTTAAAAAACCAAATTCTAAAACATAGCGGCCCATGATTCATGGGTTGAACTACATTAGCATCAAATGAAGCAAAAGAAAGACAGGCATTATAATTTCTAATATATTTAAAAAAATTCAGATTGGCATTTCTATCTGCATAGTTTCCCTTAAATAAATCTTCTAAATCTTGTGGAAATGATGAAGGTTGCGACAAAACTACCTTTCCATTATGGCAACATAAAAAATATGTTTCATCAGGAAATTTCTTAGCACCACAATGCTAACAAATATAATTCATTTCTCCTAAATAATTATAATCTGGAATAGTATTACTTCTTGCTATACAATGCATTCTTTCGTATCTAGCAGCAGTTCTCGCATTTTGTTGACTATTAATTTCATCTAGCCTCTTTCATTTCTGCGACGAATATTTTTAACTCGTCTAACCAAGCTCTCTTCATTTGGGTTCGAATTATTTGCAGCTTGCCGAGCAGCATTTCTAGCATTTTGTCGATTATTAATTTCATTTTGCCTAGGTCTATCTCTTTCATTTGTGCCACAAACAACTTGCATATTAACATTTCCATTTTCTAAACTAATATCTGCTTCTAGCCTAATATCATCCATTTAAACTTCACTTTTAATTAAAAGTAGTAACAAAAAATCTTAAACGAATCCTGAAGATTGCTATCTTTCCTATATAATTTTTTTTCTATTCTAAATAGCACACACAAATAATTTTTATATATAACAGACTGTCATTTAAAATAAATTATACAATAATCTTATGACTTTATATATATATATATATATATTTATATATATATATATATATATATATATATATATATATATATATATATATATATATATATATATATATATATATATATATATATATATATATATATCAGCTAGGAGATGTTTGAAAAAAATTAGCTTAGCAAATAATAATAAGAAAAAAATATTAAAAACATGTAATGCTAATAATAAACATACTGCTAACAAAGAAAAATAAAAAAAAAACGTTGTAAACCCTTTGTTGCAAACTTAAAAACTATTTCTTAAAAAAAATATTAGCTAACGTTTTTTTCAAAAATTCACAAAACTTTACAATATATCGTTCTTCTATACCACATTAATACATCATCTGATAAATCTAAAATTCTGTAAATGAATAAGAAAATAAATAAGAAAAACATTACATACAAAAAATGAAAATCAATGAACTTTATAGAGAAAAGCTGTTGTGATTTAACAGAGTAGTAGTTGTAAAATATTATTATTTCATGTTAGCTTTTACAAAACAATTTATGCTGGAACATCATAATTCCAAAATATTTATAGCATAATCATATAGTAAACAGTGCTAAAGACAAAAAATCAAATTGAGATAAAACAAATTGTATATATGGCAAAATAATTTGTATTGGCTTTTAGTGAATGATTAAAAGCAGTGATTTTTAATAAAATTACCTATTTACCATTTTTAACAATAGACACCAACATGAATATAAGCCAAATGTCTATCAACTCAAAATATAACAAAAAAACATCACAGCAACAACACACAACAATAGCACACACCATAAGTTAATATAAAACGTATATAACATAACTTAAGTAAGATAAAATTCATATTTAACAGAACTTAAGTAACAACATTAAGCAAAATGTTATTAAAATACATTATTATGTAATTGGGACACTAAACACAATCGTGTAACCCTCTGTTATAAGTACATCACTTGGCTGGCAAAGTTGACAAATCTTACTCTACACGTTTACAAAGTCACAGCACTTTGAAACAACATAATATAAACATATGCACCAACTTTAAACACAATAAATGTGTTTAAATATGTATATAAGGTTAAATATATACCTTATATATATATTTAAACACATTTTTAAAAATAATTTTATAACATATTAACACATACACAAACAATAAAAAACACTTTACATTATCATAAAAACACATTGATAAAACAACTATAAAACACTTATTACCACATACACATATATATCAAAAAAGCATAAATGCAAACAATAAACGTGTACAAACAAAAATTTTAAAAACGACGCTAGAAAATTTAAAAAGATTCAAAGAAAACAAAATATATATTTACAAACAATACTCCTTACCTTTTTTTTCATAAGAACTGTAATCCTCATAACAAAATTTAACCTTAACGTACAATAACATGTGACATGCCATTTCAGTGTTGGCACAAAATTTTAATTTAATTTTTCTAAATTTACTAAAACAGAACAAAAATAGTTAATAGCATCACAGAAATTTCAAAGTAGTAATAACCATTTAATGGAAATAGCATTAGTATTAACTTTAAATAACATCCATACCCCTATTTTCCTTCTAAGAATTAAAATAATAAAACTGCTAAAAGAAAAGCTAAAACAAACAAAATATAAACGATTTAAAAAATTAAAATTCTTTCTACTTAAAATCCTTTCTACTTTATCTAATAAAAATGTATATACAACTATTTTATATACTAACTTTAATTATAATATAATCTTAACGATGATTATTTATCTTAGTATGATTCTTTATGTAATATATCTAAACTAATAAGTAAATTTCATAAGGAAAAAAGTTTCAACTCGCATTAGAGATCATTCTCCAATGACCGCATGCATTTTGAGAACGCGTTCTTTCAAAGCATAACTAATAAAACAACATTAAACATTAAACATTTCTGTAGTATTGATATTAAGATTAATATTAAGATAGTTACAAAAATTGTGAACGTTAAACAACAACAAAAATTTTTAAATTTTGACGTCACCTTTATAATGGCTTCTTTTACTTGTGTATGAAAAAAAAAAAAAAAATGAAGTCCAAAAAATTGTTTTAACATATTGTCCATTGTCCAAATTCATACCACCGTACATTGGAGAACATTGATGTTTTCGTATCTACAAGGCTTCACGGACTTTTCTTTCAAATTTTTTATCCTCAACTTAAAGTGCTTCTGCCCTATCCCATTTAATATCCTCATCGCAATTTACTTTATGCAAAGCTAATGCAGACTAGTTTAACTTGCCTTCAGTAAAAAGTTTTTGGTGTTGTTGAACCCTTGTTCTTATTTTAAGTTTTGATTCACCAACATACACTTTGGAGCATTTGCACTTAATTAAATAGATTCCAGGTTGGCTGTTGCGTGGTAATTTTGATTTATTTCTAGACTTTAATAGCGTTTTTAGGTTAGCATTTGACTTAAAAACAGTTCTGTAACCAGCTTTTCTGAATATTCTTCTAAGTCTGGGAGATATTATTGGTATCCATGGTAAAGAAATTGTAGGAAGGTTAATAGAGTTCGATAGAATTTCATTTTTATTTGCTTAACGTTTTTTAAATATTTTAGTTCAAGTGTTCACTGAAAATGGCTACGATGAAAAAATGCTAAAAGATATTTTTTATCATGTTCGAAAAAAACGTTATTATTAAACGTTAAAACGTTCGTTAAACGTTGATATATTATATCAATCAATCAATCAATATATTCTGAATTACATGATTATACAATTCAAGGATGTTTACAAATAGTATAATTACTAATGATCCGTAAACACCTAATAATAATGAATAATAACATAAGAATAAAATAATAACAACTCTAAAAACCATAACGTTAACAATAATAATAACATTAATAATGACTATAATAATAAAAATGGTATTAATAACAATAAAAATAATGGTATTAATAAAGATAATGATATTAATAAAAGTAAAGGTAATAATAATAATAACAATGGTATATTTAAATATATCTATACTTATCTACATACGCACATACATAAATATACATACACATTCACTCACATATTAACGCACAACACACATACATACACATATACACACATTTGCACCCATACATATACCCACACACGCATACATATACACACACAAGCATACGCACATACACATTCAATCATTGTACAAGGATGGCAAAAAAGCTGTAAAGATTCTTAAAAATATATATATATATATATATTAAACAAATAAAATATATAAAAGAGAGTATTTTTAATAAGACTATTAACAGTGATATATTGCTTTTATTGATGTTATTATTCTAGTCGCTATCTAAATAGTGTTTTTTTAATTTATTGAGAAATTTATATCGAGAAATTGAGTTTTCAGTTTTAAAAGAATGAGTGAGACTGTTCCAAGCATTGGTGCACTGATGTTTAATTGATTCGCTGCCAAATTTTATTGTCCTAGTATGTTCTGCAAAGATATTGTTGCATGAAGAGGATCTTAGGAAGTGAGAATGTTTGTTACATATTTGAAGGAAAAAGTTCTTGAAGGAAATTGGAAGTTTATCATAAAGATAATTCCATACAAATAAACAATTTAAATAAGTAATATTGTTGTTAAGCCTTAGAATTTTAGACAATTAATACAGTAAAGAAACATTGTCAAATAGGAAACTTTGAAAGTGAATAATTTTAAGGGCTTTGTTTTGAAGTGAAACTAGCTGGTTTAACGGACCTTAATTTTACCCCAAATCTGACACGCATACCTAAGGTGCGATCCAAATATGGCATGATAAATACTCATAATTGTTTCAAAATTTACAAAATGTCTGATCTTGGCTAACATTCCAACTGATCGGCCACCACTTTAAATTAGAGAAGCTAATTAAAAGTGGCTAAATTACCAGTTATTATAATCTAAAATTATAATAACTGGTAATTTAGTTAAAAATAAATTTATATTATATTTAACTGAAAAATTAGGAGTATTTCTCGAAGAATAAATAACAAGATAGAAAAGTTTTTGACTTTTTTGATTTTAAGAATATTTTTTATTAATATTTATTTAACATTATATTATATGCTGATGATGCCGGTGCCTATAGTCCGGCAAAAATTTCAAATAAATTATTTAGTATTGAGAGAATTTGTATTATCTGATGTTTTAAATTAGTTTAAATATATATATAAACAATATATATATATATATATATATATATATATATAAATATATATATATATATATATATATATATATATATATATATATATATATAAATATATATATATATATATATATATATATATATATATATAAACAATATATATACATATATATATATATATATATATATATATATAAACAATATATATACATATATATATATATATATATATATAATACAATATATATATATATATATATATATTACAATATATATACATATATATATACAATATATATATATATATATATATATATATATATATACAACATATATATATATATATATATATATATATATATATATTATATATATATATATATATATATATATATGTATATATATATATATATATATATATATATATATATATATATATATATTTACATTTATATATATAATACATATACAATAATATTTACAAGCTGTCATGACCTGTAAAGTACGGGTCTTGGTAAATCACCTATTCTATACTTATTCCTATATATATAAATATTTACAAAAAAAATTCAACTAAACTTGCATTATTAATTATTACCAATTGGCAGATTAACCAACTACAAAAATACTAATTATAGATGCAGCGTTTTTTTTATCCCACCACTCTCCTCATTCTTTACTTTATAAAGGATCAACACTCTATATAAAAAAAAGGGGGATGGAGGGGGATTGGAGTTGTTGATGGCGAGCTTTTGCCCTAAATTTAAGCTGACACCTTAAGTGTTTTATGAGATATGGGCCCTCTGTTTAACCTACAATAAGCTACAAAAAGCATTGTTAGATGTCTAAATTCATTAATAAAGAAAAAAGTAAGGCATGATAAAAGAAGTAAAAATATCAAAGATTAACACTACAAACCAACTTACCTGTTTTTGATGCTTTTTCTAGAGCATTGTTAAAAATAGTCAAAATCTGTAAGAAAAGACATTTATTGACAAGACAATTAGCTATTACACAAAATTAAAAATAAAAACAGCTATAGGTGCAAACAAATTTTGCAATATGATCAGAAAATAAAATTATTCTTACCTTGATTGCCACAAACTTATTTCTTTTTAAACTATAAGCTAATGATCAACATAGCAAACTTTAAGCAATTAAAATTTACTATGTTAAAACCATATTTTAACAGTAGACAAAGTGAAAATATGATAGTTGGTAGAGCACCAAAATATAACTAAAGAAATAAAATAACAACTAAATTTGTAATGCGATGCGTATTATACCTAGCTCTCGCAGACCCTGATATCTTTCATTTTGATTACTATTTATTTCAGCAAGCATAGGTGTATCTCTTTCATTTCGACAACGATTTATCTCAGCTCACCTAACCTGGTTTCTTTCATTTTGAGAAAGCCTTTTAATTTCACTTCTTAAATTATCAGATATAATTAAGCCTCAAAGGAGTGTGTAAAAAAGTTAAACTTATTTTTTATTGAAATTTGGGTTTTCTTAAACTTCTCCAAAATACAGTGTAAGCAAATAAAACAGAGCATAATATAATAATCTAATTCTATGCAACCTCTACTATTAGTTATATTTAAATAAGACGTATTAAAATAATTTAGCAATGTTAAGATATTATATTTCTATCAAGAACTTATGCTAAAATTGTAAAAAAATTGATATAATCTTTTTAACTGAATAATGTTATATTTTAAAGTAGTTATTATTAATTATTGACAAAATATTATAAGCATTTAAATAAAAAAATAAAAAGTAATTAAAAACATAATTTTTTTACAGACAAAAACTCATAAATAAAGCAAATTGAAAAAATTATAATGCCTCTCTGCTCAGCAAGTACTGCCAGCATTGAACGGTGAAATGTAATCATCCATCTT
Source organism: Hydra vulgaris (assembly GCF_038396675.1). Classification (NCBI taxonomy): domain Eukaryota; kingdom Metazoa; phylum Cnidaria; class Hydrozoa; order Anthoathecata; family Hydridae; genus Hydra; species Hydra vulgaris. Next base: position 55,337,740 of record NC_088927.1, on the reverse strand, counting down.
AAAATCCCTTTCATTACTTTAAAATGTATTTAGTGCTAAAATTGAAATAAATAAGTAAATATAAAACTAATAATAGAAAACCTCTATAAACAATCTTATATTTGCTTTAAGTGAAGAAACTTGGAAATATTGAAACTTCTTGAACTATTTTAAATTTTATATATATATATTTTTTTCTCTCTTCATTTTTTGTCGTATAAAAATATAAATACAACCAATATTTCCAATAAACAGATGGCCGGGCAAGAAGAAGACACAATTTGTCTTATTGCCAAGCCCTGAGAATGATTCCGTAGAAAAATAAATAATTTCGTATAGAGTAAATAAATGTTACCAATATATATAAAATAAGACTTTAATTTTAAAAAGATTAAACAAAAACAAAAAGTTACAGGGTCGTAAAGAATTTTTTTTTTTTTTAAAAAAAAATTTTTAATTTCTTTTAAAATAATCAATAAAAAGTAAAATAACAAGTTATTAGAAATAAATATTAAATAAATAAGTATATAAAGATAAATTTGCACAAAGTAAAACTTGCAATAAAATAAAAAAAAAAAAAAGGTTTTTAAAATTTTTTTTTTTTTTTTTTTTAATTAAGATTAAATACTAAAATTATTAATAAAACACAGAATTGAGAAGAAGTTGAACCTTTCCAATTAAAAAATATATATATATATTTATATGTATTTAAGCATGCTTCAATCAAATCTATAAAAGGGTTGACAAAGATAAACTTTAAACTAAATCGAAAAAACTTATCTGTGTCACCCGAAAAAGTCAAGCACTCCATCACTAACTAGGAGCATTTGCTTCAATTTTACATTAAATTCGTCAAGAGTTTCAAGAGTTTTAAGTTTATTAGATAGGATTTTATTCCACACTTTTAGTCCTCTAATGGATAATGAAAACTCAGTTGTGGCATAAAAACTTTTGGGCTGAATATAGGTGTTGTTTGAGTATCTGGTTAAGTATCTATGTTTATTTATTTGAATAACGGATTAAAAATGTTTAGTGTTGTTCTTTTATTAACTTTATAGATGAAAATTAAAAGATGAAAAATATTTATTTGGTAGTATATTCAGCTTTATAAATAGTTCTTTGGAGTGAGTAAAACAGCCTACATTAGATATTATTCTCATTGCATGTTTTTGTTTATTAAAAAGATTTTAATTTTGTTTTGATTTGTGCTACACCAAGCAATGTTTGTGTAATTCAGATAACTATGAACAAAGGAGAAATATAACAATTTTAAACTAGTTTGATTTAAAAATGGCCTTGCTTTATAAAGTAGGCCAATATTTCTTGAGATTTTACTTTCAAGATAATGTATATGATTTGTCCAAGTAACGTTTTCGTCAAGGAGTACTCCTAAAAATGTTAATAAATTTTAATTCTGTTTTTATAAATTGACTGCCAATATAAAGTTTTGGAAGTTTTAAAGGGATTTTATCTGTGAGTTTTATGAGTTCCATGTTAACTGAATTAAACAACATTTTAATATCGTGACAAGCGTGAAACAAATTTGTATCATCCGCAAACAAAATAGTGTTTAGTAACTTACAAGATTTGCTTAAATCATTAATATAAATAAAAAATAAGAGTGGTTAAAGAAAAAAGGTCAAAAAACTATATATCTTTTTAACATTTCTTTTTGACACATTCTTTCAAGAATATTTTTTCAACACATTTTATGATTACACTAACTACAAACAAATTTAATTTATGTGTTTTATCGAGCCAGTACACAACTTTACTGGCATGGACATCATTCATGCTCTCAAGGAAGCCATGTCACATTATAGAAAAGTAAATTACTTGGCTAGCAAGGTCAACACTCTTGCTGTAAACTGACCCAAGCCACAACCATATGAAACCTTGCAAACAACATAATAACCCCTTACAAACTATTAACACGAAACATTTTAACACATCACAAACGTAGAAACACTTCATATATAAAAAATATTTACACACTTACAAAACATAAACCATATATATATATATATATATATATATATATATATATATATATATATATATATATATATATATGTATATATATATATATATATATATATATATATATATATATATATATATATATATATATATATATATATATATATATATATATATATATATATATATATATATATATATATTATATATATATATATATATATATATATTATATATATATATATATATATATATATATATGTATATATGTATATATATGTATATATCCAGAATGAGACTAATAGGTCATAATTTTATTCTGCAGCAGGACAATGACCCAAAACATTGTTCCCGAGTAGCAAAAAATTATTTACATGATTTGGCAGAGGAAGGAGTACTGAAATTGATGACCTGGCCTCTGATTGAGCATATTTGGGATTACTTGGACAGAAAGAAGGTCGAACATGCTCCCCGAAATGCTAAAGAATGTTTTGAAGTACTTCAAAGAGAAGGGCACAACATACCCCAGGATTTTATAACTAACTTGTATGAATCTATTCCCCGGCGAATATTGGATGGGATTGAGGCAAAAGAAGGTCATAGTAAATATTAAAAGTTTTTTATGAAGTTTGACATTAAAAAGTTTGTAATGGTTCCATATTTTGTGTGAAATACATGTGTTTTAATTAGTTTATAATTTAGAACTACAAACTTAAATATTAGAGAAGAATTGTTTGGGATTTTTTGAAAAAATGTTAGTGGTCTAAAACTTACTCAACTGTATATATATATATATATATATATATATATATATATATATATATATATATATATATATATATATATATATATATATATAAATATATATATATATATATATATATATATATATATATATATATTAATACAATTAGATATATATAGATATACATATATATATATATATATATATATATATATATATATATATATATATATATATATATATATATATATATATATATATTAATATATATATATATATATATATATATATATATATATATACATATATATATATATATATATATATATATACATATATATATATATATATATATATATATATATATATATATATATATATATATATATATATATATATATATATATATATATATATATATATAATCTAATTTCACAAGATGACTTCTTTAAATTCTCAATAATAGATAAAATCTGTCAAATATAAGTATTGACAATTTCAATATTTTCCATAACTTTTCTCTTTGTTTTCATTTTCACTAGTTTCTCTACAGACAAGGCTTTTGAAATGGATCATCAATATACTTCTTTCTTGCTTGTTTCAAGTAATCTAAATAATCTTTTGTTATTTTAATTTCATGACCCATGAACCTATGAAATGTGAGGTAATCTTGGATTGAACTTAAAGAGATTAGTGTCTGGGAACATATTGTTACCGATCAGACTTTTGTTGCTGCTAAAACCACATTTAATATAAGCTTGTTGGTGCAATAAAATGAGGACAATTTTGAAAATTTGCTGTAGATTTGCATACATCTTTAAATTAGTGTATTTCCACAAAAAGTAGTCTTTACCAAAAGTCAAAAATACATCTCTGTTATCAACGACCACACTTTTACAGGACCTGGAATATTCTTTCTTAGCTAAATCACCAACAGAAGCTCTAATTTTCTTGAAAGTAACATACTTCATCAACAGTTTGTCAAAAAAATAATCAAATTGTCTGTGATATTCAACCATAAATGATGTGGAAATACACAACAGACAGCGAGCAATGAACGAAGACAAAGGGCTTTTCTCAATAATATAGTACACATTGAGAAAATAAAATCACGCATTTCCTTTTTAAACTTGTCAATTTGAACATCAGTCACCTTTCTCTTACCCTTGAGTTGCTGGAGACAATACTTCAATGAAAAACTAAAATCCGGGTGATTCCATGTCAAATCAGCAGGCTCATGTCAATCATGTTTTGGATTTTGATAAGTTTTTTATATGTTATGGGGTTTATAAAAATTAAGAAAATCTGAAATTTGGAACCTCCAACCCCTTAGGGTTCTTGAGATATTCAGGATTCAATTTTCTTATTTATTCTGACATTTTTTGCAAGTCCTTTTTTGTTGTTAAATTGCAATAATTTATGAGCCAAATGAGGTATCATCCTGAAATTTTGTACATAGACAATCTTGTTTTGTGGTATTTCGATGGTCAAAATGATGGTGTCTCCTTGGTCAGTTTTTTTGAGGCATTGTTATAACTTGCAATATAGATATCAAACATCCCTATTAATAAAAAATATATTACTGAATTTTTCAACTTTTCTAAATTTTAAGTAAAGCTGATATATATGCTAAGTCAGCATAAAATTTGTTGCTAAATTATTTATGACAAAACTAGCTATTCTTAATTTTATGTTGTAAAAAGATATTATTAAACTATCATAATATAATAATATAATTAATAAAAAGATATTACTACACTAAAGTGTTTTTGAGGGCAATAATAAATTTGAAATTTATTTGTATTTTTTGTGTGCCTAGGTTAGGTTCTAAGAATGAGTAGGGGGCAATTTGACTCCCCTCCCCTCCCCAAAAAAAAAAATTATATATATACATTAATTATAAAATTAGTTAAATTTTCCAAATATTTTTCCAAAATTGATAACTTTTGAGGCCTTATGGAGCAATAATTAGAAAAAATATTTTTATTTATTGAAGCTAATTTTTTTTTGTAAAAGACCAACATTTTTTTAAGTATAGAAACTTTACTAGGCTGTAATCCAAATGCATTTGTAAAAGACATTTTTTGTAAAAGGCTATATTTATAAAAGACATATTTTTTTCTTTTATAGACACAACCTTTTATTTCCTCATTATTATATTATTGCTTCTGATTTGATGTTGTAAATATTAGTTTCCTGTTACTTTGCAGAATTTTTATATTTACTTAATTAATAAATGTTAAATAACTACTATATGATCTGTAAATAAAATAAAATTTAATTACCCTTTAATCATGTATAAGAGGAAGTCATATTATTATATGGCACATGCATTGACACATCCAATTATATGGATATTTTAATAAAATGTATAAATAATTTACTATAAACTAAATAATGTTAATGATATTTCTATAAAATATTTATTTTGTAAAATATTTGAAAACTAGATTTTTTGAATAAATTTAAAAGTTGAAAAATATGTAAAAGTGTTCCATTGGATTAGAATGTAATGTTGAATATTACTAGTAAGAAGACAAAGTCTTTTAGAACTATCGACATTTTTAAGTGATGAAAAACACAAGTTATTATGGAGAGCTGGTTTAATTGATTGTTGAAAATTCTTTACACTAGTTTGCTATTATCATAAAGTACACTTTGGAGTTGTATTTGAAAGAAAATTTCAGAAATGCTGTAATTTATTTAAAAAACATGGAAATCAAAAGAAAAGTGTCAGAGGCAACTTAAATATAATTTTCATGATAAGAATAATTTAAATAGTAATTAAATAATCTAAAATAATAATTAGACAACAAAATTCCTTTTTAAAAAGAAAATTCAAATATTTTTATAAATTTAAAATTTGTTTTTTACAATGATGCTTAGTTGATATTAGTTTTTAGAAATGATTGTTTCTTTGTTTTTATAGGAAATGTGAAAATATCGCTATCAATAGCAATAACTCTTAAAACACAAGATGTTCCTGTTGTACCTGGATGGAAATTATGCAGTAGATATAACATAAGGTTACACAAGGTTACCTTATTCAAAAGGCTAGAAAAGCTAAAAAAAAAGCAGAGAAATTTGTATAAACCATCATCAAAAAACGGAAAGTCGCTTTCCAATGAAACCATTGATTTTATCAAAGTGACGAGTACACACAAATGATGCCTGGAAAAAAAAGATTTTGTCAGTATAAAGTACAAACAACACATGCAATAAAGACTAATACTTGATGATGAGATTATTTTGATTAATTTAAAAAACTCCATGTAGCATTTAAATCGGAACACTAATTTAAATGTTGGATTTTCAAAGTTTTGCAGCCTTTGCCCAAGATGGTGTGTAACCACAAACTTGTCTGGCACTCACAATGTGTTTGTGTCTGTATCTATCGTCAGAATGTTAAGTTGTTAACTGGTGCTCTTAAAATTGGCAAAGACTATAGGAATTTAATGGAAATGATTGTTTGCAATCGGGATAATCTAGAGTGCATGTTACATTGATGTCTGCTATGTCCTGGTATTACTGCTTTAAGAGAATTCTTAACAGCAAAATTTGACTACAGTGAAAAAGAAATAACAATTAATCAATGGGAAGGTACTGATAGAACTACACTGTTCAATCAAAAAGTCAATATTGAAGATGTTATTGACCTTATACAATAAAATAGATAAACTTACATCTCATTCACTTATAACTAAAAGTCAGGTCAAGTGCCTCAAAGACTGTAAAGAGTTTTTAAATGACAATGAGTGTATAATTAGGTGACTTTGCAGAGAACTTTCAATTTATTGTTCAGGATGAGGTGCAAAGTTACCACTAAAATAAACCAAAATGTATACTTCATCTTATTATTATATGGGTATTAATATATATATTATTAATGCGGTAGTGTTGTAGTGGTAAAGCGCTCGCTTCATAAGCGAGGGATTCTGAGTTCGATCCCCACCACGTCCCTGGTAGTACCGCGCTCAAATTGTTTTTCCGCGCAGCGGCCTTGTTCGTCAAGGTTCGTGTTTCGGAATTATAGAGTCGAGAGAGGGTTAAAACCACTAATAAGTAGCCTCCTCATCTGTAGTGGCCTTCTCGGCCTTGAGGAGGTGAATACCAAAAAAAAAAAAAAAAAAAAAAAAAATACTATAAATCAAATGGTAAACTGATATCTTCATTTCATCTATCAGTCATTTTGCTTTCTTTCTGATGAAGTTGAACATGATGTTTACTTTGTATATAAAATACAACTGCTCATTATCAATTACATTAAAGCAAAAATTCTACAAATTAATAATATTATTAATAAGTAATAATATTAAAATCTTCACTGATGGATGTGCAGCACAATATAAAAACTTTAAGTACTATTATTAATCTTTGCCATCACAAAGATGACTTTCATATTGATGCTGAATGGTTTTTTTTTTGCCACAAGCCATGGTAAATCTGCTTGTGATGGTATTGGAGGCACAGTAAAAAGACTAACTGCACAAGCCAGTTTAAAGAGGACAATGACTGGACAAATTTTAGGACAATGACTGGACAGATTTTAGAAGTAGATAAGATGTTTGAATTTTGTGTAACCAATATAAAAAACATTCAATTCATTTTGGTTTATAAAATAGAAATAAATGAAGTTCGACCATCATTACAATAGTTTACTATGCGAAGAATTTTGCCAGGAACAAGATGCTTCCACTATTTTATACCAATTAATAAATATACAATTTCTTTTAAAAGGATGAGTCAACAAACTGATGCTCAGACATTTAACCTTGTGCAGATACCAAATGAGCTGGTTGTGCAGCAGGTCATATATAATCATATGGATTATGTAGCTTGCAAGTATGACAATTTTTGGTGGATTGGAATTATAACCAAAAAGATGAAAAAAATTGAGATTATAAAATTCAATATGGTCCCATCCACATGGTCCCAGCCCAAGTTTTATTTGGTGCGCAAAGAAAGATATGTGTTGGGTCCCATCAAATCATATTTTATGTACCATTAATCCGCCAACTACAACAAATGGTCACGTATATAAAATTTCAGGAACTAAGTTAGATGAAAAAAATATATAGTATAAATATGGAAACTATTGAAAAAAAAATAAAGATTTATAGCGAAAACTTCTGATGCATTAGTATTTTTATATTTGTATGTTTTTTTTTCAAAATCAGTAAAGATTCAACTTTATCTGAGTATGTGTAATTGGCACTCCTTGGCTACAAAGTTCTCCTAGTCACTTTTCTTTATGTTTTCAACAAAAAAAAAAAAGAAAAAGAAGGGGGACTGGTAAAATGCTTAATTACCCCCCCTCCTCCTCTTTAGACCATGAGCCCTCCCCAGGTCCAAAAAAAAAAAAAAAAGTATAAATTTATCATTGCCTCAAAAAGACTTTAACAATATCTTATTACAACATAAAATTAAGATATGGCTAGTTTTATCATAAATAATTTAGCAACAAATTATATGCTGTCTCAGCATATATACTTTACTTAAAAGGCTGCATCTAGAAAAGTTGAAAAATGCAGTAATATATTTTTTATTAATAGTGATGTTTGATACCTATACTGCAAGTTAAAAAAATACCTCAAAAAAATAATCAAGGTGACATCATTATTTTGACCATCAAAATACCCCAAAAAATATGCCTTTATTATCTAATATACATGCAATTATGGTGGTTAAAAAAATTTTCAATTTGAAATTTGTATCTGCCATGCGGAAGATTGTCTATGTACAAAATTTCAGGATGATACCTTATTTGGCTAATAAAATATTGCTATTTAACAACAAAAAAGTATTTTGCAAAAAATCATGAGTCAGAATAAATAAGAAAATTGAATCCTGAATATCTCAAGAACCGTAAGGGGTTGGAGGTTCTAAATTTCAGATTTTCTTAATTTTCATAAACCCTATAACATACTAAAAAATTAGCAAAATCCAAAACATGGGCTGACATTTTATATTTTTTCTGCTGTTTTGACATGGAATTACCCATCAACATTGCTGGTTAAAAGCTGGTTTGCGCAATTAAACAAATCTATTTTTAACAAAGACATTGTAGTTTTGTTATTTAAAAGAAACATCTAATCGAATGAACTTAGCATAAAAGTTGCGTAGTAGTACTTCAAAAGTAACCACCAGAAAAGGAGTCATTGGTTTATCAGTTTGAAAAGAAACTAGAAGAAAATAAAATAGAAAGATTGAAAATAACATTTTGTGATTTTTTCTCAAAATTTTAAAAATAATATAAAAAGAAAATCTCAGAATATTTCTATACTATCTATATTGTTCGACCACATAAAAAGTCCCTGGCAATTTTGCTATCTGGAAATATCAAAGTAAATTGATTAGACTTAACCTCACTTGATCTAAAAGAGTATTTGCTTTGAACAATATTTAAACACCAAATTAATTCAGCTTTTAAAACTGCTACCTTCTGAAGCATATCTGAAATGATATGATGCTTTGATGAGGCAGGCTTCTGTGGTACTGATTCCAAAATTTCTTTGAACAAAACAACATAACCCTCTTTAGGCAATCGCTATATGTGCTTTGTCCCTCTTGCATGTACATCAAGAGCCTTTATACCCATGCCTGCTAAAGAAAATAACTTAAAACAAACTTTGTATCTTGCAAGACTGTGATTTTTATCTTTCTGAATTCAAGAAACGTAAATATCATTATTTAACCAAATGTTCCGGAAACTACTTTTATATTTAGGAATCTAAAGGTAATTAGTGAAAAACATATAACAATCTTTTTATATGAAGTTTGTTTAATATCTTGCTAGTGGTTTATTCCCTAAAGTGTATATAAATTTATAGCTGTAATTAAGTATGTGTGTATATATATTTATATATGTACATTAGGGCTGTCCAAAAAAATTTTTTTTTTCAGATTTGATTGCATAGTTGTTTATTTGTGCCATTTGACATAGTAATTAACTGTGCAAAAAATCTTTTCAATCAGATAATGTTTAGGGGGTGCTCAATATTTTTTTTTTTTTTTTTTTTTTTAGGTGCCCCAAGAAGTCCTTACGGTCTTGTCACAGAGCACCGCGGAAGTGCATTTAACCAGGAAGTTCACGCCTCCTTCCTTACCGTGACGCGAAAATATGCCCATAAAGTTTTACGAAAAATGTGAAAAACATGGAAAAAGTAACAAAGTTCCACAAATTTCTAAAACCCGGTTAATTAGATTTTTCAGATTTGATCAGTTTTAATTATCTCTAAATATTAAATTCTGAATACAAATTACAATCCACATCCACTTTAGACTGGTTTATTAGCAGAGAAATTAATGAAATAAAATACTGCAATACGACTAAAGTTCTGCGGTTTTTGTTATATCAGAATTTTTCCAAAATAAAACACTAGGATTTTTGACTCTTTGTCATTGATTAAAATACGAATTATAAACAAAAAAACATACGAGCAATTAACATTTAATTATCGTAATGTTATAGTTCGTGCAATGTTAATGCTAGCGAGGACTATAACTCTTCAGAGTACACTTTCTGGCATCTGGCACTCGCTTTCTGTGATCCTCAACCACCTGAATTAACCTCTGCATTTCAGATTCATTCCTTGTAATCGATTCATTAAACATCGACATTAAAGCCACAGATCGTTCGGCAGCATCATTTACTACTTTCAATGAATATACTAAATTTTTTCCTTCTTGGTATTCTGGGGAATCATTCCAGGTAGCTGGATCGTTGTTGAACAGAAAATCAATATCAACCTTCATTGACCGCAACGCACTTGCTAAAACTGATGTCACCAGCATGTCCAGAGATTTCTTCTCTAGACTTTCAATGTTCTTTAATTTGATCAACCTTTCAGACCAGTTCTCACCGTGAAATTTCATGTTGGAAATCATTTTTCGCTTCTCTTCCGTTTGAAGTTTGTTTGAAAACAAAGCTAGTGGGACCAATTCTGGTGAAAGGTACCACAAATGGTTTTGAAAGTTCTTGACTGCTGCTTCGGAAATCGTTTTATTCACAACTGCAAACTGCTTAAGTTGCTGAAACAGAAACAAGTCATTAACTGGAGCATCGCTGGCATTTGTGCATGATATCCAAGATTTTACATAAACCAGACTAGCAAATAAGCAAAATTCACAGAGATTTTTTTCCTCTTTTGTGGTCAACTTGAACTCTTCACGAAATAAATAAATCTTAAAACAATAAATAACCTTAACCATCCAGCGAGCCATGTGATAAGCACCAGGGATCTTGAAATGATAATTTTTCTCTTCTTGATCAGGCAGTTTTCCAAGTATTAACAGACAGAGATCCATGATTTCTTTGTAGTCATCCCTTGGCATTTTAACATGCAGGTTTTCTTTGAGGAATGCAATCACTTCATTTTGTAGTTCTTGCACCAGGGGTATTTTCATTCGAATGTCATCCAGAGGTTTAAAATTTCCTTGATTAACTTTGGGCCAATATTGCTGAAATCTCTGGAAAAGAGGTGTGTTGGGACCAGATGATGGTCCGAATAGTGATCCAAACACTCCTGCTACTATGATCTCATGAACATGGTGTCTGCAAGCGAAATATAACAAATTTCTACCTATATGTTTCTCTAGAACTACACATGCACCATTTTTGGAGCCAGTGTTAGAGGCTGTAGTATCAAAACTCATTCCAATAACATCACCAATTATGTCCCAGAAATTAAGCAGATGAATAACTGCTTTTGCTTGGGCTTCTCCAGTTCCAGCTATTCCAAGTATTTTGTCAACATTGTGACCTGTCACACCTACAGATAGCCGGTCAACATTTGCTTTAGGGGCTGCAGAATTTGTACGATCTATCATCAGTTTGCCATCCCAGTGGACGATTAATGGTGGTTTGTCCAAATCGCATAATTCAGTTCGAACAGTGGCTTCAATATTTGATCGATAATAGGTTCGTTATCTACGGACTGTAGAACGTGACAATGATCCATCATCGAGGTTCTGTCCACCAGCCCTTGCAATTGCTGCTGCTACTATAGTAAATTTTGTGTCAGATAGATTAATTCTGTCTAATGTTGATGAAACATCAGGCGAGTCAAGAATTGTATCTAAGATACATTGTCGTTTTGGAGTACTTGCTAAACTTGATTTAGCTGACCCTGAAGAACTTGCTTTACTGACTTGTTGTCTGTAATAAACAGGGATTTCTATCTCAAAATCTCTATCAACCATTTTTTCATTATCAACAGCATCGTTATCGTTGTCATCACTATAACTTTCGTCATGTAAAGATTCAATAACAGGAACTATTGCACTCGCACCAGATTGTCTTTGCTCTTCTTTTAGCTTTCGTTCTCTCTCTGCTTGTTTCCTTGCTTCATTTCTTTCTTCTAATTTTGAAAGTTCTTTGTCCTCTCCAAACATCACCATTTTTCTCTGACATCTCTGATCCAATAAAAATTCTTTATCTTCTTCAATTCTGATCATGGTTTCAGCATCCTTGTGGGCAATGTCAAAATGTAGGCCAATGGTGTCTGTAAATGATTTCTCTCTCGATTTCTGAGAATCTGACAATCTGGATTTATTTTTTTTTATTAATTTAAATTCCTGGACTAAAGTTTTCAACTTTAAGACTACATTCGGATGAAATGCTGTCGGAATAATCAGTTCATCAACAGTTGTTTTAAGACTTTCAGGCACTGACTTTTTGGTTGAATTAAGATGATAAAAAATGTTTTTAAAACATCAGATGTTAAGGGAAGAACTTTATCTGGAAGATTTGGCTCTGGTTGTCCAATTAAAAAGATTTTGGTTTGAAGTCGTGTAGAGATAGCAACACGAGATGATGCTGCCATTTCTATGATAACTGAAATATTATGAGAAAATCAAAACTCAATACCATACTATACAAACTTATCATTCAGTTGTTGGTTTATGCAGCTGCAGCAATATATTATAATAATTATTACTAAAGAAATTAAATAAATATTTTCAAATTAGAAATTATTATTATCTGCACTTAATAACAAACAATACACTACCAGACTACCATGCTAGTTTTCTGTAATAGGTTACTAAGGTTAGGTACTATCAAAATATTAATACATTTGTTGTCAAACTGAAATTCCAAATAAAATTAATATTTATACTTGTAAACCTTTTTATTCTGTTTGAACAAATTCTAAATTGAGTTAAATAATAGTATTAAAATTATGAATACAAATTTTAACAAAATTTTAACAAAACACAGTTGTTTTAAACACTAGCAGACATTTTTTAGTCTGGTGCCCTGATGACAGTTAATCTGCTGCACTTTAATTAATCTATATAGCACGCAATCAGACAATATTTCAGTGGAAAAAATCTAACTAACCAGGTTCTAGAAATTTTTGGAACTTTGGAACTTTGGAACTTTTTACACGTTTTTGACGTTTTTCGTAAAACTTTATGGTCATTGAGCACCCCCTAAACATTATCTGATTGGAAAGATTTTTTCCACAGTCAATTACTATGTCAAATGGCACAAAATAAACAACTATGCATTCAAATCCGAGAAAAATTTTTTTTTCCTGTGTTCACATGAACAGCCCTAAGGTACATATATATATATATATAATATATATATATATATATATATATATATATATATATATATATATATATATATATATATATATATATATATATATATATATATAGTTAAACTCGAAATCATCATCAGGGTTCTCCTTAAAAACTCCTTCACTCCTCCTTAAAAACCTTAAATATTCTTTAAAAAAAAAAAAAACTCCATAAACTCCATTTTATTAAAGCAAATGGATTATACTTATCTATAGAGAAGAGTATAGTTATATATATAAATATATATATATATATATATATATATATATATATATTATATATATATATATATATATATATATATATATATATATATATATATATATATTACATTATCTCAGTATTACAATTATAAACTTTCAGTAGATTTTTTTCTTCATGGCAAAAAACACAGACGCATCAACAGCATATTGCTGTTTCAGCAATATGCTGTTGATGTGTATGTTAAAATTGAAGGCCAGCGCCTTGGTTTCATCAGAAATAACCAAAACAAACTGAGAAGTGAGCAAGATGACGTCTCAACACGAACATGTAAACAACCTTAGAAATGATCGTAATGTTAGACCAGGGCATGCTCTAGTTTTGCCATCAACTTATGTAGGCTTTAAAGAAAACTTTGAAGATGCTATGGCTATAATTAAAAAGTATGGTAAACCAGATCTTTTTATTACTTTCACTTGCAACCCAAAATGGCGCGAGATAACTGAAAATTTATATCCAGGTCAGACAGCAAATGATAGACCAGACTTGGTTATTTAAGTATTTAAACTCAAATTAAATAACCTTCTCAATGACATTTTTAAGCACGTTGTATTAGGGAAAGTTGTAACACATGTTCAGGTTATTGAGTTTCAAAAGCGTGGTTTGCCACATGTTCATATTTTACTTCACTTTGCAAATGATGATAAGTTTGAAACAGCTCATGATATCAATAATTTAATATCTCCAGAAATTCCATATTGAATCTTGTTAATCGAGACCTTTATGACATCGTTAAAACTTGCAAGATTCACAGTCCATGCGGGGGCATACTGAACCAACTTTCTGCATGAAAGATGGGGTGTGCAGCAAAAACTATCCTAAAGAATTTAATGCTAAGACAGTAGCAGTTCATAATAGTTATCCACGCTATAGATGTTGTGATAATAATTTGGTTATCAATATTAAAGGTAACAATGTAGATAACTGCTGGGTGGTACCTTACAATCCATTGTTATCAAAGAAATATCAAGCTCACATTAATGTTGAAAGTTGCATGTCTGTTAAGGCTGTTAAATATTTTGTACAAATATATATACAAGGATCACGACTGTGCCAATATTTTAATAAATAAAAAAACAAATTAATCATGATGAAGTAAACTCTTTTTTAGATTGTTGTTATGTAAGTGCACCTGAAGCTATTGTGGCGAATTTTCGAGTATCCAATAAGTCATATGTACCCATACTATTACATGCCTTAAAAGTTCATCTACCTGAAACCTAGTGTATTTTAGAGAAGGAGCAGAACAAATGGCTTTAGATCGTGCAGCTCAACGTGATACGCACCTAACGGCATGGTTTAAGTTAAATTCTGAAAATGAAAGAGCACATTGCTATTCGTATGTAGACATTCCTTATCACTTTATATTTGATGATAAACATTGTAAATGGAAGGTTAGACAAAGGGGTGGTAATAAGGTGATAGTAAGAATGTATAAAATTAATCCAACTGAAGAATTGTTTTTTCTTAGACTGTTACTTTTGCAAGCAAAAGGTGCAACATCGTGGAAGGATGTGTGTACTGTTAATGGTATTGTCCTTGAAACATTTCGTGAAGCATGTGTTTTGAAAGTTTTGTTGCAAGATGACACTGAATGGCAGAATACTCTTTCTGAGGCGGTTTTAACACGTATGCCAAAGCAAATTAAACAGTTGTTTTCAATTATTTTGACCTTTTGTGAACCTGACAATCTTTTGCATCTCTGGAAATAATACAAAGCTTTTATGATGGAAGAGCTCATTCACTTCTAATAGCTGAGCACTTTTCATCAAATTGAAAAGATTATAAATCAAGACGGTAAAATGCGTCTGGCCATTACAATCTGCCAGTTATTGATGAGTTTATGCGCCTAAATCTAGGGTGAAAATGTTCAACAATCAATTGACGAAGCCAACCAAATGAGACTGTTGCTTAATGTCAATTAATTAAATGTATGTAATGCACTGAATGAGCAACCAAGTGTAGAAAATCAACATTCTAGATTGTTTTTCATGGATGCTGGTAGTAGAAAAACCTTTACTTATAATTATTTGATTACTGAAACCATAAGTAGGGGCTATAAATCTGCTACAGCTGCATGGACTGGCATAGCAGCAACTCTTCTTACAATTGGATCTACATTGCATGGCTTATTCAAACTTCCTGTTCCAATATTGGATAATAGCACATGTAATGTAACTCCTAACTCTATACACGGGCATTTTTTAAGACAAGTTAGTTTGTTTTTGCTTGATGAAACATCAATGATACCTAAACATGCCTTAAATGCAATTGATAGGTTATTAAAAGATATTTGCAACAACAACTTTCCGTTCTGTGGAAAAATCTTTTTTTTTTGTGGTGACTTCAGGCAAATTCTGCCTGTTGTGAAAAGAGGACAACCAGCTGAAATAGTAAAATCGCGTATAAAATGTTCTTTGCATTGGCAATGGGTGCAGAAGTTTGCATTAACTGAAAATATGAGAGTGCATGATGGGGAGTGCAAGATGGAAGGTGAATTTTCCCAGTGGCTACTAAAACTTGGGAATGGAACTATACCTGTCAAAGAGGAGGATCCTTTTAAAGGATGCATTGAAATACCAAATCAGTGCATTATTAGAGAAAATGAATCGATTGTTGAAAAGATTTTTGGAGATGCTGATCAAAATCATTATTCTAAACGTGTGATTTTAACACCAACTAATGTTGATTCATTATCAATCAATGAAGAAGTGCTTGAATGTCTGCCGGGTGAGGTCAAAATTTATTTAAGTGCTGATCAAATTGAGACTGATGACCTTAATGAAAGAAATAACTCCTGTTGAGTTTTTGAACAGCTTAATTCTTTCAGGTATGCCACCTCATTGTTTAAAATTGAAAATTGGTTGTTTAATTATGCTACTTAGAAATTTAGATCTCAAAGCTGGGTTATGCAATGGTATCTTGAAATTAAAGTTTGTGCTCTTCAAAATAATTATAGTTGATGCAGAGGTTTTGACAGGTGTTTCTGGTGGTAAATGGGTTTTTGTTCTTTGAATTTTAGTTGGCTCCATCAGATTCTAATATACCTTTTGTTCTGAAATTTCGTCGGTTTCCTGTCAGATTGGCTTATTCAATGACAATTAATAAAAGTCAAGGTCAAACATTTGATAGAGTTGGGGTATATCTCATGGTCAACTATATGTTGCATGTTCAAGAACTGATAGTATTTAATAGTTCGTTTTTCAAAATTGATAAACATCTCATTCAGGGTATGGTAGGTGAAAAGTGTTACACAAATAATGATATTTTCTAGGTTTGTAATTTAAAATTCAGATTTTTATTTCGAAAATTTACTGTTTGTAGGTTGTGAGTACTTGTATGTATAACTTTATTTATTATTTTAATTTTTTTTTTTTCATAGTTTTTGATAAATATATCTGTCATTTAGTATTGTTATAAAATGTGTTTACATGTGTTATATAAATCCATATTTGTTTATAGTTGTATATATTTTAAAATTATGTTGTTTCCATGTTTTCAAAGTTGTGTCACTTGGGATTATGTTGAGCAAGATTGATAACCTTGCCAGCCAAGCGGTGTACTTATAGCAGAGGTGTGACTCTGGCAGCATTTAGTGCCAGGTGGTGTACTGCTTTAGGGCTAGGTTGTGTTGTAGCCTTTTTTTAATTATTCTGGAACACATAATGTCTGTTAATGTTTAGCGTAATGTGTATGAGAGAGTATGCAACCTTGATCTTTAAATTCAGGGTGTTTTAATGTCCTCAAAATTTGAAATAATTGATTAACTAATATTGAATATAAAAGCAAATATACTTTTCTATATGTTTAGTAAAAAGATAAATATACTTTAAATTGGTTTTCCAATTTTGTCTTTCATATTTTAAATTGGTTTGTTATTTTTCGCTGGATTTTATAGATCAAGGGTGTTAATATTCTATTGTTATGTGTTATTGTTGTGATGTTTTGTGTTGATAGACTGCTTGGCTTCACGTTGGTGTTTATTGTTAAAAATGAATAATTGGTAGTTTCATTATTAGAGTTACTGCTTTTATTTATTTACTAAAAGTGCAGACAACATTTTGCTAGACTTGTATAACTTAATTTGATTTTTTGTTTTTTTTAGTATTGTTAATTTTTTTTTTTTTAGTATTATTACATTTTCGATAAATGTTTATATCAACTTAAATTATATTAACGAAAATTTTCGTAAATTAATTCAATACAGAAAGATTAAATATTTATTTTAATATTGAAGTAATTAAAGAGCTTTAAGAAAGAATTGACTTCAATATTTGTTTGCTTTTCTGTTTAGATGACAGCAGTATTATTGGAGAAAGTAAGTTAAAAAGCATTTTTACTTTTTAAAATGGAAAAAAATACTTTTTAATATATCTGTTTTTTTTTAAGTAGGTTTAAAATTTCAGGTTTTTAAAATCTTATATATTATAATCTTAAATATTTTTAATTACTTAAAAAATATATCTATGTTAAACTATACCAGGTTGTAGAAAATAGTTATAGTTTAGCACAAATGTATGTTATATATTTAAATATATGCAGATTTATTTATTTACTAGGTTACTACCAAAGTGAAAATTTACTATCAATTGTTTGTTTGTTTTTCTGTTTAGTTGAAAATAATGAAGAGAGAGGTAGTAAGTTTAAAAGGATTTTTATTTTTAAGTAACTAAAATGTTTTTTAAAATATTGTTGTTGACTTTAAAGTAAAAAAGTAGGTTTTTATAATTTTATACAATAAGCCCAAGAACTTAGGTTCTACTTAAAATTATATTGTCAATAACTGATAATTCTCAGTAAGACAGCTTTTTATTATTTTATATCAAGTTAGTTTAATTGAGATTTATTTTCTTTAGTTGATCAAGAGAGATCTAATAAAGGTGTTAAGTAGATAATTTAACCTCTATACATTTAAATACTTTTATTGTTTAGACACAGAATTGAAGACTGAATTAAGTCAGTGTTTTTGCTATTAGATATTTGTTAATAGGAATTTGTTTATTTGTACTGTAACTGGAATTTTAAAACTTCAAGTACTTAAGCTTTATTTTATTTTTTCTTTTAGGAGAGTTGGAAACCTACATATTTTTTTTAAATTTGTTATACACATGTTTGATTGTAAATTAACTTTTTTTTTGTTTGAAACGTATTTGTACTCAATTGCTTAGTTATTTATAATAAATTTATTTAGTTTGTGCCATTCTACGTTTTAAGATATTTTCTTTTTTTAACGAAACATGTATCAAGGGGATACCAAAAAATTAATAACTCATGAATAATTTACCTTCAATTCATATTAATCTTATTAATTAAAGTTCATGAATTAAAAAATATAACAAGAATTTAGCTTTACTTTTTCGTCAATTTAAAGCATGATGAAATGTTATTTTTTGTGTCAGTAACTAAAAACGTATTGTGTTCAACTTAGTAATGTCGAGGAAAATGGTTCTGTCTTACACTGATATCACCTGTCAGTTGTAAATTACTCAAATAACGTTAAATAATTGGCAAATTATTTTACCTCCACGTACTTTTTTTATTTTAATTTTACAGATGGTTTAATTTTTTAATTTGAAGGCGTCTTTCTAAAAGGGTATTAGTTAAGGTTTCGCAACTTTAAATTGTGGAAAACAGCCACTATAAATTAAGTAACAGACCGACCATAACCAGTATTACGGGTTTCTTTCTGCTAGTATTATATTATTTGCTGATGATGCCGGTGCCTATAACTTCCGGCGAAAATTTCAAATAAGTTATTTAGTATTAGAGATTTTTGAATTATCTGATGTTTTAAATTAGTTAATATATATATATATATATATATATATATATATATATATATATATATATATATATATATATATATACATATATATATATACTCTCGTACAAGATGTCAACATTTAAATCATATATTTATATTAAATGTATTATTATACATTTATATGTTTCCCAGATATATATTACATCAGTGACAGTGCAGAGACTTCCGGAATGGCGGACGCTTTTTTATAACGAATTTTATAAATAAATTTTAAAAAAAGAAAGATAAAGAAAAAAAATAATAAGAAGAAAAATAAAATAAGCAAAAAAAGAAAATTAAATAAAATAAAAATAAAGAGAATGAAGAAAAGAATGAGAAAGAATTAAAAAAGCAAAAACTAAAAAAAAGTTAAAATCCAAATCAAACAAATTAACGAAAGAAAAAATGAGATAAGAAAAAGGAAAGACTGCTTATCAAATTATTTGCTTCAAGCTTCGAAGATGAACTATGGCCTTTCAACGAAAACAATTCGCCAATTAGCATATGAAATGGCTGTTGCTAATAATAAAGTTTGTCCGGATTCATGGATTAAGAACAAAGTAGCAGAAGTTTTATAAACACCAGCTTTGCAAGAGCAACAGCTTTCAATAGATTCACCGTTAGTGAATTTTTTAATTCTCCGGAGATTCCGGGAGTGCGAGAACGAGTATCTTTGGTCCAGAAAGTATTTATAATGTGGACGAAACAGGAATAACAACCGTACAAAAACCTGTTAAGGTTATTGTGAGAAGGTTTCAACAAGTAGGTAGCATAACATCTGCAGATAGAGGAACTCTCGTGAACAGCTCTTAAATGCGATTAGGATCGATACCACCACTGTTCGTTTTTTCGAGGGTGAAGTTTCGATATTTTATGATTAAAGACGGCTCTGCACCCGGATGCGTAAAATTTGCTAATCCATCTGGTTGGATGACATCAGATATCTTTGTCGAGTGGTTGAAACATTTTATCAAGCATTCGCACTGTTTGAATAATTCTCAAGTTCTTCTCGTGAACCACGAGAGTGTATCTGAATATATCTGTGACAGCCCTCAAATTGGCAAAAGAAAACGGAATAGTTTTCCACCACAGTCATAAAGTTACAAGTATGGGCTTCTGAAGAGGCATTACAATGCGGTTTGCGGCAACTGGCTAATCAGCAGTACCAGACGGATGAATATGTATAACATTGTTCCGATTGTGTGTGAAGTAAACGGTAAAACCTTAACAAAATCAAACATTGAATCTGGATCTAATGTTGCCGGGATCGATCCATTCAATCCAGACATTTTTACAGATGACGAATATCTGCCAGCATCAGTGATCGATTGTCCAGCACCCACTCCTACTGTTGAACATCCAGAAATCATTGCAGATATTGCGGAAACTATTATATCTAAACCCGATGAAAATCTGCAGGAAATGGCTGAGCGAATTGGATAAGCGAGAACTTCTTCCGACCTTAGCAGGACCCTCTGTTGCTGTAGCAGGACCATCTGTTGCCGTAACAGCAATCCCGAGTATCGTAACACCGGAATTTCTAAGACCCTTTCCAAAGGCTCCAGCCAGAAAAAAACAATTTAAAATTAGGCAACAAAAAAAAGGAGTTTTGACAGACACTCCTGTTCAAAATGAGGTTTGCTTGGCAAAAAAAAACAAAAAAACAAAACAAACAAAAAAAAAAAATTTCTATGGTTCAGAAAGATCCAAAAAAGACCACAAGAAAACATAAAGCAAAACATGCAGCTTCAAGACTTCAGTTTAAAGAAGCCGATGATGAGTTTGAGGAAGAATTGAGACTTCGAAAGATAAAAACATATAAGAAAAAAAAATGCAAAAAAATACAAGTGCAGCAGTTGAAGACGATGAACCAATTGAACTTTCCGATGATTCTGATAATATTCATCGCCTACCACCGCTTGAAAGTGATGACAGTGAAAATGATCTTGAAACGATATCTTCTTGAATTATCAGACCTGAACTTTGACTTTGATGCACTGAATGTGAAGGGTTTTGTTCTTGTTAAATTTGATAAAAAAAAAAAAAAGAGCTATTCATTATGTTAGACAAATCTGTGAAGAAGAAAATGTGCGAATGCTAAAATATTTGAAAAGAGAAAATTTAAAATCGTATAAATTCTTCTCTGTCAGTGAGCAATTGTACCAGTTTACCAGAGATGATATTGTCTGCAAGCTTCCAGATCCAATGCAGCATGGTGACACAACTCATGTCGGTCGACATTTGATTTTCAATTTTGATTTTTCAGTTTTTGCAAACATTTCTTAAAATTTCGGATGAAAAAACTTATTCACTAAACTTTAAATGTGAATCTCTTGGCAGAAATTTAAAGAACTGTGTTTTTAATAATGCTTTATTGCCAACTTTTTATTGATTTTGTAAAAAACTGTATATAAGATCAAAGTGCCCCATAGTGCAGATCCATTGTAGGTGATGTTATAATTAATCCATTGTAGGTGATGTTATAAAGTTGAGTTCTAGCTTACTAAATATTACTTGGACCAAAATTAGCTTGTTGATTTGAATAAAGAAATAAATATTCTTTTAAAAATATTGAAAATAGTATTGTTGTCTGCAAGGGTTTTTAAGTAATCAAGCATAAACCATAAAAACGTTAAAGGTGCCCCCATCTCCCCTATAGTCTAATAACTAAACAATAACTTATAGAAACATATACACTATGTTTATCACAAGTTATAAAAAATCTTATCACAAATCTAAACAAAAAACGTCAGTATACATGAGCAGTGCAAATATTTTGAAGTTACGCCAAGGTTAAGGTAGCTTCAACTAAACATAACTTTTCTTGCTTAAATCAGGCTGAGCATTTTCTGAAGATGTTTTGTAAATAAAATAATTTGAGAGTTGAACTTACAAAAAATAAATTCTAAATTTTGTATTAGACTGCTCAGCAAGTTTTGTGAATACAAAAATTAGTAAATTTTGAACTTACGCCAAACTTGCGCTAAACTTACGCTTAAAAATGTTTTGTGAAAATACTCAAGTATTTAAAGAATAGAATAGCGTACCGTTAACAACAATACTGTTAACAAAAGAATGCCGTTTAACGGCAATATTTAAAAACTTAAGTTTTAGATATAAAACACTTTTCGTATAAATGTTAATAGAGGTGTCCCGGATAACACTTTTTCATTATCCGACCGGATATTAAAGACCCGGATATTTAAAATTATCTAACCGGATATCCGGATAACGTAATTCAAATCCTAAAATATATATTTTATAATGACAAAATATTATCGTGATAAACCTTCAAAATAGCGAACTTTGTTTCACAACTTTTCTAAATTAATGATAACTGTGATTTCAGAGCAATATGCATTGCATGTGGAAATCAGATAAGCAGGGGTGTAATAAATCTGGTCAGAAGTCATTTTGCACAACTCCGCCGCATAATCACGCAAAAAATTGCAATTTGTATCAAGAGGAAAAAAAATTAATACTGAATCTTCTTCAGTTGCACAAAGAAGTCCAAAACGCATTAAAATCTGATCAAGTCTCCTTTTTAAAAGCTGTTCATGGAGATGATGTTTTCTTTAATCACTCGATTATAGAAAAAAATAATGACTAAAGTTTTAAATTATTGGAAACATGAAGAGAAGGTTTCACTGCTATAAGAGTTATCACTTAATTTACTAGCACCACCTGCATCCTCTGTATTTTTGGAAGATTGTTTTCATTCTTTACGAGAAAAAGCAATCAAGGCTAAATATGTTAGTTTCTCTACATTAAGGTAAAAAAATATAAATGAGTGATAAACTTGCGCATATATAATTTTAGTAGTACTTTAATATTAATTATAGGGGAGTGACATAAAACAGGCCCCTTTTTAAAAAAAGATAGAATCAACTAGCTGTAACCAACCAAAACAACATAAAAATTTTCCGGATATTTAACCTATCTACAACTTAACATCAGAAAACTAAAGGTGTAACTATGCCTTATGTTAAGAAACAACCGTTGAACAAAGAAATGCTAGGAGCCCATTTTCTGTGGAAGTAGCCTTTAATCGGCCCCTTAATTTAATTTCTGAATAAAACCTGATTATTAACCAAAAATTGACTATAACTGATTTGTTGATGATACATAATCTTCTGTTCATTATCTACATTGAAAATTGACTTTCTGAATAGAGAAAAATTGACAATAATTTTAGCTATAATCAAACTAAAAAAAACTTAGCTCAATAAAATTTTAAAAGTTGTATTCTTAAATATTCATTTTGCCAAAAATTAACAATAAAAAAACTATTTTTCGGATGGTTCACTTAAATTTTTATGGTCAGCCGAACAATATTCTAAAGCCAAATTTGTAATAATCTATGTCCAAGCAAGAGATTTGATAGGGGCTTATCTCACCTTTGGGGCCCGTTGTGAACCACTTTGCCTTAATAATAACAATATTATAAAGAAACCATTAACATTAGATTATTTAAAAATATAACATTTCTAGGTTTCTTTCAATTTTCAAATGATATTAACATGAAATATCCGGTACATAAAAAACCGGATAAAGTTATTATCCGGCCGAAAAACGGATACAGTATAAAATTTACCCGGGACACCCCTAAATATTATATAAACAACCTAATCTTAATATATATAAAGGGCAATGTGTGTGTGTTTGTTTGTTCTCTATAGAAATCCAAACCGCCGGACCAATCTCGATGAAATTTGGCATGGGGGTAGTCCTCGAGGGGGAGAAGGTTCTTAGCTGGGTTTTGACCCCGTACCCCGACCCCCAGGGTCAAGGGGGTCCAAAAATGGGCCCCCCTGACCCCGGGGTCATAAGAGATCGGGGTCATGTTATAAGAGATCTTCCAAAATTTATATGCAAATTATGTTTATAAACAAGATCGTAATTTCTTAGGTCAAATTTTTTTTGGTTTCATTGCATATAAATTTGGAAAGGATATAGGCATAAAATTTATTTTACAGTGTACATAAAGCAAAAGATATTAAAAATATTTAGTTGATATATATTAAGAACATTCATTTCCAATAAAAAAGGTCTGGGATAAGTTTAACGGTCTTTAAAGTTTATTAATGGTGCTAGATGCTTCTGTTGGTCTAATTTTTTTTAGTACTACCTCATGCAATATCTTCGTAGTTTACATTGCGTTGAATAAGCGAGTAAAAAAAGTTGAATTAATGCATGTCTATTTAGAAAATTTTTTACTTGTTACAATACTTCAATATTTTTTCAATATCAAATATTCAATATTAAATTTCAATATTAAATATTAAATATTTTTTCAATATTAAAAACTTTGTGGCATAAAGTATCGATATGGCTTTTACTTTTAAGATTTTCACCAATGAAAACACCAAGGAAATATATAACTTTTGATTGCTTTATTATTACTACATTATATTGCCCAATTTTTGAATCACCAATACATTTGGCTAGGATACTTCTAACGAAATAAATATTATTAAACGCTGTAAAAATAACGGACTTTTTTCCACATTTTGTTTGTCATCATCACCATTTATTTTTGTAAAGCAGCACGTGATGTATTCAGATGCTTTTATTTCAACTTCTTATGGTCTTGATTTATATTTTTTCAAAACTCATTTAAACCAAAAGAACTATAAGGATATCAAGTTTGAAAATAAAGGAATATTTTATTTCCAGACTTGATATGAAGAATGTATTTTCAAATGCGGTATGTCCATTTTTGAGATAATTGACTTTTGTCGCTACACAACGACGACTCATATGTTTGGAAAAACTATTGTTGCCTAATTTATATATGCATAAATAATATATTAGATAATGTTGAAAGTCAAAATATAGGTAAATAAAAAACATAAATAGTTTACCCCCCCCCCCAAAAGAAAACAACGGTTCCTATTAAGAACAGACATTTCTTTGATTAGAAAAACATCTTGTTAACGTGCATTGGATCTCTCGATTTGCAAAAACTATAATTCTCGTCCCTGTGCTGAAAAAATAGAAAAATAATTCCTTTATTGGTTTGGACCATTTAATTTTAGTCGCACATTGGTGGTATCTTTATCAACATCAGCTTTTTTTAAAATATTATTGAGGATGAGAAAATTAAACCTAGTGACTAAAAACATAATCACTGATAGTTGACTTCAATCTTTTGCAAATGCAAAAAAAACTTACAAAGACATCAATAACCGAAAGATTTGGAGTATTGCTTCAAGCTACTGTTATGCTTAAATGTAAGCTAATTCACTGAATTGAATACATCTTTAGAGATTGATATAATAAATTTGCTAGGGAGAGGTATCGAACCATGGAAAAAAAGAAGCTGAAACTTGAGAGTTCGAAAATTAATAATAATTATATATCAAGTCTTTCCTTTAAAGGACAACGTGACAGAATATTTTCAACAGGAAGAAGGTTGATAAATACTATCAAAGAGCATTTGTAGAGGAGTTATGATACATCAATTTCTAAAATGTTATCTTTCGCCGAAGCCTTTGCCAGTTTAAACTATGTTTTTGTTTTGTGGTGATAAAACTGTTATAAAACTGTGATAAAACTGTTGTAAATAATGGAGTTTACAGTTGTCTCTAACTGAAAATCAGCAAAAGCAGTAGAATGGGCAGTATGTTGTAATGACATTTTAACGATTTTTTTCTCCACTATCTATTCAAGAACTTCAATGGTTCCACTTCATAACGTACTTTCTACACTGGTTCTAAGCCTGAACTCAAACCACTGCGCCAAGGCCGCACATAATGATGTTATTTAACAAATTGATGTTTATTATCACAAAACAAATATTTTGAAACAAAGTATAATTGCTAGTATACGGAGAACAAACAGTGATAAATGGTAGTGAGCTGTATGAATAATTGCCGATAAACGTCGTATTCGCCAACAGTAATAAAAAACGCCTCGTTACCGAGACTTTCGTTTTGTTGAAATAAAACAAACCTGGTTTAACTTTTGTGGTTGTCAAAATAAAAAATCACCAATAAAAAGTCTTAACAGAAATTTTTCAGTCCTAACTGCAAAATCTATTACCGCCAGACATCAAGCTGAAATAAAACGAAATTTTTCAATTTGTTTTTGTTGTATAAAAAAGAAAATGGTATTAAAGAAAACTGTGTACTGTGTATTTTCTAAATGTGTGTTTTCATATGTGTATTTTCTAAATAATAAGCTTAACATAATAATATAATATTTATTGACGATTTCCACTTATTTTAATATCTCTAGTTATCGAATCGTATCAAAACTTACTAAATCAAAATGAAAGTTATAATTGAAGGTTATTGATTTTTATAGTATGTATATAATATCCAAGTATTTTTGGTTTGACAAGCAATGTTTTTTGATAGTTAATTTTTTTAAGTAAGGAAGCGCTGTTTGTGTTCACTTTGTCTTTGACCAGCTAATCCTTTAGAAAAAGTGAAATTATTTTTTATTGTTAGTGATTTTACCATACCTTTTAACTATTTTGACTTTTTTAATTTAAAGTTAAAATATTGAGTAAAAACAAATTGTGTACTAGTAAAGTAGGTGTCAAATTTTCAAAACTTGCATTAGATAAAAAATCTTTTAAATAAAATACTGCTTTCCCAGTAATTTTATCAATGTATGTATAAAAGTTAGTTGACTGTACATACATCCTGAAAGCTTAATCTCTGGAAATTTAAGTTTTTGAATAATGAATTTTTAATGAAAAACTTAACCTATTGAACACTTTGATTTTTTTTAAGAAATGTTGTGGTTAGGGATCAATATATATAGATAATATATAACTGATTGATATACTAATGATATATGATGATATTTGAATCTCCGATTGTTATTATTTAGGAATTTTATACAATTTTAATTTTCAAATTATAAAAACTTTATATTTTTCAAAATTTATTTTCTTACCTTAAACTTGCATCCAATATTTAAATATTGACATGGAATAATTGTATTAGCGCAACTATCAGTAATATGGGAAGACATCTATGAAGAGTTTCAAAGATAGAGTTTTTACCCAAGTAAATTAAATGTTCAGTAAACACATGACGTTTAAAAGACGTGTTAAAGACCTGTTAAACATGTCTAGAAGTAAAAAGACGTTGTTTAGACGTTTTTAACGAGTCAAGTGTTTACTTCGGTAAAAAAAGGACACTTTGAATATTCAATTTTAAATCAAACCTCTTTACGCATAATTTTCATGCCACATTGATTTACACAACAAAGAGGTAAACATTCGCAATTTTCTTCATGAATCTAAATATAAATTTACGAGAAAATATAATTTTTACTTTGATTTTATTAAACTTGACATTTCTTTTAGCACATTCATCAATAAACATTATCTTCATCATTACCATCATCATAGTCATCATTATCATAAGGGCCGTCCCGAAAACCGCGTCGGAGGTGTCTCACCCCCCTTCCGAAAATTTTTTGCTCAAAAATTAGTAGGAAAATTTGGACATTGGAGTCGGAAGCAGCTATTAGGATCTTTTTTTTGTTAATATCTTAGTTAGCATCTTTTTCTAAGCCTGAAAGAACAGACACGTCAACCCTCTCCCCCACCCCTTATCAAGAAACTCTTTGGGAAGGCCCTATTCTATTCTACTATTACCATCCCTAATTACCATCATATTCTTGAAGTTTTATTACTAAAGACACATATTATTTTATTAGGGGTGTTCTGAAACAAAATATTTGAGAATCGTAAAACTAAATAAATATAAAACATATTTTACATTTAAAATCACATTTAAACTTATCTTTTAAAATATGTATTTATGTTTATTGTATATTTTTTATTATTATTATTTGTTGTTAATATTGGTGGTGTTTTTTCTATTGTCAAATATATTTGTAATTACTTATATAACGCCCTTTCAATAAAAACTGAAAACCAAATTTCTTTTATTAAAATAATAAAGCCATTTACTATTTTTATTTAATACTCATA
Source organism: Hydra vulgaris (assembly GCF_038396675.1). NCBI lineage: Eukaryota > Metazoa > Cnidaria > Hydrozoa > Anthoathecata > Hydridae > Hydra > Hydra vulgaris. Next base: position 55,309,426 of record NC_088927.1, on the reverse strand, counting down.
AACAACTTTTTTGACCTCTACTGCTTAATGTTTTTAAGCATATTAACCAACTTTAAAAATTAATATGTCTAAACACCTTGTTATTATTATTATTTTTTTAATACATACCGATATTTTTGATTCTAACTTTTTGCATGCAATTCTTTAAAGCGCGATATTGATATTCATTAAACATGATTTTGGTAAATAAATTGAATTATGTGTATCGTACATAACTATAGTAAGACGTCACTTGAAAAATGATATACTAGTATGGTCACCATATTTGAAAAAATATTTAGAAATACTCAAAAAGATTTAGCACCGCTGCACACGTTTATGGACATTAATACAGTTCGAGATTAAAATTATTTCATTTAACGACTCTCGAAATAAGACGCGTTAGAATCGATTTAACTGTAATCTTTACATTTTTCAAAGGAACAAATATTAATAAAAATTAAAAATTGCTAAGTTTCAAAAAAGCTAAGTTTCAAAAAAGTTTTTTGGGATATTGATGCATGACTAGAGGTCATGCATCAATATCCCAAAAAACTTGTAAAAGTTGTCGTCAATGGCATAATTGTCTACTAAACCGCATTTGAAACGTTTGAAATTTTTTACAAAACGTTTGAAATCTCTCACAAAAAAGAATAATTTAATAGCAAACGTCATCAAAAGATAAATTTTAAATGCATGATAGTTTGTAAATAGTTCAGTGCTAATAAAGTGGGATTTAGTATTCTAACTCAATTGTTTGCTTAGTAACTTATGCAACAAATTAATAATAATAATAAAAATAACAACTACAGGTAACATGCGAAAAGCATAGAAAACTTAAATCTTACCACCATATTTAACATTAAATATAACTTTATTTTTTTATTTGATATAGAATGTTTGAAAACTTTTAAAAATATATTTATCAAAAGAATTCTTTAGAATAAGAATAAATTCAGATAGGCCTTTTTTTTTTTTTATAATTTTTTTAAAAAGGACTTATTTTTATGAATCAATATAGAAATATGTTCAGTTTTTTTATTTAGTAAACTTTCTTGATGCAAATAAGTAATAATTTCGAATTTTTCTTGTAAGTATGCCTTTTTTGGAAATGTTATTATAGGCAGGCGCAGATTTTAGAATCATCATCAGAAGCATTTAGCACGTTAAAAAAATTTTAGTTAATGTTTTACCCTTGCAGAGCGTAGGAAAAATGAGTGCACTAAATATATATCAACTTATAGTTCTTTGTTTTATGTTTTTATGTAAAATCGATTCTTCCCCAGTTTCTTTTCATAACTTGTATTTGACAAAAGTTAAAAATAAATGCATTTTATGCAATGTTACTATCGTTAAGCAGCCATATTTTCAAACTAATTAAAGCAAGTTTTCTATTGCTTTTTGCGGACCATTTTTATGGAACAAAATAGTTTTGAAAATTTTTCTCAAGTTTTATTGAAAAATGTATTGATGATTTGTTAATATTCTTTTATATATATTTTTTGGAGATTCTATTTTACCTATATATATATATATATATATATATATATATATATATATATATATATATATATATATATATATATATATATATATATATATATATATATATATATATATATATATATATATATATATATATATATATATATATATATATATATATATATATATATATATATATATATATATATATACCAAGACTTTTATGCAATTTTTTTGAATATATAGTATATATAACAGATTTATATATTTTCAACGGACTTTCTGTAAAAAAAAATTTGCATTTATCTTGATTATCTTTTACCAACATAAAAAGAAATTATTATCTTTATGTTAACCGTTCTTGACGACAAGACCTAACGGTCTTCTATGAGTCCCCGCTTCCTTTTATTTTTTATCGATCTATTTTTGCAAATTTTTTATTTACTTATTCTGAAAACGTTATATTTTTTCACCAAAATGTTGCTTAAAAATGTAATAAAGCACCACAAAAAAAAAAAAAGAAAAAATGACCAATTTAATTTAAAACTATTATTATTTTTTTTAGTTGTTTTAGTTTAAGTTTTAAATTTTTAATTTTTATCAAATTGCATAAAATTTTTAACGTACTATTTAAGTAAGATATAGCTGTACAAAAAATATTAAAAGAATTATAAAGAGGCCACAAATTTGCATTGGATAATAAAAATGAATTTCTTAAAGAAAAAAAATACTGAAAATTATGATTAAAAACAAAAAGTTTACTAACTTTTAAATAGCAAACGCTTATCAAAAAGTATTATTTACAAGTGCATTGTTTTTTTTACAAAATAATCCTAAATAAAATAATATATCGGCTTAAACCGAGCGCGAATTGAAAAAGTATTATCCCCTCCCGATGAACTCAAACTGACGAAGAAGCAATTTGTTAAAAAAAAATAATAATAAGTAAAGTGTTTTTATTTATTGCTCTGTTTTTTAAGAAGAATTCCTCGAGTTCTCAATCTTCTTAAAAATGTTTGTAAAATACACATCCATAATTTATATATATATATATATATATATATATATATATATATATATATATATATATATATATATATATATATATATTATATATTGGTATAGATATAGATATAGATATAGATTTAGATATATATCTTTTTATTATTGCTCAATCCTAATAATAGTGCTGTAAGTAGTGCCCCTTCGTGCGTGTTTGATACGGCAACTTTTGCAGCCATTGCAGGGTAAAGGCGCGCAAAAGGTTGTAGGTTGTAGCACATTTATTTGAAAGCAAAAGTAATCAAAAGTGATCAAAAGGCTATTATCTATTTGCATGTAAATTACATAGCGGTAACATTTTCTTAACTTGATATATAGCTTTTGTTTCCGTTTTATAAAGTTATTTAATTCTTATATAGTTTTCAAACTTTCGAGTGGTTACCTTGCAGAGTTTCTGAAAAAAGTGCCACGGTTTGTTATGACCGCTGACGCCTTTTTTTTTTAATCATTATATTTTTGAAAATACAAAATAAAAGCACTTTTAAGTTTTTTGGATATTATATACATTTATTACGGAAGAAAATATAATTAGAACTATTTCAAAATAAAAATTAAAAAAATCTCCTGGTCTTTTGGTATCTCAGCAAAACATCTGAAATGAACAAATTGTCATACTTTAACAAAATAGCGTACAAAATCTTTAATATACCCGAGCAACTATCGCAGTATTAGCATTATACCAATTTTTACAAGTTTTTAAGAATACCTAATGCTTATTATATGTCCGGATATTAGAGATACTCATCCCCTACAAATTGGATTCAATGCTAACTGTTCAACATTATCTCAATTTTTCCTTATTAGCGAAAGAATTAAACATTACAACAGCAACAATTCCCTGTGTACCCATGTCTTTAGATGCAGTAAAAGCTTTTGATAGCTGTCACTGGGCTATAATATTTTGATAAATTATATTTCGATAACAAATTACGACTCTGTATAGCTAACACTATATCTGCGTTATATAACAATAGTACATATCAAGGTTGTAAATCAAACTCTTTTCTTCTAAAGCTAGGAGTGAGAGAGCTATCGATTCTTTTATCTCACCTCTATAACAATTACACTGAAAGTCTTCTTGAAAGTATTAAAAATTGAGGTATTGTTGGCATATTCTTGATACGGAAACATTACGAGTTTGGTAGCATATGCAGATGATATCAGGCTTCAAAATTTTACTTCTTTGGTCTCAAAAAAGCTGATAAAAACATGCAATACTTACCGTAATTTAAATTTTATTAAAATAAATGCCAAAACTGAGTTCTTCTATATCAGGTAAAAATACAAACCAATACGATAGCGATTTCAGTAATTAAATAAATTCAGAAGAAAATTTACTATTTTGGGAATTACATGTGAAACTGAACATTTAATTTTTGTTTTTCAGTTTGATGAAAAATCTTTAAATAAGCTGTTGTTTAAACTCATATTTAATTGGTAATCCGGTTTTCCCACCCTATTTCCTGTGAATATAAGTTATTGGCAGTCCCGCCTTGTCACCAAATGAGCTATGTGAAAATAATTCTGCTTTGATGAAAAAGCTTGATGTACGCGAAGGAGTGCGCTAAAATCGCGTTTAAATGTTTCGGAAACTCAGTAAGAATTATACCAATTCGAATTAAAATCCAGAAAATTTCAAAAAGTATTCATCAGAATAAATTAATCTTGTTGCTCCGCTTTCTTAATAATAAAACAACTGCACGAAGCATTATCTTTTCTCTGAAACACCCTTAATTTCAACATTCGTTTGTTGGCAATATCCAGGACCTATGATGTTTTCAGATGTTAAATTTTTGAAATTTAATTCAAAAAAAGAAGGTAAAAATACCACTTTCTAAAAGTGAAATTCCCTCCAAAGTTTAACAAATTTTAAAGTATGCAATAGAGTGCTGGAATGCAAATAAATAAAGAGGAATTTTTAAACAAATTCAGGAAGAAAAAGTTATGTGAAAATCACGAGAAATAACTTTCTTCTTTTTCTTTTTACCTCGTAAATTACATTAGGAGTTAAATAAATGAAATAATAATAGAAATAATACCATAACAAACGAAACTCAGAGAATTTTTAAAAAAGCCTAGTATTTATAATACCATCAAAACATCGGCAAAAAATTGTTGTGCATTTGCTATGATAGAAATGCTTAGGTAATAAGTCCTAACAAGCTGCGGATGGTCTGAAAAAAAATATGGTCTGAAACTTAATAAATAAAAAATTTAATGCAAAAATGTATATTAAATAAAAAAAAGCAGTAGCTAGAAAAAAATTTTTTTTTAACTATTGAAATTGTTTTTTGCTGTATGTAAGTTTTTGATATATATATATATATATATATATATATATATATATATATATATATATATATATATATATATATATATTAGGAATACCACTTTTTAATTTTTTTTTCAAATAAAATGTTTCTGTATCATAATCGATGAACTTTTACCTAAAATCATGAAAAAAGGCCCAACAACTTTCTGAACAAAAAAAGGTCACCCCCAAAATAAAAATTTGATTTACCATTTTTATACATTCATTTTTTGACCGATGTTTTAAATTAAGCTTAATTCTCAGCTTAATTCTATTTATTTCATTATTTTGTTATGAATTTATAAATATAACGCCACACGTTACCATGGCAACGAAACGGCCGTGTGCCGGCAAATACTTGGAAATTGTTATGTGATGACGTCATTGTGTTACCACGGTGATATAGACGACTGTAAACACTGTAGAAGATTATAGAACTTAGTAGAACATTCTGGAAGCTCTAAATAATTATATAAGCGAGCTGCTGTCAGAGCTCAGTGTTGATAATGTGAATAGTTCTATGAAGGTACTCTGCGTGTAACTGAGTGAACAACACTGTAGCAAACTAAAGACGCTGTAAGTGTACGAAGTATAAGTAGTTGTAGCATTATCGTTAGGATAACGGACTGGATTATTGAACTGTTATCAACATTGACTGGATTATCGAACTATAATTGGATTACTATACAGTTAAAGTATTTTATTAATTAAACGACTTTATTAAACGGATATTTACGCTCAGTCGTCCGTAAGTTGTAACAATATTATATGATGTCTCACAAGAAAAGTCATACCACAGTAACAAAGAACAAGAAGACTTGGACTAAAAATTTGGTGAGATTTCAAGAGTCACACAGAAGAAGAGGAAGCGTGGCTGTAGAAGAACATTCACTCGATGAAAAATCCAGATCGGCAGATCGTAGGAAGATACCAGTTTCTCGGGAGCATATGTTGAGGAAGGAAAGAACGAATAGACCAAAAATAAAAATCACAAAATTGTGGGACATCAAGTGATAAGAGCAAAGCTTATGAAGGTGCTGAAGGTCTATGATGAATGTGTCAAGCGTGGAAAATATGATGTTCTCAATGCATTATTTGACATCACGAAAGTGAATGGCCAGTGGTTATCTTCGGAAGATAAAAACGTCTACACCCCACCTACACAAAAGAAAAGTAAGGGACAGGTGGGGTACTCAACAGGACAGTGGCAAGTAAAGAGCTCATTCACCCTTCCAAGAGAAGGAAAGTCCAGTCTGGAACAGCAATACCTTCCACATCACAAGTCCTGTCTACCACAGAGAGTGGACCGAATCTGAAAACTGCAAAAAGCAAACATGAATATGATGAAGACGACGACGGTGATAAAGACGATGATGAGGACACTCAGAAAAACTAGAAAGCACTACAAAAGTAAATTTGCTGTAAGTATGGTTACATCAAGTGGAGTTTCCACAAAACAAAAGCTGCTAAAATATGCAATGTATTATCACAACAAGGTATTGATATTCCAACTCCAAGTCAATCAGCAATTTACAAGTCCATATTCAAAGAGCAGGTAAATTAAAAAAAGAAATGATACAACAACTTAAAATGAACAGTGGTCCTTACACTTTGACGGCAAACGAATAGATGATAAGGAATATCAGGTAGTTGTACTTCAGAATGAAAGAACTGACGTGAAACTTGATGCACTGCGTTTAAAAGATGGCAAAGCTGAAACTGTTGCTGAAAAAATTGCCAAACTTATTGATGAATAGACTCGGTAGAATTCAATTAAGATGATCATTACTGATACAACAAACGTCAACAGCTGGGAAGAGAAATGGAGTTGTTGTGAAAGTTGCAACGTATGTTTAAATTAAAGGGTGTCACAATACCACAATTTATGGTCTGCATCACGTACTAGACAGGATTCTCCGTCTGGTGATGGACGAAGAACTTGGGGGTGATACCAAAATCTCCAAACATTGAATACCCATTTGTGTCTGAACTGTTGAATAAGTATGATGAACTGAAGGATAAGTTTGTGAATGGAACTGTAGAAATTCTTGATAAATCAGGGTGGAGAGACGATATGAAGTTTTTGTACCATTTAACAAGAGTGTTTAGGTTCTATGAAGAACAAAGAAACTTCCCTCTTATTCACTTTCAGAACATTCCTAATATGAGCAATGCCAGATGGAACTCAAGAGCCATTTCGCCATTCTGGCGTTCATTCTTATGCCTGAAGCGAGAAAGAATTTGGAGAAAGGTTTGCAGGTTCATTTCATATGAGTGGGCAGAACATTGGTTTAGTAGTCAAAAGTACAATGACAATGAACTCCAAGAATTTATCTGATGTATTGAAGCCTTACAAAAAGGCATTGCAGTCATTCAAAAATCACTGGAAGAAAGAGCCATCCGTCATCGACATACCACGAAGATGATATAGCGAACGTGCAATCAAGGTGATGCAAGACCTGTATGTTCTGAGAAAGAAAGACAAACTGCAACTTCGATTCATTTCTAAGTAATAAGCGCTAGACTCTTTATGAGACGTGAGCATCATGTGACCCATGATATGTAAAACACAGTAGGCCTATAGACACAGACAGTTATGTATATTGTTGTACTATACGCTTTGATACTGTTAATTTTGTAATACTTGTATAATTATATATCACATAATGTTTTTTGTTATATCACAGTACATGTTGCATAAATAAATAAAATAACAACAGGAGTATGACTCTTACATCTTCAGCCTTTAATATTCATTTACTGTACAAAAGTGTACCTATTGAAAATTCGATTTTTTGGTTTTGGGGTGACCTTTTTTCAAAATATGTCAAAATGAAACATCTATTCGTTCTTTTTACATAAAAGTTCATTGAATTACGACAGCAGGCCTAGTACAAAAAAGTCATATCCCTAATATATATATATATATACTTATATATAAATATATATGGTCAGATTGAAAAAATTGAAAATATATTTTGTAAAAGGCGCATTTGAAGCATCGCATAACAGCACTGATGACAGCGCATTAAATCAAATTTTAGCATGTAACTGAAAAACAAGTTATTTTATAAACTCTTACATCAATTGCAATCAACACTTTTTAAGTGAGTTCTAAGAAGAGCTTTATTGCATTACAATTTTTCTTATAAACGTGTATAATAAGAGAAAACTTTTAAATTTTATCTTATTTAATATATATATATATATATATATATATATATATATATATATATATATATATATATATATATATATATATATAATAATCTATATAAAATATATAATAATCTATATAAAATGTCTGCTGAAAGTCATAATAAACTGATGAACGAAAATGTTACAAAAACCTATAAAAAAGCACCGATAAATTCAGAAAATTAGTCAACCTAGAAGCCAACCAAATAGCTTTAAAACTAAATTTAAATAACCGAATTGAATACCTAGAAAATCTCCAGCATTTATCACCTTAAAGACGATAAGAAAACTTTCAATCAAAACCTGCTTGCCGTCTCATTAACCGGCAAAACTCAAAATCGGAATAGTAAGCAAAAAAATCTTAGACATTACTAACACATACTTAAGAAGCAGCCTAAAAGTAAACCAATGGAAAAATACCACCGGTTTACGATAAAAAAGACAAAAATAGTTGTTTCTTCATCCAATTTACATAAATGAATTTTATCCATCTATAACTACAGAAATATTTAATAAAGCCGTTTCCTTTGCAAAACAACACCACAATAACAGACGCGCAACTTAGAATTATAACACATAGTCGAAAATCCCTCCTCCACCACAACAATAACACATGGATAAAAAAATTGAACCATGAATGTTTTGATGTAACAATGGGCAGCTACGATGGCGCTGAAATTTGCGAACTTGTAGGGATCTACATTCTCAATGATTTATCTAATATAATTATAAAAACCGACATAGGGTTTTACCGTGATGATGGCTTGTTGATAATACGCTATTTCTACGTGGCCAAGAAATGGAGCGAACCCGAAAAAATATAATCCAAAGTTTAAAGAATGTCTATTCAAATAGACATAAGAACAAATCTTAAATCAGTTAGCTTCCTTGATGTAACTTTCAACTTAGCCCAAAACATCCATCAGCCTTTCAAAAAACCCAACCATAATCTTCAATATATCCACATATCTTCTCACCCACCACAAATTATTAAACACTTACCTACTTCAATATCAAACAAACTCCTCCAGCGAAGTTATATTTAATCAATTTAAAAACGAATATGAACAAGCACTAAAAAATAGCGGATACAAAAAGAACTACTCCCTCAAATCAGATCAAACAAAAAAATATTCCAGAAAAATCGTAAACGCAATATCATATGGTTCAACCCCCCATTTAATAAAAACGTCTCCACAAATGTTGCAAAAATGTTCTTGTATTTACTAGAAAAAAACTTCACTAAGATACACAAACTTCACAAAACTAATAGTAAGCTACTAAAGGTAAACTACAGTTGCACTGAAAAATATAGAAAAAATTATAAAAAACCACAACAAGAAACTTATTCTTCCGACAATTTGAAAATAACTACTCAAATGTACCGTCAAAACAAGGCACACCGAATGGTAAGTGCATATCAACAAATATTATATATAAATGCATCATCAAACTAAACCCAGCAAAGTTTAAATAGGATTAACGGAAGGTGAGTGGAAAACCAGATACAAACAGTATACAAATCATCATTCAACAATATTAAATACAAAAATTCGACCGCCCTATCAACTTATTCTGGGATTTAAAAAACAATTTTAATGAAACCCCTATGCTAACATGGTCTATTCTCAAATTGGAGCACCCCGTACTCAAATATTTCCAAAAGATGCCCACTATGTCTGTATGAGAAATTTACTATTATATCATATCATAACCTGAGAACTGTTAAATAAGAGAACCAACAAAGTGCCGCCACGAAAATAAATTCTTATTAAAAAATTACAAAGCTCGCTACAAACCTGACTAACAACTATAAATAAAAATAACTATACTAAACTGCTCCATATATCTCTAGGCTAAACTAAATGCTCACCTGCAACATACACAGCTTTTATAATATATTTCATAATATTATGTATATTTTTATATCAATTTTAATTCTTATTTTCTTATTTTTATTTTATTATTTTTTAATACACAAATAATACACATAAACACATAAAAAATATTTTAAACAACATTAAACATATAACTATTTCACAATTATTAGCCAACTTATAAACAAATTAATAATATTATTAACCTAACTACTAATCAATTAAAAATTCAAATATAAACCTGAAATTAACCACTAAAACGTAGCAAAATTAAACTTTTACTACTTGCCTGATGATTGTTGGCGATTAGTTTTTTTTATTATGTCTTATGCTAGTGTTACAAGTAAAGTAGAGGTGTTACGAGATCGTGTACTTGAATTCCGCAACCTGTTTGGATTATTTAAAAGTCAGCAATTCAAAATATATCTCGGAGAAAGCCAAAGAACTTAGCGAGAAAATAGCAGCAAAGATTGGAAGGAGCAAAATTGAAAATATTACTTACCACAGAGATGGTAGGTGGATAACAGTTCTTAAATCAATCAATGATGCTATAACCTTTCGATGGACAATATTGAGTTGAACTACGTGAGAAACCTGTTGTTTCCAAGCGAAGAGAATTACAAGGTTTTTTTAATAACAATTAAGTGCTATTACTGTTACGGATGCTGAACTATCCGATAAAAATGGTCCTTACACAGATACAATTTACTCAATCAAAGATAACCCACCACTTTACGTCATCGAGGATGGTCGGAGACTTTTTAGAGTTAAGCTCAACACATTGTAAAATATTTACCACATAATATCGAAATCAATGGGATGAAAATTAATCTAAAATTTTAGCAAAGAATTTTATTGGGACACGAAAGCAGACATGTACCAAGAAATACGTGTGTTCCACCAACTAACAACCATGAAATAAAAAATATAACTACAGTCGAATCGAATTGATTTCACGTTCGGTCAGAGTCTTATTGATAAGAAGGGGCAAAGCACCCGTATTTCTTTTCATTCACCGTCACAAATAACAACACGAAGTTCGACAACACCAAGAGGAGAGGTAAAACTCAGTTTATTCCTTGAATAAAAATAATTCTACTATTACTTTAGAACACCAACTTAACTTGAGTTTACCGGAAAGAAGTAAAAAAGAAAAATAAAAAATATACAACACGAAAACGAAACGCCTTTGACGATGTGAGGTGCCCCAAAAAGAAAACGAAAATTGTGCATCCTATTGAAAATCTTTTTGTAGTCGAGGATCCGTTTATGGAATATAAATCCAAAAAGAGTCTTAGAGAAGAAAAGACGTTTTAATTAAGAAAAACGAGTTTGAAAATGAGAAACATTGAGCGACGATAACAACGACAACAACGACGGCGATGGTAGTAAGCAAACGATTGGAAAAGAACACACCCGCAAACTCCAGATGAAAAAAACAGAAGCAAAATAGAAAATATGCTACAGATGCAAAACTACTAACAAAATGGAAAATAATTGTCGAAACGGGCACGGACGACTAGTTTTGAATTTTTTCTGATATATTTTTTATATTTATTTTCGTTTTTAATTTGATTTTCTCTCAGTGGTTTTTCTTACTAGATAATTTTATTTACTATAAATAAGTCAGAAAGATTTCTTTGTAAACAGGTCTTATTTATTTACTTTTTAAACAAAAAAACTTTTTCAAATTTTCATAATCAAACCAAGATGAGCCATGAAATTAAAAATAATTTATGACAATAAATTTTAAAATAATCGCTAACACACAGAACTATCAAACAGCTTCCATAGGTTCATTTTTTGTTTTTTCTTTTACTTTTTACATTTTACGTTAGCTTTTTCTTTTACTTTTTATATTTTACGTTACTATGTAAACTTATGAGGGCGTCAGTAAGGCAAATAGCCAGATGACGTAATAAAATACAATACAACTTGCCTGATGATTGTGATAACACATGAAACTCAGAGTTGCAATATTTAGATTATATTATAAACATTAGCAATTAGCTAATTCCTGGTACTGTGAAATATATAACATATATATTATATAGCTTCTAGTTTATCTATTGAGCACTCTTTCAAGTATACAATATTATACATGATAATATAAAGATATTTTATTTTATATATACACTTACGTATATATATATATATATATATATATATATATATATATATATATATATATATATATATATATATATATATATATATATATATATATATATATATATATATATATATATATATATATATATATATATATATATATATATATATATATATATATATATATATATATATATATATATATATATATATATATAGAGGCGTAAAAAGTTTTTAAATGTTTGAAATAACCAACATTTAACAAAAAGAATAATAAATTTTTTTTGTTCATATATATCTCGAAAAGATACTTCACAAAAAAAATTACTGTAATTTGGAGAATAAGAACAAGAAACTTAAAATCTTAGAACCCCCTTCTACCCAAAAATAAGTGAACTATTTATTTTGTCATAACTTTAAACTAGTTATGTATTCATGGACAGAATTCAAATATGTTGTTATGACAATATGTTGAAAATATTCAGTGTTCAGTTTTTATGACCATGTAAAGAATAACCACCCCCCAAAGAGCCCACAAACTTTACATGGTTATAATAACTGAACACTGAATAATTTAACATAAAAATTGATGTCTGTTTAGCTAGTTTATATTTATGAAAAAATAAAAACATCAACTCATTACCCTCACGTTTAGGAAAGCGAGGGGGCGGACGAAACATTTTTAGGGTTTCTTATTCATTCTCCTATCACAGTAATTTTCATTTGTGAAGAATCTTTTCTGACAAACATACGAACGTAAAAAACATTAGAATATTCTTTCAATTAAACAGAGATTTGCAATTAAAGTGCAGAATTTGCGTTATTGTACGCTCATGGGGTAGTTTTGGGTTACGGGAAAAGTATGTTGTATATTTTAAAAACTCAATTTTTTACAATAATGTATAAAACTTGATATTATATCCGTTTATAAAAACTCAACTTGACTTTCTCATTTCCAATAACTTTTTTACTGATAAAGTTGCTACATCGAAACAATGAAAACTTTAAAAAATGACAAAAAAATTCGACATTTTATTAAACCTCAAATCGCAGTAACTTTTGAACCGCTTTGAATTATGGGCTTTTAACTCAACTTAGCTCAAGGTCGGAAGTTGCGCCATCTCGTTGCGACGATACAATAATGCTCTGTGGAACACAACGTCTTGGTTGGATGTGGACTGTATTGATGTGATGAAACACTTGTCGTATTTCACTTCTTGTATTGATGTTCTTCGATAAAACACTTTGATAAAACTCACTAAAATAAACTGTCTTGATAATCCCGAAAACACTAAGAATAACACGTGTCAAGAATAGGGTTTCGATTCCGTGAAATATGATATTTTTCAAAAAACCAGTTTGGGTATTAAGTTTTTAGTGATGGTTTTTGGTCAAAATGGAGTATTAAATTATCGAAAAGTTTTTGTAACCGATGTGAAACCATTACTAAAAGCACGCGATTTTTTAATTTTTATCCACTTTTATTATTCGGAAGGTTTTAGAGTGTGTAACAAGAACATTCAAGAAAACCTTTGTCGAAAAAATTTATATGTTAAATAAATTCAGTTTTTGTTAAATATTAGCATGTATATATATATATATATATATATATATATATATATATAAACATATAAATATATATATATGCACATATATATATATATATATATATATATATATATATATATATATATATATATATATATATATATATATATATATATATATATATATTTATATACATACACTTGTGTATACATAATTTATACAATGTATATTTTATATATGTATGTATAATACATATATAAAATATGTATGTTTATTTATGTATTCATATGTATATATGTGTGTATGTAAGTTATATATTATGTATGTATGTATAAATATATATATATATATATATATATATATATTAGGTATGTTACATGAAATTTTTAAATTCATCAAGTTCTAGGTTGTTATATATCATTAAAAAGAGCTTTATTTCATTATTCCAAAAGTGAAAAAATTTTCAAAATCGAACCACCCTACAAAAAGTTATGACGTTTTAAGTACCGATTTTTTGATATTAAGGGTTTTGTTGAAGAAACTGTGGTCAAAATAAAGTTTTAGTAGTAACTAAAACTATTATAACTTAATCAATTCTTATCCAAAAGTTTCAAAAGATGGATACAAGAGTTATCAGGTTTACAAAATTTTTTATATTACGGGTGCATCCGGGGGCAGAGGGGACACCACCAGACCGGCACTAAAGACTAACAGGAAAAGTGGTTTTTTTTAATGAAAATATAAATTTTTATATACAGATGTTTTGTAGATGGATCTGACTACAGTCAAATATAGAAATTTTATTATTGTCTTCGGCGGAATGTAGGCCACGGTTTCAACACCCTATTGTCAAAAATGACTCTTTTTTTTAATAAATATTAGTCTTCTAGGAATTAAAAAGAAATCTAGTATCAAATCAAAATTTAGGATTTTATGACTTCACATCACTAGCAGTGCACCCTTTGTTTCAAGGGGTGTAGATGGAAGGTGTACGATCGCCCCCCTCCTTGAGACCCCAAAAAAAAAATTATATTTTTAATGAGATTCAAAAAAATATTTAAATGTAATTAAAACAGCAAACTTTAATATAAAAACATCTTTTACCAAAATTCAAAATACATCACATAACGTCTTAGTGATAGTTAATAGACCGGCTCCCCTCTGACCTGAAAAAATTTTTAAAAACAAAAAATGTTTTATAATATTATTTTAATTAGTTTCTCTTGGCTTTTAGTTAATGATTAAGATATTAAATTCCATTAATGAAACTATATAATAATCATTGTTAACAGTAGACACGACGCCAACGTAGCTTATCATTAATCACTACTCACTTTATATTTTTACAAGTTCCACTACTTGATATTTTTTTTTGTGCTCAGTTCCACGAGTCGCTGTACATATTTTTTGCAAGTTCCACGACTCCGTGTACATATCTTTGCAAGTTCCACTACTCACTGTACATTTTTTTTGCAAGTTCTACTACTCGTTAATAATTTTTTTTGAAGTTCCACTACTTGCTGTAACTTTATTTGGGAATCGACTACTCGCTAAATTTTTTTTTGGGTCCTACTCGCTGTATATTTTTTTTGCAAGTTCCACTACTTGCTGCATACATATATATATATATATATATATATATATATATATATATATATATATATATATATATATATATATATATATATATATATATAAATTAGTAAAAAACACTTATCTCAACTTTTTCTTCAACTTGGCTGGATCATCAGGAGGAGTTCCTAGAACTCTTCCTGATGATCCAGCAATGGTGAAGCTTCAAGTTGAAGAAAAATTTAGACAAGTGTTTTTTACTAATTTATTATTGCTCTGCTCTTTAAGAACATTGAGCACTCTATATGTAAAATACACTAACATAATTTACATATATATATATATATATATATATATATATATATATATATATATATATATATATATATATATATATATATATATATAGTCGAAAAATAGTAAAATCATGTAGTAAGATAATAAAATGCATGTCCAATTATCAAAATATGCATATATTCACATTAGGAAGCATCAACTCAATGAAAACATGAACTACAATGTCAGCAACCAGCTGGAACTTTTTCATATAATAATCAACAGTTTCAGAATCATTTTCTTTTCTAGTCCAGTAAGAAATAGTAATAGCCTTTCTATGTTTTTTTTTTAAGTTTTAGTATTCTGCTATTGTGCAAGACTGTCATTGCTCTATCGGAATCATATCATTCATAATTATTATTGATATAGTATGTATTAAATATATATATATATATATTATATTATAGTATATATTTAATATATACTATAATATAGTATGTATTAAGTATATAATATAATATAAATATAATATACTATAAAATAGTATATTAAATTTAATATACTATAAATATATTATATATGTCTATATATTTTTAGACAAATATTAGTATATTACCAATATATGATATATTCTAAATACGTAAAAAAGCAATATATTATATTATTATATGATATAAAGCTTTTTAAAAATGTAATAGTATGAATGGACTGAGCAAAAAACATGTATTATTGATTTAATATATAATAAATGCTATTTTGACATTGATACTTTATAAATGTAATATTAGTACTTATATCACAAAATCACTTTATAGAAAAATCACATAAATTTTTTAATAATTATTGTTATTGGCTTTTAAAAAGGAATATTCAATATCCTTCAGTACCCCCCCCTTCTCCCCCAAACACAAGAATGAAAAACAAGATTTAGGTACCAAAAGTGAGGGTAAAAATAGGGTATCTGCTAGTTAAAATAAATTCTTGAAATTTGGCATGTGCATAGAAAACTGTATAAACTTAAAAAAGAATAGGATAGAAAAAAAGATAATATCTTTAACATTTACTAAGCACAAGAAGTACAACACACTTTTTGATATCAATAAATAACACTTTAACTTTCATCAAAAAATACTCTTTAAAAAAGTTCAACCATTCTACTTTTAAAAAAACTTCTAAGTTAATATAAAATTCTAAAAAAATACGCTACAAAACACCATCCTACCATACTGCCTAAACGCGAAGTTCTAAAAACGTGGAACAGTTTTTCAGCACAAAAATCGGTTCCGTAAAACGCGGGATGTAACATACCTATATATATACATATACATATATACATACATACATACATACGTACACTTATAAATAAATGTATATGTTATGTATACGTAATATAAACACATATACACACATATGTGTGTATATTTGCGTATGTATATTTGTGTGTATTTGTATCTGTATATGTGTGTTTATTTCTGCGATGAATATATATATATATATATATATATATATATATATATATATATATATATATATATATATATATATATATATATATATATATATAAACGCATTTTTTGTGTTAACAGTATTATTGTTATTACTATTAGTATTGTTATTATTGTTATATGTTTGAAAAATACTAGTGTTGTTCCTATATAAATGTGTGTGTACTAAATGCTATAGGATATCCTATTAATAATTATTTAACAAAAATGAAAGAACAAGTTCAGCATAGTAGAAAGAATATATGGAAAAATATTGATCAGCCTTAGCTGGAAATTTATTTCCTGAATGTTTAAATTTGTCTTCGAGCTGCGAGGCTGCACCAATACTACCGAATAAACTTTCTCTACCAATATTGACAGCAAAATCTAGTAATACTTTGTTGCAAAATACTGTCTGTAAGTAACTTTACTTATTTGTAAATCAATTGTTTATATTTGAAAATTATTATGTAAATGTTAAATTAATTTTTAATTGTTTGAGAAGATACAAAAATGAGTGAGCATTATAAAAAATATGGCATGAGCCGAAGCCAGCAAGAAAATTACTTGCATAGCTATCTGATTGCAGAAATGATATTTTTTTTGCTGATAAAGTTAAAGGGTCTATTATCAAGCAGACTATGGCTAGTGCATTAGCACATATTGAACTTTTTTTGTTTTGTTTGTGTGTGTGTGTGTGTGTGTATATATATATATATATATATATATATATATATATATATATATATATATATATATAACATTTTTAAACCAGAATATGTGGGTTTTAATAAGCAACAAAGCATATTGAAAAGATTCTAGTATAAGTCTTCTACTTACTTATAATCTACTAAAATAATCTTACTAATTCTACTAAAAGTCAACTACTCATTTTTTCACATGTTCAGCAAAAAAGACAATGAGAAAAAATATTAATCCTGGTACAACTGTTAATGAAAATGCTTGTGTTGAAACTCTAGTTATTTAACTTCAAAAAATTTAAAATGACACTAATATTTCTTTTAAATTTTGTTTTTGCAAATTTTATCTTTTAGGAGTTTTACCGTTATCACATAATCTAGATGAAGACAATATATTTATAGAAGACTTCAGAAACTTAATGAAGCAATAATATTAATTTTGATTAAGGTAGGTGACTATTAATGAACAGGCACGTGTGAATTAGGTTTTTTTTAAATATTAAGATAACTTGTATTTATATTTATTATTATTATTATTGTGGATGATATTATTGCTATTTTCAACTCAGAGTTTAAAGCTCAGGAATTTTTTAGACACTCAATAAACAACATAAAAACTATATTTGAGTGTTTATTAGTCTAATTTATCTTAAAACAGGATATTTGCACTTTAACAAGCAACAAAACCTAAATGAGATGGTTTCAAATCAACCTTTAAAGATTTCTATATTTATAAGCAGAAAATCAATTAAGAGAGGATTTATATTCCTGGTACAAATGCTAATGGAAATACTTGTGAATACTCGGGCTTCTGGGTATTCAACGCATTCAATTTAAAAGTGTATAATATTTAAAAAGTACAATAGTATATTTGATGAATTAAGTTTCTTTATGGGTTTCATAAGTTCTCAAGGTAATTTATTTAGGTTGAAGTAGGTGGCTCTAAAAAACAATTTGAAAAAAATAAAGGTTCCATTCCGTTTAAATGTACAGACACAAACAAGCGTGATTAATAGTAAAAAAGCAATTTTACTCTTCCATCGAATCATCAAGAAATTTGGGCTACTGCAATAGTTTTTAGATAAAGATTTGAATGATATTTAAATTTGAACAGGCTACCTCAATTGAGGAATTAGTAAAGTTCGAGACCCAACTTTTAAGAAAAATTAAAAAGAGCATTCGATGACTGGCAATTGTTCGTAAAAATGCGAAAGCGTATTGTTATACGATTTTAGATTTTATAATGACGGAAGAGGCGATCAATCGAAATTAAATATTATTAATGGTAACCATGTGCCAAGCGTCTTTTATTAGCTTAATTTTAATGATTTGGTTTTTTATTTCTTCGTTTATTTTTCTTTGATATTTATCAAAAATAAATTACCTTAAAAAACGAAAATAAAACAACAAAATTGTCGTAAATATAATGTAGTATATATAAAAAAGGTTTACATGTTTAAAGCTATAAACATGGCTAACAAAACCTACGTATTTTTGGTTTATCATTAAACCGTGCGAGCAGCTGTTAGTTCAGGCATAAGTTTGGAAAACCTATGCCTGAACTAACTTAAGGCATTAAATAAAGTTTCCGTTTGGAAACTATTTACTGCCATAAATCCGTTTTAAACTATAGAAAACACGAATTTAAAACCTCATAAAACACGAGTTTAAAACCTCAAAAACACGTATTTAAAACATAAAAAAACTCGTGTTTGAAACCTTAGAAGGCACGTGTAAAACTCCAGTTAACTTTCCGGTGAAATCCGCGCGTTTTTTGGTTTATGCCTTGATCGTAACAAACACGTGTTTATACGGGTTTTAATTCCGAGATTAAAACCAGATGTGCCTGTCTGGGTGTATATATATATATATATATATATATATATATATATATATATATATATATATATATATATATATATATATATATATATATATATATATATATATATATATATATATATATATATATATATATATATACTGCTATATACCAGGAAAAAAAAGTTAGATAAGTGTTTTTTACTAATTTATATATATACACATATATATATATATATATATATATATATATATATATATATATATATATATATATATTTTGTATATATATATATATATTTAGATGCATATATATATATACATGCATATATATATATATATATGTATATATATTAGGGTGGTGCTAAAAAAACAACTTATTTTTAAAAAATGTCAGCTGACAACCCCTAAATGTGTTTTATATAATAAAATATTAACTGCATTTAAAAAATTTTTGAATAAAAAATATTTTTACGGGTGCCACAAGGCCCTTACAAAACAGGTTCCTAATATTATAAAAAAAGTTTTTCAAAAGTATGTCATGTTGGGTCTCAAAAGAAGCAAAAATTTTATAAAAATTTCAAAAATAACAGTTATTTTTAAAAAAAATTGTTATTTTATAGTTTATTGCAAAAACAAATGACCTTTTAAACTAAAAATGAAAAAAGTTTATTTTTTTTAATTATAATTTCAAAAAAATCTTAAATAATAGTTTTTTTATAAAATAATTGTAATAATTAGTAAAAACAGTTATTTAATTATTAGTTGTCTTTTACATCTTGTTAGGTTGATGAGCCTTCTGAAAGCGAAAGAACGTGTAGAAGACCAAGAAAGAAATGTGTAAGATATATATGTATATATATATATATATATATATATATATATATATATATATATATATGTTAACATATGTATATATGTATGTATGTATGCATGTAAGTATATATGTATTATACATATTCTTTTAACACTACTTTGTAATTATCGGTTCTTTATTAGTACCTTACAACTTAAAATTTACTTGCCCATATTTTTTGTAAGGTTAGTATGAAACTTGAGATTTTATACATTATTTAGTACTCAACCTTCTTTCAACCATATATAGAAAGTACTATGCATAATATGGTTTCACTAATATATTTACTTTTCAGAGTTTCAGTAAAAAGTTATGATCCAACTTGATGAAACAAAACAAATGAATTTTTGTAGACAGAACTGCCCAGTTTTTTAAAGATCCAGAAGAAAGTTTTAAACAATGTCAGATAGCTTTAATGTTTTGAAAGTAAAAACTGCCAGTGGAGATATCCAATACATCACTTATGTATGCATGAACCTAATGTTTATAGTTGTTCATAAATTATGCAACGCTAAATTTCCCCATTAAACAAAACAAAAGTGATTGTAAGTTTTCCCTCGCAGAGCCAGAGAAAAAAATCAAAACAGCCCTAATAAGTGTAATTAAAATCGCTGCGTAAAACAGCTTAAGATCACCTTCCCTTTTTTAAAAATAAATTTAGCGTAGTGTAATTTTTGACGATATGTTATATATTACTACAATATTTTTTTAAAAATTGTCATGAACATTTTCACTGTTTTTTACATTGTTTCTTTAGATAAAAATAGTTAAACATTAATTGGCGGTAAAAATCCACCTGATACAATAAAAAATGTTTTGCTAATTATAATAAATATTATAATTTTTTATAATTTAAAATAAAAGTTCGGTTCAAAAATGCAATATCGACAGATGACATTTATTATTTTTATATTTGTAGACTGACAACAGACATAATTTTGTCGGAATACATGAATTGTCTCAAGAAGAAAAAAAAAGTTTAAAGAGTTGATAAGACTATGTAACGCTATTACTGGTATTCTCATTAGCTTATTATTGTGTTTCATTAGCTTTTAAAATCACAAAGGATGATTTGATAAAAAAAATTTAAGTTTTTTAAACATTTTTTTGGCTATGGAACATGTATTTAAGTATATTTTATTGTATGATTTTATTGAACTATGAGTTGTTTTTATTAGATGCTACTTTAAAGCCAAATAAAAACTTAACCAAATGGATGCCATGCAAACTATTGGGAGGGTAAGGGTTCGTACATAAATTACGCCACACTGGTAGGGGAGGGTGGGGGGCTTCAAGGTACGGTGACGACTCATATAAAACTTGTTACTTAAGAGTTACGATTTTGTGACAAGGGATTAGGGGGGGGGTAACGAAGGTAGAAAATTGCGTTACTTATTTTTTGGACAACCTCTAATTAGGCCTTCTTCTGAACGAATAAAAAGAACTTTTACTGAATATTGATATCGATGAATGATGAAAGTGAAGATGTTGAAAAAAAGTATATAAAGTTGAATGAGCGAATAATTAAGGTATGTCAGAGTTGTACAAACAAATTTACCCGAATGCTCGTCGTCAAGGTTAAACGGTAAAAAGTAGAAACAACAAAAATTATGCTCTTTGGGCTAAATTTCAACAGTTGTATATGTAATTTGTAAATAAGAGTGCAACTAAATTGTCAAAATAGTGTATAAATATATATATATATATATATATATATATATATATATATATATATATATATATATATATATATATATATATATATATATATATATATACACTATTTTGACAATTGAGTTGCACTCTTATTTACAAATTACATATACAACTGTTGAAATTTAGCCCAAAGAGCATAATTTTTGTTGTTTCCTACTTTTTACTGTTTAACCTTAACAAGCGTTAAAGAGCATTGGGGTACATTTGTTTGTACAACTCTAACATGCGTTAAATTATTCGCTCATTCAACTTGCACGAACTATCCACTTCAGTATCACTAGTTTCTTTTTTTCCATCAACTTATGGTCAAATTAACTGCGTGTTCATCTTTTTGATTTAATATTTATTATCTTTAGGGTATGCATTACATCCCAGTTAATAAAATTAAAATTAGTTTTAATTGAGGATGGTAATACTGTATCTTGTACGTGTCTAGTTTTAAATTATCGTCATTTTGTAAGATAATATATTCTGTACTTTAAAATGACTCGTTTTTGACCATTCGTTACTAAATATATATTAAAGCTATGAGCCATAAATGCATTTTGATGTCTTGTATTGAACTGAAACAACATATAAATGTCAAGATTTGCGATATATTGTTGTTGTCATTCTTATTTTATAATTAGAACTAATCATTTCTATAGTTTACTAAAACGAAGATTATTAAATTTTTTTTTCTTTGGTTAAATTACAAGAGTTGCTTAAAGGTAGAACTAATTAATATAATTATGTGCTAGTATTCAACAGTTACTAAGTCATTAGGTATTCAGGTTGAGTTTCTTAATTATCTCTTGCACAATAAGTTCTACTTAAGTTTCTTTAAATTATATCAGTGTGTTTCTTTTTAAATGGAGAAGAAACGGGTGTTTGACTCAACAGTAGTATGTCCTGTCAAATCTTGCGACATAAGAAGGCTTCACGGCTTAAGAATGTGTTTTATTTGTTTATTTTGATGATGAGATACTTACGAGGATTTCTAAAAAAATATGAAATTTTGTTAATTGTTTTGTTAATTGATTGGTTCATTACAGAATCCTTATATTTTATTTTTGACAATACTTTTAGAATTCCCGCCAGGTTGAATAATAAAAAATACTATCGCTGCCCTATCCCAACTCCGAGGTAGCTACTTCTGCTCACCCTAAAACAGTCAATTAATATATAAACTATAATTGTATAGAAAATGCAAGTATAAAACAATTATATCCACTAAAACGGTATATCTTATAATTAAATATGTATTATGTTAAAAACAAACAATTTTGTATAAAATCTGATTAAATAAAAACTAAGTATATAATGAATATTTCCAGTTAAAGGGTGTTAATTAAAGTTAAATATAAACTTTATTTCCACTATTACCGATTTTCAACCAAATCATTATAGAACAATCGAACAAATAATATAAAACAATAATAAACTTAACCCTGGCAAATATAACATACGTTTTTTGGTTATGAATCCTTACGTCTAAATTTTATGTTTTCTGAACTTTTGTCCTTTTTTTTATAAGTACTCGGTTACTACATACTTCAATATAGACTTTTGCATTTTTACTTACAAGTTAACGACCCATGTGTTCCAAATATTGACAAGACTTTTGCTTTAGTTACACAGAATAAAAGTGCCGCGGTCAAGGATAGCACGGAGTCAACGTTGTGAATGACATTTAATTAGAAGTTAAAAATTGTGATATTCAGCCAACTGCGCAATATAATCATTGCACGAATCTTAGTTTAAATTGGGTTGAAAACTACGCTGTTCCTGGTCTCCGAGAAGAAAATGAGTTTTTCTAATTTTTACAAGACATTTACTTCTTTTTCAACCACAGTTATAAATAATAGGATATGTTAATAAATTTCAACAGAAAGTCGGAAGTAACATTAAAAGAGCTTCTATAAAGTTATAAAGTTTTTCAAAGCTTTCTAGACTAGAACTTTAACAGAAACTTCTTTAAAGAAGTTCGAAAAGAGAGAAAAAAATTGAAGCTCTGAAATTAAGAGGCAAAATATCAAACTTTGAATTTATTTTTATATGGCTGATTTTGTATCAAATAATAAGGAATGTACTTTAAAATTTACAAAAGTAGTCCGTAAGGCTCATTAGTTAATATGAAATCAAGTTTATTTATTTAATAATGACTGTGTTTATGTACAATAACCTTCTACGTTCCTAATCTTGACTTTACACCTGTTTTATTAAAAACAAATACAACTTTGATTTAAACTATTTAGCTATTTTAGAATATACAATGTTTTGATCTGAGTTATTATTACTGTTAATAACACTGTTTGTTAGGAAGAGTATCTCTTTGGATTTTTTTTATTAATTCGCGACGTTAGAATTAATTTTAAAAATAAAAACTCGACCAAAATGATAAATAAATATTTAAAAAATTTTTATACTTGAACAACTTTTTTACTTATAAATTAGATTTTAAATATAGAAGAAAAACATTACTCTGAGGAAACTCAGCGCTATCAATAGCTCAATTTTTTCAATAAGTAGAGATGGAACAAAGATCATTATAATGTCGAGAATTTTTTCCTCTTTTTTAAGTGCTCCGCGACTCTACCGGTCTTATCATAGAGCACCGCGGAGAATCATTTAATGGGAAGTCTACTCCTCTTCTTAATGTTATTGCAAAACTTACCCAGAGGTGGGGTGTGAAATGATGGATTTTACGTTTCCCGCATGCGCGCTACTACTGCGCCACAGCTGCATAAATCGTCCAGAATGCCTAATATTATGACCTCTTGTATTTGAAACTATTAAATCAGGTTGTATTTTACATAAACCTTACGTAAAATATTATTAGATCATTACGGTCTTTTTTTTTAAGAGTCGTTAATTAAAGTAGGTTAGTCTTCTTGTTTCATAGTTTTTCCCTTAAAGACACTTTGTTTGTTATGCTTTAATTTGTATTTTTTCCGTTTTTTTTTATCTTGTCTAAGAAACTTACCACACCGATGTTGTGTTGTTTAGATGTGCTCTTTCATGAGAGGTGAATAATAGTTTAGATGCGTTTATATCTACGTTTTTAAATCAATGTTTTATTATTGTTAACACTTTATAAGCTTTATTAACATATAAATGAAACATGATAGATGATTTCGAGTCGTTTAGAGTTCCTAAATCTTTTTTCAATTTTTGTTTCAGGTTTTTCCCCCTTTTTTAAACACTGGCCAACACCTAATAATACATTGTATATATGTAAACTACTACTTTTGCTACCGATATGCGAGCGTTTACATTTGCTAACGTTAAATTTTATTAGCCATAGTTTTGACTATTTCATTAATTTGCTTTGAATTTTTTCCAATTATTTTGAGTCTTATCCAAAAATGATCTAATTATGTTAATTAGTTTTAAATAACCAGCATATATTTTACATTTAGTTGAAAACTCATTGAATTGTTTATCTAAACAGTAAACATAAACGGACCAAAGACAGAGCTTTGTGGCACTCCACCTGCAACTTTGAAAACCGATTGAAAATTCACAGTTGCAGATAATACGTTGCACTCTTTTACATACAAAATTACAAAACATCAAGCTTAATAAATCTATTTTTTACTCTTTTTTTATTTCTTAAAATGCTTTCTGATTTTAAAATTGACACCACGACTTATAAATTTATTATTATTATCATAAGGAATTATCTTTTAGAGAATTTTTTTAGTTTTAATCTTTGTCACTACATATTTTATTAAGTTTTCATCAAAACTATTCATAATTTTCGTATACTAAATGACTTTTTTTATATATAAATTCAAACATTATCTAATTAAACTATTTTCTTTTATAGATGATTTTGTAATTGTTTTTATTAGTTTGTTTACTTAATTAAAATCATGTTAAAACATGATTTTAATTTAGTAAATTTATATATGATTTTAGATTTACTGAATTAATCAAAAGTCAGCTGTTAGATAAAAATAGAATTTTACATAATTAAGGTAAAAATAATTTTGTCTACTGGTATCATTGCAAAACTAACTTATTGTTTTTTTTTATCGCTATTTTTAACTAATTCTATTTTATAATATACAAAAAATTTACAAAATTAGTTATGATGATATTAAATATTTTAATAAGTTTTAATGATTTGTTGTGTATCTTTTTAACTTTTTTTAACGCAGTGTCTGAAACGCCTGCTCAACCTCTCTCTCTCTCTCTCTCTCTCTCTCTCTCTCTCTCTCTCTCTTTCACTCTGTCTTTCTCTCTCCTCAGCTTTCAGGTATTACTTGTATTTTACTGATTTAATAACAGATGTTATCTAGTCTCTATGTCGTCATCTAGCACGCGGGGTAAACAGTTTGTTTTAAAGATAAATTAGTATTTTATTATAATTTAAGATAATATATCAACTTTAATTGCTACTATTAATTTTATTTACTAACAACTGTAATATATGACTGCTTACTGCTAGTCGTATATAACAGTTAAAAAAATGTTTCAGACGTTTAAACTTTCATGGAAAACTTGTAATTAAAAATACTTAAAAATAACGCAGTTAGCAACCTAGTTTGGTTATTTCAGCACTTAAATGCATACTTACTGGCATGCAAGACTTTTTAAAACAATTCATTAAATTTAAAACATCATAAATAAATTCAACTCTGTATCCTTTAAATTCACGGTCAAATACAATGATGTTAATACTTGCTATTGACATATTGCTTAAAATTATATCAATAAAAAAGCGAAAGAAAACAATATTTCAACCACCGTTTCTTCAAACATATATATATGCCTCCAAAACTTCATAACTTATAAAATGAGTGCTTACTGTTGTTAAAAAACGAAGTAGGAAAAAAACATATATATAAATATATATATATATATATATATATATATATATATATACATATTCTAAGAAAAAAACATCTCAAGCTATTAGGTAAAAATTAAGACCATGGAAAATATATATATATATATATATATATATATATATATATATATATATATATATATATATATATATATATATATATATATATACATATGCTAATTCACCTCCTCAATGCCGAGAAGGCTATTACAGACGAGGACTAATTGTGGTTATAACCCTCTCTAAACTTGATAACTTCGAACACAAACTTTGACAAACAAGGACGCTGTGCGGATTAACAAGTCGAGCGCGGACGTAATGGGGATCGAGCTCGGAGCCCTCGCATATGAAGAGAGCACTCTACACTACACCACTGCCGCATTATACCACGCTTTTCTCTTTTTTATATAATTTTTAAAACATTTTTACTACCCCTAATAATGATTTTAAAGAAAACGATTTTCGAAGTCTTTAAATCAACTTTGCTCTATTGATTTTTGTTAAAAATTTCTGAAAAAGTGCTTCAACCCAATATAGATCCTAGTTCTAATCTATTCTTGTACATATTACTTAAATAAAGTTGTCAAAACACAAATATTTCTAAATTTTCACCAAAAATATACAAAAGTGTTGTGTTTAAAGAAGTTCTGATTGGACGAATTTCGAAAAACTGCCTATAAAAATCATAACAAATCATGTTATTTAACTATGATGTTCCTTTAACCTAAACAACGCATTTAATTCAAATTTAGTTTCAAATCTGGTAAGCAAACGTAGTTTTAGGAGAATAAAATAGTAATAATCTCCGGTCTGAGTTTTCTCGCCACAAATACTTTTATTTTATGGTCGCGGAAAATTTAGAAACTCCTATAGTTTTTTTTATTCCTCTTGTCATAGTTCAGGAACCTGGTCATTTAATAAAACTATGTTGTGGTCAGCAAAATATCATACAGACGCTATAATATTTTAAAATCGCCTGTGTGTGTGTGTGTGTGTGTGTGTGTGTGTGTGTGTGTGTGTGTGTGTGTGTGTGTGTGTGTGTGTGCATGTGTGTGTGTGTGTGATAAAAAAACTTTAAGTTAAATTTTATCTTTTGAAAACAAAATATAAATATTAGCAGAATTAAAAATGAAGTAAAATAAATGATTGCTTTTACTTGCTTCTCACTTAAAAACAATCTTCTGTTTGCAATATTGACAGTAGAACTAAACCATAGATGCAAAGGTTTTCACGTGTTCTTTTTCAGATTTTTACAAAAGTGAAGAGAACACGGATTATTAAGACATTTTAATGTTCGATATTCGCAAGAACCCAAATGTTCCTTAAAAAAAAGAACTTATTTAAATTGCTTTAAAATAATTTTACAGTAATTTTACAGTAATTTTTGCTTGTATTTTAAAACCTTATTTTATAAATACAGACAGCTAGCATTTTTTTTTTTTTTTTATCTCTGCAAAGTTATCTAAAAGAATAATCCTTTTAAAAAATTTAAAATAAAATAAAATATGCAATAAAATCTTTTTAGATTACATTAACTTACCTACTAACTAATTAACTACTTATTAGATTACATTATAATCAACTATTAGGTTACATTAACTTTACAAAATAAGCTAAACTGTTATAAATCGAAACATTTATCCCTCTATATTTTATTGCATATGGGTTAAAATACTTGTCATAATTGTCATCTCTTCATCATCTTTGTCTGAACTTAAAAATCTATTGAATTTCAAAACATGTTTTGCCAGATTATTTATTTTTTTTCAAAACAATGAAATCAACACTTTTAACTCTTTTACAAAAAACTGCTTTAAATAGTAATAATAGGTCATACTAAAAAAAAAACATTAATGAAGAATGTTTTTAGGCTTTTCAACACCGAGATATAGTAAAATTGTTGCATCAAATATTTTTGAATAAAATTTAAATAACATACATTAAGTATTTTTAATTCTCCGGTCGATTTCACAACCACTGGAAAAATTACTACATTTAACTTTTAATTGCATAATAAAATTCTTTAACAGCTATATCGGGTAAAAATCTATGAGAAAACATTTTATCAATTGTTAGTAGCAGAATAATATTGAAAAACAAAAAATGGATTTTTCTTTATAATTACAATAAGTTA
The DNA here is from genome assembly GCF_038396675.1 of Hydra vulgaris. NCBI lineage: Eukaryota > Metazoa > Cnidaria > Hydrozoa > Anthoathecata > Hydridae > Hydra > Hydra vulgaris. The sequence goes on along the minus strand of NC_088927.1, from coordinate 55,280,457 downwards.
TATAAATTGATTTAAAAAACTAAATTAATAAACTTAAAAATAAAGTTAAAAATAGTTACTTTGCTAAAATCCAAAATGCTATTGTCTAACGGACAAATTAAGACTCCCTTATTTCTAAAAGAAGAAAAACTTTTGTATACATATATATATATATATATATATATATATATATATATATATATATATATATATATATATATATATATATATATATATATATATATGTATATATATATATATATATATATATATATATATATATATATATATATATATATATATATGTATATATAAATATATATATATATATATATATATATATATATATATATATATATATATATATATATATATATATATATATATATATATATATATATATATATATATATATATATATATATATATATATATATATATATATATATATATATATATATATATATATATATATATA
>NC_088927.1:55102500-55275000 GCF_038396675.1 Hydra vulgaris | reverse complement strand
AACACAGATAATAACAACATCACATTACAGAAAATCACTATTTGAATCCTCTGAAAAATCAAAAAATTTAAAACAACAAAAAATAGAAATTGAATGTGGGTAAGGACAGTGTGTAGAAAGGGTTGAAATTTTAAATGTTGAAAACTGGAATATTATGTTTTGTAATGGATTATGAAGTAAGGCTGCATGAAGAAAGTGAGCTAATGTTTAAAATGTACCATTTTAGCTCATTCTGACAGTTATATATTTCAAAAACTGGCGAAGCAATCTGTGGTTTAAGTGACAAGTGACAATGCGCTTTGATTACATGATTGGCTAGTGACAATTTGAATATGTATTATGTTTGTTTGCTTATATCTTATATACTATTATTAGCTGCATTATACTATAAAATGATTAATTTATAGAACTTCTTAAAATTCTCTTTGGTTTATCATTATTTATTTGAATTACTTCAGGAAAATCTGTATTATTTTGCCTTGCATAGCGAGTGTAGGTGTTGTCAATAAAGTATCTCTGATGATCAAATTGCAATGTAGTTTTAAAACTTTTATTCTGTTAGACTTTTGTAGAATGGTAGAAGATTTAAAAATATTAGTTTTTTTTCAAAAGTTATTAGACGGCCGCACATGGATAATGTATAGCAATGATTACTGCAACAAGTTAAGAACTACAACTTTTACTGTACTTGCAATAGCTGAAATGTTTACAGCATTATAAAAATTTACGTTATTAAACATATTTTTGTAATTCTATAATAAATTAACTTTCTAAGTTTGTTTTTAGTTATATTTTACAAATAATTTTTTTTTAATGAATTGTTTAAACTTGTTTAAATTAAACAACTAAACTTTAAAAGCGCCGATTGCCAAAGAACTGGTATCAAATCACACAATATCCTTGTCACCATGTGGCTCAATCACCATTAGCTGTTTGCATAAACCTCCTGAGACGTACTTTTAACTTTTCATTCAAAACCTCATTGTTCTAACTTTTTGTCAAACAAAAACGACACTTCTTTTCAAAAAACTGCAAATTACCTTTACCAAATCACATACTAGTATATATTAAATTGCTTCTAGCTCGAGTAGATGGTTTATAAAAAAAAAGAGTTAACTCAAAAATAAAAAAAGTCTAAAGTTAACTAGTTGCTATTTTATTTGAAAAAAAAATTTGAAAAATCAACATAAACCGCTTTAAGACACCATTTTTTGAAGAGTTAAAAATAATGCGTCATTAAAAATATGTGAAGGTAAACAAAACTAAATTTTTCCAGCGCTTTATTAATATTTCAATATGTGTCATCTAAACCCAAGCAAATCACGATGTTTTTTAAATTAAAATATATGGCTTTTATGTAAAGCTACCCATTTTTACATACCTAATATGTCTAAAAAATTATAAAAATTAAAAAATAAGTTATTTAAGGTTTTTGAAAAGTTTTACACTGACATTCGTATTAAAGTTCATTAATTATAACTCACTTTAGTTAATGTTTCATAATAAACTAAATGTAAAAAGTTAAAACTTAAATAAGACAATCGGGATAAACTTGCAACTTTCAAACTTTGCTGCTCACAAATGCAAAACACAACTCTTCTGTTTAAATTTTTCAAATTCATTTCAAATCAATTCCCGCTGGACTACATAAGCTTTCCACCAACCTCGCTCACACACAATCTCAATGCACGAGCCCCATTACATCCAATTTGTTCCCCTTCCTTACTATCCAAACTAAATTTTTCAAAATGTCTGTTAACAAATAAGAGGCATCATTGACAAAAATGTTGTTCATGATGGCGGATACTCCCCACTTCGCCAAATCATCTTGATCTTTAATGACACTCCAAGATATCACGCGCAACATTTAATCCAATACCAAGTCGTGTAAACTCAGTATATGTTTTGATGCTTCTCTCCGCTCAAAAGCATTGCTGATTTTATATCTTTATTTTGTTGAGAACAACAATTAAGAGAGCTTTTCCTTTGGGACTTTTTGTCATCTTCAAATAACCATTTACGACTAATCTAACTTTAGTTTATTTTCGGATTCTGCACTTGCATGTTTTGGGTCGTATTCGGGAAACCTTGTTAAATAATTGGTTGGGAGCCTTCTCTACTTCTCATTTCCGCTTAACTTTCTATTTGACACTATCAAATATTGATGATTTTCTTGATCTTGTTTTTTTCAATGCCAAAAACACATTTCTCTCCAACATTCAATTATCATTTTATAAAAAGTTTGTATGCAGTACAAGCTTCTACAGAAAATGCTGCCAGAATGCTCAACTTCCCTTTTATCTTGCTTACCTTCAGCGTTTAAAGCATCATATACTAAATTTTTCAAATAAGGGTTGAAAATATTAATTGCAGTTTTACATTCTGCATTATGACACGGACTTTGGTCGTCGTGTCCAAACGGCGGCGTCCGAAACTTCTATCTTACGTTTAAACATGTATCAAATAATTTTATAGTTGAATGTCATGTCCGGTTAGCTTGTAATTTTTTTTTGTTGAAATAAAAACTTCTTTTCATTCCAAATAAATTATCTTTTGTTTCAAACTACCCACAATAATCGGCGTTAAAAAACCGCTTCATACATAATTACAATTAAAATAATTAAGAGTGATCTAAGAAAGAAACCACATACCTACCAAAAAATACTCTTGAACTTTCTACACCCAAATTACATTTTATACATTGAATGAAAATAAACCCATTTACATTAAATGAACATTGGGTCATATATATTGGATCAATTTTGTGTTTATATTGTAAAAAAATCAAGATTAATGTGACATTGAATCAGATAACAAATCAAGCTGCTTTTAAAATTAAAGTTGATATTAGATCAACTTTGGGTTAGCGTTGAAACAAAAAAAAGGCAGCATTAACAATAGTTTTACATATTTCGGTCGTAAAGTGCATGCAAGCTCGTAAATATGTAGTCTATTAAATGTATTTTTATATGCATGCCACATACACTTGCAATATCAATCTACAAAAGTTAATACCTTTATTTCTTCTGCATATTACAAAGCAAAGTCGATGACCACATTGTGTTTGAATAGGCTCACGAAGAGCCATTTTACATACAGGACATTCATGTTCATCTAAAAGTTCATTTTATAAAATACGCATCGTATCCACCGAGTTTTCCTCATTTAGGCTTTCCATTCTTTCGTAAACATAAAAATGTTGATATTAAACGTTTTTTTTTTAACTTTTTTTAGTTAAAACAAATAAGCTTTTAAACTATTTTGTATGTATTTAGTTTTCCACTTTGTATTCTAATACTTTAATGAATGTTCCGTTTTTCATTAAAGTGTCATTTTGTCAAAATTTGCTAAACCTGTTATAGTGCATTTGATTTAATTTATTCTTGTTGTGTTGTTTAACATGGCTAGGCCATTTTTTGGTTGGTTGTTCTAGTCATTTAATGATACTTAAAAAAGTAGGAAAACTATTTGTAAAGTTCAAAATCGTATATAAAAAGATCCTATCAGCTAACGCTCCTAACACTTTAAAACTAGTCTTTTTCCAACTAAATAAAAGATTAATAGCGTCAAACAATTTATAAATGCATTTATAAATTTATACAAAATCTCAATGGAATCTTCAAAATACTATAGTTTAGATCGTTTTTGAGATGAAAGGTTTTAATACCTTACAGAGAGATTAGGGTACAATTAGGTATGTGTATTAAAATTTTAAGTTTATCAAATACTAGATTATTATTATATATAATTAAAAAACTCTCAAAATACAGTATTTTAAGGGTGAAAATCATCATGAATGCAAGTAGATCTACTCAAAGTTAATAAGTTTTAAGTAACGAATTTTTGAAACATGGATTTATTGAAAAAGTTATGGTCATATTTTATTATTTATTTGTCTAAATTGTTATTAATTTGTTGTTAATTTTCACCTTAAGGAATATACTCTATCAAAAAATTTAACTTTTTTTAACCAAGCACTTTTTGAGGGACTACCTTCTTAACAGTAAAAAAGTACATAATCCTTTCACTAAAGAGATTTTTTTTTAGCCAAAAAGTAAAATTAATTTTATTTCAGACCAAAAAAAATAATGAGAACTGTAACTTAAAGTTGCGAGAGTATGTGGTAATTATAGTTTTACATATCAAAGTACTGAAAAGCTTTAATGCTTATAAACTTATCTTTTTTTCAAAAGAATGGAAGAAAACGCAATTTACACGATCAGAAAAGTTTTGTTAAAAACTTATTTCGCACAGTTTGTTAAAAAATCATTTTGCAAATAATAGCTCATATTCAATAATGAGGTTTTTGCCGAAATTGAATTGTTTATTTATACTTTGCATAATTGAAAAACAAATACATTTGTTATTATAAAAAGGTTTCGGAGAAGTACCAGATAAGTTATTTTTGCGCATTGTTAGTTATATTAAAATGAGTTGCGACAGAACACGCATAAAAGTACAACAGTACTAGTCTATCATAGCTAGAAGAAAGTTTGTGCATAGTCGTAAAGATCAATATTATGTGTACCAAGAAAGAAATTTACTTGAAGAAGTATTTGATTGGAAATCAAAAGGTTTTCTTTGTACCAAAAAGGTAGACCTACTGTATCAGCAATGTGAAAATTGAATCCATAACATTGATTAACAAAATGATTAATCGTTCTTTAAATAGATAGGAAGAATGTTGAAATGTTGTTGATTTTCGTTGGATGTCTTGTAATGACTGACTGCGAACTTTGTACCCTTTCGGATGTGCACATTAACATCAAAAAACTTAGTAATGGTTATTCATATTACTCAACGAAATCTTTAAAATGAATGTTACTTGAACATTATGGTGATCATACTTTTTAGGAGAACTCTCCGGTCAATTTAGTTTGTGTTCAGAGACATGGCTTCTTTTGATATATTAAAAATTCAAAAATAGAAAGCTTGTACTAAAGACAATATTATTGCTCCGCTGCAAGTATAATTACGAGCAAAATCAGAAAAATGGATGTAATTAAATCTGTATATCAATCCACAAGAGGATATGGGTGACATTGAATATAGACTTAAGCGGGTTCAAAGAGTTTACAGCAATTCTCAAGCCTTTTAATTATTGTAAAATCTTTGACAAATTAGTTTAGGACAATGAACTACTCAAGTTTTGCGACGAAGATTTATGAAAGCACCAACTCCATTTGGGATTGGGTAATTTATATATCTTTTGAAACAAAATGGCTTGTGAATCACCTTTATAATTTTAGATCTTCAATATCCACCGATGAACAGAAGTTATTTAAGTCATCTGCTGCAGTTAGTAAAGTAAATGCTGTGCAAGAACAAAAGCCGAATTTCTTACATTGAGTGGCTCTGAGACTCAGATCACAACATCGCACATTGACCGGGAAAAGGATCGTTTCACGGAATAAGTTTTAATATCAATATGTTCATTTTCTAATAAATTGCCAAGCATAACGAGTTCAAACACAAGTTCTTTACATATCTGATGTGTCATCTAAAATAATGCCTTATCACGGATCAAGCTATCACGGTTTATTAAATGTAATAAAAGATTTGTATCTGGTTTAAACTAATAAAAGATTTGTATCTGAAGCATTTGTGCGCCCGAAATTAGTGATATTGTTAGGTTTGTCGCATGGTTCTTTAGCTCAAAAAATAAATCCCTCGCCCGAAATCGGTCAAGTTATATGATGCACACTACATCACAATGAGCAAACAGTAATGAAACATTTATTAGTCTATAATTAACTCCTAAAGATGAAACTTGCATATACTTACACTGCTTTTCATAATTGATAAAGCTAATAAATATAAAACAATTATTCCCTGCGTAGAGTTTGATCAGCCTTTGCGGAAAACTGCTCGGTGTTATAAAAGATCAGAACCTCAATATAGTATGTCGACTCTTAGGGTTTCAGACGATGGGTTTTCTCGAAGAATTGGAAAACTAATGGCAGGAACGGCCTGAAAAAGGTGTTAAAGCAAGTTTGCTCGCAAGATACGGTAAAGCATATGCTTACAGGAAAGCTGTTTCAAATTCCTTAAGTCATGTTATAGATATTTTGGTTGACGATTAACTAGATATATCCGGACTCGAGACAGTTATAAAATGATAATGCAAAATGATATGAACAAGAAGAAGTAATTAGACTGGCTTTTAAAAGAAATATTGAATTTGCCATGTAAACCTACACATCATAGACGGACACACTGCAAAACTTTGTATCTTGTACATATACTACATTGGTACCATAAAGGGGTCTTTCAGTTCCAGAGAGAACTTGTAACTGGTATTTGCATCTTCAAGAACTTAAAAATGTTTAATTATTTGCCACATTAGGACACTATGCCAAATATTCCAGGTTATACTTGCCAGAAATTCAATATCTTAGAGAAACAAACATGTAGTTACACAACAATTTTTAGATGGTTGTCACGTATGCAAGGTATAAGGCTGACCTATCTTCTGATCTTGTAATTTAAAGCTTGGTTTAATATAAAATGGAATAAAAATAAATTAAAAAAAGAACATAAAAAAAAATATATATTTATTACCCACGGGTGTTGTGTGAGTCAATGGTAAAGATCGTGATCAACTGCGACGAGGGTGAGAACATTTTCGTTTGTCTAAAAACTTTTTTTGACGGTCTTAAGTTCAATGAAGCAAAGTTTAAAAATAAGAAAAGGTTTTTTTCTTTGGATATTTTGACTAATAGCGTAAAACTAGACAATCAAAATAATTGTGTCGATTCAACACTTTTTAAATAGGTTTGCAGCAACTGCAGAAGTATAGGATGACGCTTAACTATACTTTGACTATGCGCTCATTCATACCCCAAAAGTATTATTTAAAAATAATCTAACGCTGAAAGCAAACAAATCATCTTTACGCAAAATGATTCTTCCTGACAACAAAATTAAGTCTAGTACAAACGTTAGCTTGTGAACGGCACGTCCTTCACAGAAATTTCCTCACCCTCACAGAGTTATTTGAACATAGGTATGAGATTTATAAAAATTGACCTACGTCAGATATATAAGAAAAAAGTATGCCATTTACTTACTTATATTTAATGGTCATAATAAATGGTTTTCAATTAAATCTAATAAACACATAGATAGGAACAAAATGCAATGGTTTTTCCCAAAATTTTGTTTAGAAAGAAAATAATTATATTTTCCGAACCTCACATAAGCGTTTTCAATCAAATTCACACAACAAAACACAGTTAATTTTATTTTGTCAGATTATCTTAAACAAGATGGCTAAAAAGTATATCTTTGCAAAGGGGATGCTCATACAAAAAATTGTCTCTAAACTGTTGGAAGTTGCAAAAAAATTTCACCATGCATTATTTTTTCCAATGATACTGATATAGCAGTGATGTTAATTTATCATTGGAAAGATTAATTAAATGAAGTTTTTTTAATCATAAAAGCAAAAGAAAAAACTCTGAAGAATAAAAGATGCTTAATTTCGAATAATGGATTTTATACAACATCTGTTATTTGTTCATGAAGAGTCAGGATGTGACTCGACATCTTCAATACTTTGTTAAGAAAAACGTTGTTTTTGAAAAATACTTTAAAATTCAAATAGTATACAATCAGTATCTGCTATTATTTTGGATTACTGGGCAACCAAGGAGACCGTGTAAAGGTTTTCATCGGAATTTTTTGGTGAAAATGCAGAATCTTTGTTTAGGAAAATGCGGTACATCCAACGTTTAATTTTGACTTTTTCGACTTACGCCCTTCATTTAGATTGAGAAAATTTAGATTTAAACAGAAAAAATGTCATATTTTTATATTATTTCTTAGATATTTTTGAAATATAAACAAATGGTTTGTGAAAGAAATATAAAACTAGAAAAGTTACCACTAACAAATCGGTGCGGCTTTTTTTATGCTTTTAGAGTTCATCTCCAGGTTATTAAAGAAAATGCTAGATGAATCTTTCAGCTCAATTCCAAAAAAATGGAGATGGAAATTAGATAATGGTTATCTTCTTTCAATACCTACAGAGAAGATGTAGCACTAACCAATATATCAAAGTGATTCGTTGTGTTTGTAAGACTTGGTCAAGAAATTTGCGCAGAATTAGTATATGTTCTTGCAAGAAAAACATGTCTGCATGCTGTATCTATCGCGGGCAAGACTGCAGTAATAAAGCCGTGAACTTTATTTTTGAAATATATTATGTACATAATCTTCTTAAAATATATTACTCACTATTGTGATACCATTGTTTTACATTCTTAGAATATATTCTAAAAATGTACAACAATAATTACATTTTTAGATTGTTTTACATTTATATATATATATATATATAAATGTTTTAGATTTTTATATATATATATATATATATATATATATATATATATATATATATATATATATATATATATATAAAACTTCAAAAAAGTGTTGATGCTTTGACAACGTTGAGAAAGTGAAACATTGACAATTATGTCTTTGGTCTCTTAATTGGGAAAAGGCAAGGAAAACTTAATAGAATGCATGCAGATGGTATAAAAAATATTTTAATAAAGTTATGTTTTATAACCTATTTTTGTTGTGACTAATTTAAAACTTTTAGATTTTATATCAAAATGTATATAATATATATATATCTCAGCATAAATTCGATTTATTAAAGGTTGTTTTTGGTCATTGTTTTATTTATTTTAAGTTGACAATTTGAATAAATGCTCAACTTTTTTAAATATATTATTTCTTACTTAGAAATAGTACTAAATTTTAATAAAATTAAGACTAGATAAAGTGATATCAAAATTATTAAAAGTATATTAGTCTTAAAAGTATATAAGTATATAAGTATAAAAGAATAAAAAGTAAATAAGTCAGACTAAACTAACGCTGTTAACAGAAACACTTTTAATTTGTTCGAAAAACATTTAACACTTTAAACCTAATTATCAAGTAAATACTTCAGTGTAAAATCCTACACAAACAATGAAAGTATGCAATATTAAGTTGTTTTTTTTGAATAAAAAACACATTGGATAAGTAACTTCTTTTCCATTTTTTTAAATAACTTCTAATTTTATTACGAAAGTATCAAGTCCTAATTATAGTGTTGGTGTTGTATATTGAATTCTAAGATTCAATTTCTTTATCATATATTTTTATTGGTACAAATTTTTATTTATTTTAATAATATATGTTTATTCATGTATATATGGGTAAACTTATGAATATATATAAAAGAAATATATATTTTTAAATACGTATATACAATGCTGGCTGGTGGCGTCTGCGAAGTGTGCAAAGCACACTGGCAGAAAATATTAAGATCAACATAACTGAAAAGTTGCCAAAAAATTCTGGTTTTTTCCCATAAAATTTGATCAAAATTTTAGGTGGAAATATTTTTTTTTGCACACACTAAAAATTGCTCACAAAGTGGCTCTGTTTATAATATATATATATATATATATATATATATATATATATATATATATATATATATATATATATATATATATATATATATATATAAAATATTTTGAGTGAATATGTCTAAATATATATATATATATATATATATATTTAGACATATTCACTCAAAAAATTAAAAGTTGTCTGTCAGACAGAGCACCTGTTATTAGTTGTGTGAAAAATATGCTTCAGGAGGAGACTGGATATTGAATTAATACAACTGCACTGCAATGTTTATCCACTGGAAACTATTGATTTAGAGACATTATCAGCTCTTAGAACAATAGATAACGAGATGAAGGTAAAACCAGCTAAAGGAACTGATGGGATTGCCATAACATCAAAAATTTGTCAAAGCTAAGGTAATGGCTATTTTTATTTAACTTTATAAAATATTTAGTACAATTTTAAAAACTTTATTTTTTCTTTATTGTTTCACAAACTGTTATGAAAATATGAAATTGTAATTTTTTTGTCTTCGAAAATCAGGTATGGTTTCAAATAGATCTTGTTATTTCAAAGCTATCTTAAAAAAACAATGTTGCTCCAGGGCTATTCCTTCGATATGTTGTTAGCAGATTTCATGTCTTGTTCCATACGGCAGGGATCGTTGTTACACATAAAAAACTTATATAAACTTTCTTGAAAGGTACAGATTTTTTTAGATAAATATTAAGTTTAATAGAATTTCATTACAACTTTGTATTATACTTGAATTTTTTTGTTTTTGTTTTGTTATTTCAGCAACACTAAAAATAAAATTTGAAAATTCTTAGTCTTTCTAAAGTAACGATATGACACTTGTGCAGTTGCAAGGATTGGGTCTGATTGGAAAAATAATAATTGGTTATGATGAGTTTGGTCCTATAAAAATGCAACAGAAACTACTTGAATTTGCAAGTTTTTAATGTTTTTTAATAAAGTAATAAAGGAATTTAAAAATATGTATGAGAGTTTAATATTTTTTTATTTGGGGGACATTTTCCAAAAAGCAATAAAGAAATTATCCAACTTCATAAAGAACTCAGAATCAATTCTTTATACAGATGTGGATGTATTTAGTATTAAAGAAGATAATTAGTCACTTTGTGTCATTAAAATGAAAAAATTTTGGTAAAGATTTTATTGAGCTTTAGAAAAGCTCCATACAGACAGCTTTGAAAAGCTCCTTACAGACAAATGGCCAGTCAAATCCTTCGACTGGTAAACTCTCAAATCCATCAAAGAAAGGATAAAAACCATACTATCTGCTCCACCACATACAATGGAGGCTGAGAGGGGATCTTGGACATGCTTCATTATTTTATGTTTGCGTTCCTAATGTATTTTGGCTTCCTGGATTCAAAAATAAAGCCGAGGGTAAATAAGCCATCACATTGCCAGAGCAAGAAGACCTCATTCAGCTTGCAATCAAGAGGAGCGTTAACAGCTCTCAAAAAGTTTTTAGAATCTTTTGTATGAAGAAATAGGAAAAAGATGTACCAAAGTGAGTTTAAAATAAGAACTACTAGAAAGAAAGCAACTAGAGAAGGATGTTAAAAAAGCAATAGCTGGTAATGCAAAAATAATACATCCTCTTTTTATTATTATTGATGAAAAACAAAAACAATTTTTAGGTATAATTTTGAAGAATGGAACCTTGAAGGGCAGCTTGAATGGGAGCTTGATAATGGAAATAGACATTTACTTTTTGATAAGATTATTAATCAAAGCAACAAAGAAAAAATCATTTACATACACATTAGGGTATTGGAAAGTCAATGAAAATGAACCTGAAGATATTGACATAAGCCAGGAAGGAGTTGTGGCAGATTTAATACTTAAAGACCTAGAATTTATTTAAAACTTTCAGTATTATATTAGGCTTTATTATTATATTATTATATTAAGCTTTATTATTGTCCAAGACCTCGAAAATATTGTATACAAATTTTTTATATAATCTTAATTTCTTTAAATTTTCTATAGTAACTAAGACCTGACACATGATTATTCTACACTTTAGATAATGTAAAATAAAAGAAAAAGCAGATACATGACTTTAGGCTTTCTGAAAACTGTACATATAATGATGTTCATTTATATGTCAAATGAGAATGATTTGCAAAAAAATGCGATAATTAAAACTCTGGAACAAAAATATCTAAAAATGTTAGCACCCTTGTCTCTGTTGGCCTAACTAACTGTTAAGCCAACGAGTAGTTAATTTTTCATTTTATACTAAATTTAATTTCATGGACAGCTTTCAAATTTAATCTAAACATCTTTTAATGCTCAAAAGTTATAACCATGTGAATATTGAACCCCCTCGATGAGTGGAAACTTCACTTGGTCATAACTTTAGAAAAATAAAAGATTATTAGGTGAATTTGAAGTCTGTTGATGAGTTTAAATTTGAGCATTGTATTTACTTATCTGTCACATATTTAAAAAAAGTTTTTTTCATGGTACTTGGTGAATATTCTTATAAAGCTAGATTTTGTCTCCACTTTTTAAAGTGCTAACCTTTTGGGGTATTTTTTTTTGTTCCTAGGCTCCATTCACATTTTTTTTTCATAATTTTTTTTTTCATTCTTATTTGATACCGACAAAAACAAACTTAAATTTTTGACAAATTATGACAATTTTTAAATAAAATGACTTGAATAGAATTTAACTTGCTTTTAAAAAAATGGGCCCAATCAACCCCTTTATATATATATATCTTTTTGTTAATCTAATTGTTACAAAGTTGGATATAGTAAACATTTTTATGTTATGGTACATTGTGAATATCTTATGCGCTATATTTTAAAGTCCACTTTTATAGTCGTTTTCCTGGTGTATCTTTGTTACAATGTCCACTATATTTTCTTCACCTTCAAAATGCCTTATCTTTTTTTAGTTGGCCTAAAGACAAATTAATTTAGTATTAAAAATTTGTAATTTAATAACTTGATTATAGAGTACTCATTGGTTTAAAAATAAAAGTTTAACTATTTTATGAAGCTACCTATATACATATATAACATATATATATATATATATATATATATATATATATATATATATATATATATATATATATATATATATATATATATATATATATATATATATATATATATATATATATATATATATATATATATATATATATATATATATATATATATATATATATATATATATGTATATATTGTATGTGTATAGTATATACATGCATATATATACATCTTAATAATATATACATAATGTATATGTATTATATATACATTTTGAAAATTTCAAAATGTTGTCCTGTCGAGACATTTTCATTAAAAAATATATATTGGCATGATTGTTTTGAAATTTTATTAAGGAATTATTTTCAAGACTTATGAGGAGTTTATTATTCATTAAGAATTTAATATTTATATAGTTTAGCATTTATTTATTTTTTTATTTTGAGTTTAATATCTGTATAATCCAAGTCTCTCCCATTTTCCATTATCTCCGACCTGCCTTTGAAATACTTTGAAAAAAACTTATTTTCCTCATTAGGAAATTAAAATGCGGCAGTTTTTCAACTTTTTAAATTGTTTTATTCTAGAAATTATCAAAATGGTTAAAGATTGTTAAAATTGTTCAACACACATAAATATATATAAATATATCTGTAAATATATCTACTCAGCTCAGTCAGCGGCCAAATTTGGGCATTTTATAACTAGTTGTCAAAGCTAGAAGTTGTTAAAAAAAAGTTTATTTGATAGCATTTTAGTGGGCAAATATCCTGTCGTAGAAAAGTTTTTTCAAAGTCACCCTCATAAACATTTTCAGAACATGACAGCTATGCATTTATACATACGTAAAACGTTTATATATATATATATATACATATATATGTAAATATGTATATATATATATATATATATATATATATATATATATATATATATATATATATATATACATATATATATATATATATATATATATATATATATATATATATATATATTAGTTTATAATATATACATATATATATATACATTATCTACATATATATATATTTACATTTATATACATATATATATATATATATATATATATATATATATATATATATATATATATATATATATATATATATATATATATATATATATATATATATATATATATATATATATATATATATATATATATATATATATATATATATATATATATATATATATATATATATATATATATATATATATATATATATATGTATATTAGGGTGTCCCTAAAACAGTTTTTTTGAAAAAAATCTGCTCCCACCCTTTAAATGTGTTCTATATAATACAAAAACACTAGGTTTAAAATTTTGTTGAATAAAATATTTTTAGAGGTCCCCCAAAACCCTTTAATATTCAACGGGTCCCTAATATTTAAAAAAAAAGTTTCTCGAAATAGGTCAACCTGGTACTCAAATGAAGCAAAATTATATAAAAATTTCAAAAATAACATTCATTTTAAAATATAGTTATTTTAGGTTTTACTACGTAAAAATCTTGTTTTTTAGCAAAAAATGAAATAAGTGAATTTTTCATGATAATTGTGGTAATAAAATAAGTTTAAACTTCAAATTTATTTTTCAAAATGAATATTAGTTTTGAAATTTTTATATAATTGCGCTTCATTTGAGTACCAGGTTGACCTATTTTTGAAAAACTTTTTTTTTTGAAAATATTAGGGACCCGTTAAATATTAAAGGGTCTTGGGGGACCTCTATACGTTCTTTTTAAAAAAAATTTAAACCTAGTGTTTTCGTATTATATAGAACACATTTAAGGGGTGGGAGCAGATTTTTTTCAAAAAAGTTGTTTTTAGGGCCACCCTAATGTATATATATATGTATATATATATATATATATATATATATATATATATATATATATATATATATATATATATATATATATATATATATATATATATATATATATATATATATATATATATATATATATATATATATATATATATATACATATATATATATGTGTTTCATAACTCACAGTCACTTTCAGAAATACATGTAATATATAATTGGAGAGTACAGTACAATGTTTTATATCAAATGGATCAACTTGCAATCCTTTCTTTTCAATACGCAGATTGAGTCTACGGAAAGTTGCAATGTGTCATCATATTCATTTGGACCACCAGGATGATGTTTGTCAAAAATGGATCCAGTTTGAACTGATTTTTTTGACCACAATTTAATAGATCCTGCACGAGGTGGTTCACAGTCAAACCGTTCACATAATTTGGCCTACATTGCTCATGGCTGAAACAGATTTGTTACTCTCATAATACCATACAGGGGCCAAAACACGATACCTCATCATTTTCGCTCTGGTTAGCCATCTTAAAATGGTTGAGAAAAGAAAAGTCAGTCAATAAGACGGAACAAAACACATACTAAAACTTTTTAGTGCCTCTGTAAAAAGGTTAATTAATAAATAAACTTAAATAATTTCTTGACCAAGAGGTAATCCACTGTTATTCAGAGTGGTAGCCCTCTTATTAAATATAAAACATCGGATTGAGCCATTGTCAGTCATTGGTGATTATAAGCACACCTTAGTCAACTGCTTGTAGCAGGGACTTAGCCAGGCCGAGGTCAAGTCCCGTGTAATAAAATTTAGGTGATCAAGAAATTTTTCAACATGCCTCCATAAAAAGCAATAAAGGTGGATTTAAACAACTTGAAAATGATGGTAGAAGTGTTAAAAAAAAGAGTTGATACCCTTAGCAGAAAATTAGGTTTAAAACCAGGTTAGCAGCATTAGAAGAAAAGAAAACAACTTCAAGCAATATAAATCATTGGAATGCTATTGGTAAAGATAACAAAAATAAATAAAAAAAAAATTGAATGTCATGAATGCTGTAGTCGCAGTCAAAAAAGATAATGAAAAAAGAGAAAAATATATAGTTATTGTTGGATTACCACTATCAACTGAGTCTGAAGGTGAGAAACGTAAAGAAAAGGATAGAGTTCAAGTTAAAGAACTATTCACAGAAATTAGTGTTGATAAGGATAAAATTCAAACGTATTTTTAGATTTAAAGCAAAAAAAGATAGTAATAACAGCAAAAAAAGCAAATACACCGATTTTAGTTGAATTAACAAGCAAAGATGATCAAATGAGTGTACTGAAATCAGCTAAAAACTTTAAATAACAATAAATTTACAAATATTTATATCAATCCTAATCAAAATGTAGCTGAAAGAAACCTTACAAGAGATCTGGTCATAGAAAGAAAATGAAAAAAATGCAAAGTTAGATGAAAATGGTTAGCTGAATAAACCCTTTCGATATGGGATTAGAGGTAACAAAGTTGTTGAAATCCTTATGATAACAACTATAATAAAAATAGCAATATTAAAAGATGTCTGTCTTGTTAATACACCAATGCCACGTCTTTAAATAACAAGTATGTATTGTTGTTAGATAAGTTAAAAAAACTCAAAAGTAATGGTGTGTAAAACATGGGCGAGATATATCTCTTCAAGGAAAATACCAGGTTATTCAGATCGCAAAGATCGTTCTTATAGTAAGGGCGGTGGTGTTTGCATTTATGTTCACAATAGTATCAAATCATTTGAAGTATCAAATAGTATTTTAAACAATAATTGCATTGAGTGGATATGGTTTTTCGATTGATATAGCAAATGAACTGATATTATGTGGATGCATTTATCGTACAGATAATAGCAGTTTTGAAGTAAATGAATACATAATAAAATCAATTAACTGTGCAACTGATTTAATTGAAAAGTAAAACTTAATGGTTAATTGCTATGAGATGATTTGATTTTCATATGGTTAAGTGGAATGATGAAGATATTGGTATTGTTAATGACAATAACGAATCAGCTTCAGCATTTATTGAATGTTTACAAGATAATTTTCTGCATCAAAATGTAATAAAACCGACATTTCAAATAAATACAAACCAACAAACAAATGTTAGATCACTCTCCACCTCAAGGAAATATACAACATTATCATTATATATTAGACTTCATATTTTCTTTAAAATTAGAAGATAAAACAAAAAAAGTTAATTAATCAATAATTTATGTTCAATAAAGGAAATTTTAATAAATTATCTAAATATTTTAATGATTAGGGAAAATTTTTTAAAAAACTCGATGTAAATGAGTGTTATCAAAAATGGTTACAAATTTAAAATAAAGGATGTGATGGTTTTAATCCAAAGCTTCAATACGATGAAATAATTAGACGTAAACCTCAATGGATGACAAAAGAGTTAAAATGTTTATTAAAAGAAAAAAGAAAACTTTGGTATTCTTGCAAAACCAATAGATTTAAAGACAAAAAACTGACAAAAGAATATAAAAAAAACAAGTAATATACTGAAAAAGTTAATTAAAAAAGAAGTTAAGAAATATGAAAACGCTCTCAAACCAACGCTAAAGAATCCGAAAAGTGTGTATGCTTATATCAACTGCAAGACGAAGATAAAAGATACAATCAAAGCATTGAAGGACAAAAATGGGGAAATAATAACAAGAAGGTTCAAAAATTGCGAATAAACTGAATGATTTTTTTATTTTTGTTAAATAAGAAAAAAATAGTCTACCAAGTGTTCAAATTCATGCAAATGTCAATGTCAAACTCCTTTATTCACTTTAGAAACTATAGAAACAATAATTAAAACTAAATGTTAATAATCAACTGGAGTCGACAAAGTACACCCAAGAGTTTTAAAGTACGATAGCAAAAGCACTATCAATTATATTCAATAGGTCATATTCAACTGGAGTTTTACCAAAACAATGATTATGCACAAAGGTTACAGCTCTATTCAAGAAAGGCGACAAGTGGAAGCTACAAACTACAGACCAGTCTCTTTGACATTTATTGTATGCAAAGTAATGGAAAGTATTGTAAGAGATTGTATAATGGACCATTTAATTGGCAATGATTTGATTATAAGCGGAACAGCATGGTTTTGTAAAAGGTAAAAGTTGCAGTACAAATCTATTGGAAACAATGGACTTAATAACTCTAGCTTTAGAAGATGGTTTCTTGATAGATAATGCGTTTTTGGACTTTGCAAAAGAGATTGACATCTTACCACATAAGACTATGTGTTAAGTTAGCTAGTTATGGTATAAATGGGGTCTTTAAAGTGGTGCAAAGCATTTTTAAGTAATAGAGCTCAAAGAATTGTTTTGGGCGATAACGTTTACGTGGCGTTTTTCAAGGTTTGGTACTCGAACTTTTTTCTTATAAACATCAATGATTTTGCTTGTAAATTTACAAAATCAATTTATGCTTATTAAACTTTATGCTGACGATATAAAAATAATTTCAATATTGGAAGGTGAGTTGAGCACAGTAATTTACAAGGTGATTTGATAAATTGTTGGATTGGTCAAGCAAATGGTTAATCAAGCTTAATGTAAATAAATGCAAAGTTATAATCCTCAGCTTATCTATAATAATTACGGCAGAATGATGATGAGACAAACATAACAACAACCACTCTAGAAAGAGATTTAGGCGCTTATATCTCAAATGATTTGAAATGAGAAGAACATATCAATAATGCAGTTGGTAAAGCCAAAAAGAAGTTAGGATTGATAAAAGAAGTGCTTCAGTTATTTGGATGAAGAAAAGCCCAAGATTGTGAAGCCATTATGAAATATTATCTAAATAACCTCATTAGTTTTATTTTTAATATGTAATAATTTATATATATATATATATATATATATATATATATATATATATATATATATATATATATATATATATATATGTATATATATATATATGCATATATATGTATATATAAATATATATATATATATATATATATATATATATATATATATATATATATATACACTACTAACAAAAAGTTTGAGGCAGGCTAGGAGTTTTTGAAATAAGTGAATGAACAAACCTTATGAAGTCTAATTTATAATTTAATAAATATGTTTACAAAGTAGATATTATTACACCTATTTGATCAATAATTCCTAATTTTAACTATTGTTTTAATTAAATTTTTGATTCGTCAAAATACCTTCATCATTTATTACAGCTGTTCAGATCCTCGGTAAATGATCAATTAATTAGACAAGTTTCTAGGTATTGCGTCTCATTTTACTCTCAATATGTGCCACAGAAGATGGCTGTTCTTCTCGCACGTTCACATCAAGTCTTCCTGCAACAACTCGATTGGATTAATCTCTGGTGATTGTGGTGACCACTCCATTGTTTTTTTATTATTTTCTAGCTTTGAAGATCTGCTAATTAAGTTTTGTAGATTTTGCTGGCATGTTTTGGGTCAATATCGTGCATAAAAACATACTGGTCGGAAAATAACCTCTCACCAGAAAGCAGCAATTGATGTTCTAAAATGTCTTTTTACACCGCTTTTGTCATAATTCCTTCAATTGTGTAAGTTTAAACATCTCCCGCCCACCAATAATTCCCAAACAACCACAGATGAACCTCATATTTCACAGTAAGTATTAAACATTCTTCCAAATACCTTTCCTCTGCAAATCTTTGCACGAAAATACGACGTTTTGACGAAAAACTTCAAACTCAAATTCATCTGTCCAATCGACGTTTTTCTATTCTTCAATCGACCAATGTTGATGATCAGAGTTGTTACGCAATATAACTAGATCTGTCGACATATTTCAGACATATTTTCTGCCGACATAAAATATGCCCCACATATTTTCGATTGACATATTTTGATAAATCTTGAATTATTTGTCTGCGACATAAAATATGTCAGACATATTTTCCATCGACATATTTTGACATATTTTTATCTCTTCTTATATTTTCCGCCGACATAAAATATGTCAGACATATTTTCTATTGACATATTTTGACATAATTATATATCTGAATTGTTTTCTGCTGACATAAAACATGTCAGACATATTTTCTGTCAACATATTTTTGACATAATTTTATCATGAATTATTCTGCTGACATAAGTATGTCAGACATATTTTCTGTGTCGAGATTCATAATTTTACATCCTAATTATTTGCTGTTTGATATTCTCGAAGCTAAAAAATCAATCTAACAAATTTATTGCGCATTTCAACTTAATTTACAGAGTTAAATAAAAATAGGCTGAAAAATTTGTTGCTTTTTTGCAATCAATTATGCTTCATAGAACTTTTACTTTAAACCCTATAAGCAAACATCAGTTGTTTCATAAAGGTCTTTCTCTGCCCTTTTTTGCGATGTATCATTTGATAGTATTGACTAATATTGGCATTTATTGACTTATTTATTGATTATGACTTATTTATTTATTATGACTAATATTGACATTGATAGTATTGACTAATATTGACTAGTATTGAGGGATCATTTGATAGTATTTGATAGGGTCGATTAGTATTGGGCGCTTTCCCTTATCAGAATGTAAAAACCATCTCAAGCTAAGTTTTTATTACTGAAAGTAGTTTTTATTAGTATGACTAAAGTTAAAATTATTTCTTTAATTAAAAGAATAATAAAAAAAAACTTTTTCAGTTATTTTTAAGTATTAGTCTATCTTAAAAAGATTTCATTATGAAAAATTGTTAGTTTATAGTATATACATATATATACATTTTCTACATATATATATATATTTAAATTTATATACATATACATATATATAAATATATATATATATGTATATATATATATATATATATATGTATATATATATATATATATATATATATATATATAAATATATATATATATGTGTGTCATAACTCACAGTCACTTTCAGAAATACATTTAATATATAATTTGAGAGTACATTACAATGTTATATATCAATTGGATCAACTTGCAATCCTTTTTTTTCAATACACAGATTGAGTCTACGAAAAGTTGAACGTGTCATCACATTCATTTGGACGACCAGGATGATGTTTGTCAAAAATGGATCCAGTTTGGACTGATTTTTTTGACCACAATTTAATATATTCTGCACGAGGTGGTTCACAGTCAAACCGTTCACATAATATGGCCTCCATTGCTCTTATGGCTGAAACAGATTTGTTACTCTCATAATACCATACAGGGGCCAAAACGCGATACTCAATCGTATATTCGCACTGGTTAGCCATCTCAAAATGATTGAATAAAAGAAAAGTCAATCAATAAGTTGGAACAAAACACGTACTAAAACTTTTTAGCGCCTCTGTAATAAGGTTAATTAATAAATAAACTTAATTAATTTCTCGACCAAAAGGTAATCCACCGTTATTCAGAGTGGTATCCCTCTTATTAAATATAAAATATCCGATTGAGCAATTGTCAGTCAGTGGTGATTATAAGCACACCTTAATCAACCGATCAACTTGCGGCTCTAGCAGGCCGAGGTAAAGTCCCTTTGTAATAAGGTTTAGGAGATCAAGAAATTTTTCAACATGCCTCCTAAAAAAGCAAATGAAGATGATTTAAACAACTTGAAAACGATGGTAGAAGCGTTAAAAATAAGAGTTGATACCCTTAAGCAAGAAAATACTGGTTTAAAAACCAGGTTAGCAGCATTAGAAGAAAAGAAAACAACTTCAAGCAATATAAATCATTTGAGTTGGAATGCTATTGTTAAAGATGACAAAAATAAATCAAAAGAAAAATTGAATGTCATGAATGCTGTAGTCGCTGTCAAAAAAGATAATGAATAAAGAGAAAAATATATAGTTATTGTTGGATTACCACTATCAACTGAGTCTGAAGGTGAGAAACGTAAAGAAGAGGCTAGAGTTCAAATTAAAGAACTATTCACAGAAATATATATATATATATATATATATATATATATATATATATATATATATATATATATATATATATATATATATATACATATAAATATATATATATACATATATATATATATATATATTTATATATATATATATATATATATAAATATATATATATATATATATATACATATGAATATATATATATATACATATATATATAAATATATATTTATATATATATATATTTTTATGTATATATATATATATATATATATATATATATACATATAAATATATATATATACATATAAATATATATATATACATATATATATATACATATATATATATATATATATATATATATATATATATATATACATATATATATATATATATATATATATATATATATATATATATATATATATATTAGATATATATATATATATATATATATATATATATATATATATATATATATATATATATATATATATGGGACGTTACGTGCCAAAGCCTTAATTATCACCTTGTTCACTCCTGAGTCTCTCTTGTTTCTATTTTGCTTCTTTAACTTTGTTTCATCAAAAATCTTCATTATAATTTGAAAATTAATCATAATTGAATAATAATTCTAATTTTATTTACGTTAATTGAGTAATATAAAGTAGGTTACTGAATATTTAGTGAACCCTGTCCTTCGTCAATTCTATCTGTAATGATGGCTTTCATAGGATCTAATCCACGTAGGGAGCAGATTTCTTTAACAAGTCTGGTGAGATCTTCAATGTATACATTTATTTTTTAACACTGAGATTTCAAGTTCATCTTCCTTTCCATTTAATTTAATTTTTTTGTAACTGTAAAACTTATCAAGAGCATGAGACCGCTTCATAACCGTAGCAATTGAATTCATTTCAACACTTATTTGTGAAATACCATACTGTAAACAATGTGATATATTAAATATTATAGTTTTTTTGAAAAAAAAAAAGTTAATATTTAATACATCACATTGTTTAAATTATGTTATAAAGTATTTAGACACCTAAACGACCAAGTTCTTTTTGTAAATCTCTAAGAGTATCACGAACAACATTTTCAAGCAGATCATGATTTTTCTTGATATCAAATATTGTATCAGTAGAGACTACTTTATTTTTTTGGAGCTTTTGTTTTTGTACTACAGGTAAGAGAGATCCTCCTAAAATTAGAATAAAATATTGCAATAAGTCATTTATTTAAGTCAATAAATAAGAAAATTAATAAAATCTACCAGTGGATAATTGTAATGATTTTTCATTCTTAACAAGAAACTTTAAAGCAGTTGAGGTTATTTGCTCTGATCCTTGGAAAGAACAAGATTCTTAGCATTTTGAACAGCTGATGTTCTCGTGCATGGGTGCCTAATGCCCATTCCAACTAGTTGAAAACAATTTGTCCAGAATGAGTTTAATCTTTCAATGCGGAGATTTTCATTTGACTCAATGATATAATCTCTTAAGTTAAAAATCTTGTGGCTGCGCTTGTCTGATATCATAAAACAAATTCGACATAAACGTTGACCCTCAGTTGGAGCAATCCTTCCTACCTTTATAAGTAACTCCCTTTCCTTTTTCCAAACCTCTTCTTACATTTTTACAGGCTTTCCTTGCTGTGAACAAGACTATTTGTATTTTTAGTGAAATCTTTTAGAAAAAGTTTATTAAATATAAAAAAATATTTATAAAATATAATAACCTTTTTGGCATAGAGAGCATTTTTGCAACGGCAGTGGGAAATGCATTTATATCAAAACTGAATCCTTTGTGTACATAGTCTCGAACTAGTGTCACCAATGATGGCATACTGCAAAGAGAGTAGCTGTCTGTTTTGTTACAGCAAAAAAAACAAACTGAATCTCTAGACTTATTATGATTTTTTTCCTTAAAATGTGAGCCATTTGATATGTAATATTTATCTACTTTTATTGTTATTTAAAATAAGTGTTTTTTAATTAAAAATGTTATAAAAAGTAGTTATAACTTTTACAAAATAAAATTAAAAAAGATGTAAAGTTTTTTACAATATTTTTAAACAACCGCTTTAAGAGCTTTATTAGTGAAACTATTTAAGGTATTATTATATATTAATTTAACCACATTTTGAAGACAAAAAAAATAAAGTGTCACGTGGCTTTCAATGATTTTTGTAATAAAGGTAAGTTTAAATAATAAAATTAGGGGCGACTGAATAAGTGCAAATTTCATAACTGCAAATCTGCATAAGTGCGACTGGCATAAGTGTGAACTGGCATAAGTGCGAACTGGCACAAGTGCGAACTGTCATAAGTGCGAATCATTTGCAAAAACTGGCATAAGTTCGCCGAAAGAATTTGCAAACATTGGCATAAGTGCGAACTGGCATAAGTGCGAACTGGCACAAGCGCGAACTGGCATAGGTGCGCCGAAAGATTTTATAAGCATTGGCATAAGTACGAATCGGCATAAGTGCGACCTAGCATAAGCGCAAATCAATCGCAAAAACTGGCATAAGTGCAAAAAAGTCAGAATCATTATTGTGAAAATAAAAGTCACTGATAATTGATAGAGAGCCAAGATGGGTCCCGGGGCAAATTTCTTTATGGGCCCAATCTTGGCTGAAAATAAGCACCATGTAATGCCAAATGAGCTACTTTTTTTTTTTCCTATTTTATGGGAGAAAAAAAAAGTAGCCCGGCTTTCTTTAAGAGTCCTGCTCCGGACTCTTAAAGAAAGCCGGGCCCCAGGACAACACACCCGCCTAATCCTCCCTCTCTACAACCATGCCGATAACCAAATAACGATTAATATTTTTTACACTGACCACAAATATTATTTTTAATTACATTATTGATAACCCGACTATTACCATTATTTCTAATGATCATTCTCTTTTATACTTTTTAATTTAATTCGGTACGCTTAGTTAAAAACAGCAGGAAGATATGTCGAGCAGAACAGCAAGTATCATACCCTTATTGAAGGTTTTTTTAATTTTTAAGTTTCATTTTATAAAAGGTTTTATAAAAGCTTTTAAATGCTCATAAAAATATTAAAATATTTTATTTATGCTATAATAAACATATTCAAAAAAAGCACTATTTTAATATTTGAAAAACTTTTAAAAAATTTTCCTTTTGGGTTGCACGTACGAAGTTATGGGTTTCCATAAAGTACGTTTGAAGTTATTTTTTATAAACTTTTCTGGTT
Organism: Hydra vulgaris; assembly: GCF_038396675.1. Lineage (NCBI taxonomy): Eukaryota > Metazoa > Cnidaria > Hydrozoa > Anthoathecata > Hydridae > Hydra > Hydra vulgaris. The sequence goes on along the minus strand of NC_088927.1, from coordinate 55,250,497 downwards.
TTTGTAAGTTCATTCAAAAATTTAATAAAGCAAAAGAGAGCACAACCACAACTGATGAAAAAATAACACTATAGTCATTAAATATTGATATTCATTAGAGTCATTAGAATAAACTCAAGTTTATTACAAAAATAGGCAAGAAGTTGTTCGTCAATATTTAAAGTTTTATAGTTTAATAATAACCTATAGGTTATTTTAACCTATAATAATCGAACAACTATTTTATAATTGTCCTTAATAACACCTTATTGGTGGTAGCCAGTCGGTTTTCAAAATCTGTAGTATCAGTATTTTTTTATTTAAGAATGAAGGCAATGACATCAAAAGAATTGATTAGTTAAGGCAAAAAACTGAGGAATATGTTATTAAAAATAAAAATGACTTTATGTCGGCAAATGATGCTGTCGAAATGTTTACATCGAAAACAACGATGTAAAACTTATTCCGTTTGCACCCATTCTATCTATTGCTGGTAGAATATTTGCTTTTAAAATGAAGTCTGAAAATGAAGACGATTATAAATGCAATCATTATAGATGGAAAAATAATAAGAATAATAAGAATAGCAAAAAAGGTTTTAAAAAAACTTATTATCTTACCCAAACTACTACAGGCCAAAAACATTGTACATCCGCGAATTTTAGTAAACAAGTGTTCATAAAAAAACTACCAAAGGTCTTATTGCTATTATCTATTATTTAGGCAATGAAAAATGTGGTGTAACAGATTTGAAACACGGAAACAGTAAAAATTGACCATTCATACATTCGCACTGCATCGTCTGTAGTGTGATGTATAAAAAAAGTTTTAAAACCAAATGATAAGCCACAAAATATTTATGAAAAACTAATGTTTGAATCAAATGTGATTCAAACATTAACAAACGTTAAAAAAAATAGGTTGCGCAGGGTCGTCAAATTTTTCATGAGTTTTTTCATAAAAAAAAATGCTAGGCTCCTTATGCAGGTAAGAAAACGGCTAAAAAATAACTTTTTTCAGTATTTATTGCATTGTTAAAAATCTAATACTTTTACAGCAATAAATACTTTTAAAATGAAAACTAATGTAAATAAGATCTCTCCCAGTGGGCACAGGACCTAAATAAGACGTCTTTTGAACGTTCAAAAGACGTCCAAAACGTTCAAAAGACGTTCAAAAGACGTCTTTTTTACATCTTGTGCCCACTGGGCTGGCAATGCTTTTGTATTCATTTTCTGATTTTATTTTTCAACGGATTCAAAGAGACGATCATTAAAGATGTAACTTTCCATTGAAACTAGTAGATACCGGAGAGTAGCAGTTTTGAGTCTTAGGCAGGAATTTTTAAATAAACATTGCATTTTTAAAGAATAATGAATCTATAATATATAATACGAGAACATTTGGTTAATTTTTACTTGAGCATCCGTCTAATTTATTCCTTAACTTTTTAACATTAAACAAAAAAAAATTGAAAAATTTCATTTTTCTGAGGGATATACCAGCTTAATCTTAATTGCACCCCTCTAGCGCCGGCCCTGTATATTGTTCTCTATATTCGCTACAATATTCAACAAATAATTAAAACATTTTATTACTTCTATACTAAGAATTATTATTCCGTAGTAAAAAAATTTAGTTTTTAGTTTGCAACTCAACTTTGAAAAAACATATTTCTTCATAATATTTACAGAGGTAAAGAAAACAGTTAAATTCGAATGGAGAAAGTAATTTAAATAAGTGCTTTGGGTTAAAAATGGAATTTCGTTAATTCGTTTTCAGATAAAACATTCCGGTACAAAGAAGAAGAACTGTTTGGTGACACACAAAATTGAATTTTTTTAAGTTTAGTTTATAAATGTTAGAACGATTAGTACGTTCTTATTAAATTTAATGTTGACGCTTCAATTTATTATATCAAAGTACAAAAAAGTCATAATAAAAGAAAACTTTTCTTTTTTTAATTAAACATTAAAATGGAAATGCTCGAAGGCGAAAGAAAAAACTCAAAAATTTATTACCAAAATGGTTACTATTATCGTAAAAGACGTAAAAAATGTAAGGATGAATTTTGTAGAAGTCGTGCAACAAGTGAACCAAGCCTAGGGTTAGTACAAATAATGCCGCATAACCATTTGCCAGATTTTTTAAAAAAAGAAATTTTAAAATTAAAACAATCAATAAAACGAGCTGCTGAAACTACAAGTGGAAGTTTGCGAGATATTTTTGACCAAGAAACTGCTTGTAACCAATCAGTACATCGCGTTTCTTTTGGAATGAAGGAAAGCACTATGTATCGCAGACGTAGATCAGTGCAGCCGCAATTACCAGCCCATAGCGGGGAATTAGACAACTCTTTGAGAGTAAACAACATAAGTAAGTTTTTAGACGGGATCGATTTTTACAAAGGGTACGTTCGTATAAATAACGATTATGCTCTCATATTTATCGGGAAAACAGTCGTTGCTTCGCCGACTGATTTGCACGTTGACGGAACATTTAAGGTAGTTCCGAGAATGTTTTATCAAATGATAACATTGGGATACATTTTGCTTGATCATGTAAGATAATCAATAAAAGATAATATAAGAAGGGTGTAAACAAGGAATTCTATTTTTTCCGCGGTGTTTTTTTTAAAACCGTTAGATTTTTTTAGAACACCTTAATGAATTAAAAAAAAGCAAAATATATTCCCTGTTTTTTCTTGTTCACCCTCCATATATTATTATTTTTGTTATTATTGTTATTATTGTTATTACTACTGTTTTTCATAAATTATAGTTGTTTTTATTAATGTTGTTTTGCAAGTAAAGAATCAAGAAGTAAAGATTTTTTTGTTTTAGTTTATCCCAACTATTTTCATACTTATGACTAGAAAAACGCAAGAGCTGTATTCTCTTGCATTTTCCAAAGTTGCTGAACTCGTTCCACATTTGTCACCGTTACGGATAATGACGGACTATGAACAAGCATTGATGAATACCTTGGAAGTTCAATATCCTTTAGCTGAAATTTCCGGCTGTTGGTTTCATTGCGTAAATGTAAGCAAAAAAATATTTAACTAAACATACTACAACCTTTGTTATAAAATGGCAATTTTAAAACTAAATTAAAATACAATTTAAAAAATATATATATTTATTTGTACTGAAAGTTTATGTTTGCAATTATTTATATTTAGGCTGTGGTTAACAAGTGTAAACATTTTATTTGGACTTTTAAAAAGTTCACAGTGATTTGAAGAAATGGCTAAGGCTATTATTGTGTCTTTCTTTGCTACCGCCTCACCATATTCAGCCAACATTAGGCAATTTGAATCCAAATTTGTTTGTGGTGTCATTAAGTATAAATGACTTCGCAAAATGTCAAAGTCTAATGACCTATATGGAAACATTTGGGATTGGGCGTATTGGCAGTAACAAAATTTCTGTTTTTGGTTGTCCCAGAAGACCGATCTCTGATCAAAAAAAAATATATATAATCTAAAATAAAAATATAATTTTTTGAACTTATCTTTTATTTGCATTTAATTCTTTTAATATTTTAGCAGAACTAAGAAAGTTTGCAGAAGTCCAGCAACTTGATAAAGTACGTTTAGGATGTGGACTTCAGATTCGTCGGAGACGAAAGCAGAAATATGTTTTAAATTATTGTAAAATCAGAGTTGCTACTGAAAATTTGGCCAACGGACGTCTAACTTCATTGGAATTTCTACAAAGTGTTTCACATTGCGCAGATGCGTTATTTAACAATCAACTTGGCGTTAGTCGTATAAATCAACCACCGAAATTGGAAACAGTTTCATCATTTACGCAAGTTCAAATAGAGCCCTCACAGCCTAATTTAATTCCACCACATGATGAAGCCCAGCAACTTAATGTATCAATACCACGTGATGTAGCTATAGTGCAAAATACCTTCCAACTCGGAGAAAACTTACATAGTTCTACAGAAATTGTTGGAGTCACGGAGACTTCAAGAGTAGTGGATGGAACTAATGGAACAACATGTCCTGTTTGTTTAGAAAATACTCTAAACTTCGCTGTTGTTCCCTGTGGAAACATGATTTGCACAATGTGTATACCACATTTACAGTTAAAAATGTCCTCGTTGCCGAGCAACAGTTGTTATGTTTATACAAACATTTGCGTGATCTGCTTGATAAATGTTCATATACAAACTTTTTTGATGAAATTTAACAGTATAGTTGTATTCAAAACTAAATTTATTTGAACTTACAAAAAAATATTTTTATTTGAACTTACAAAGAATCATAATACTTACAAATAAAAATAAATAAATAATAAAACATTAAATTTGAGATTTCGAAATGCAATTTTGTTTGTCGAATAATTAAAAATTATGTTTATTATTTAAAAAAATTGTAGCCACTTAATACTATCATCGATATGAAAGTATCATTTTTACAGACCTATATGGGGCTGTTAATACGTGACAGTTTTATAGTGGGAGGGGGTATCAGAAAGTGTTACCGAATGTCACATGGGGGAGGGGGTTAGCTTCAGTGTAACGTGACAAGTTTTTAAAAATTTCAATTCTAATCACAGCGGAATCAATGAAAACGTTAGCGAAAAGTTGCAAAATTGGGTAAAAATAACGCCACGTCTCATATTGGAAAAAGGGAGGAGGTTGACAGAAAATGTCATAAAATGTCACATGGGGGAAGGGTGGGGTGCCTAGAAACAGCCAAAAAGGTGTTACGTATTATTTGAACAGCCCCTAACTTAAAAACAAACTAATATTTAAATTAAATCTAAAACCAATTAAAACATTATCATAAAGGTCTTTATTCTATGTAGTAAAGTTCAAGTTCCGCATAATCGCTTTGCCCGAATAGAGCTGTAACCATGGGGTTTAGGTGATTTAGAACCCCCTAGTATTTAAAACTAATAATTTTCTTTTTAAGGAAAAGCATAATAAAAAATCTTAAAAAATTATATATTGTGATATATCAATTAATGTTTCAAAGAAAGAATGAAACTCCGCAATAGTCAATAGTCAAATGTAATCAAAAACTTTTGAAAATTGATTATTTGTGTTTCATTTAAAATAAACTGAAATTTAAAACCAGTTTAAAATAGTTTGCTTAAACTAATTTTCAACTTATTTTAGACAAATGATTTTATATAGTTCTCACTTCACCGGCTCGCTTGTCCCACTTCCACTCACACTTACCCGCTTTACCCCAATTGCAAGTTTTCTGTAAAAAAAAAATTATATACTCGATTATAATACGCGGGAAATTTAAGGGGATTGAATCAGTGCCCAAATTGAGGGTGCTTTTGTTACAACTGTTTGGTTTTGTTTGGTTTGGTTTCGAACATCAAATAAAAAAGACATAACTGTAAAAGTAATATTTAATGTCCTTCTTCTCCTCCTCTCCCCAACCTTTTCCATAATTTTTGAAAAATACCTTTTATTAGCCATAAAGTTAACAACAACAACAAAAAAATTGTAATTTTATTTATGCAAAAGCATTTTTTTTGTCTGCCCGAACTAAGAAATGTACGCCAGCACCTAAAACATGGTCACAGAATAGGAAAAACCGATTTGTATAGATTTTTATCTTAGTAAGATAATCTTACCACTTTAAATATAAGTTACCGAAGAGTTTACCATCATCATGAAACAAGAATTTTGGTTATGGATACTCAATAACCTTCAAAACGAGGAAACAGACGAAAATATTTTTTGATGAAACTTCAAAACAAGGGTTTAAAGATCACATCAATAAATTTCTGGAAAAATTATAACACTGCGGGTTTCAATAAATGAAAAATAATTGATATGAAATTTACATTGCCTATTGTTAAGTTAATAATACTCCAGGTATGAAGGATATGTATATATTTGAACATAATTTTAAAATTTAATTTCAAAACACAAAAAATGAAAACTGAAAAACTGAAACGGAAAAACTGTTATGAAAAACTAAATGTAGTACAACGCGTGAAAATTAAGTACATACTGATAAAGACCGCAAAAAATAAAAACGTGGCTGTAGTGTACATTCAGATCGATTGTATATGTGCCACAGCGTAAAAATGACTAAAAAAAAGCTTCTCTTCACATTTCGGAGTTGGATTATTTGTATAAATTACGACAATTAAAGTAGAAGATGTTAACGTTGTTCTGGTTGCGCTTTTTATTAGTTGCTTGAAACCATAGAATTTTAACATTGATTTTATTTCAGTGTGATCACTTGACCTCATGTAATTAACATTAGGATCTCTAATTAAAATTGTTTCTAATACATTAGGTTAATTAGGCTTAAATATCATTACTGAAAATAGGTTAGAGAAATTGTGGCTAAGGTATTTCGAGCCATCCGATGGGCAATATAGGACACAAAACAATATACTCTTCGTCTTTGGAAGTATTTTTTCGAAACAAACGCTCTCTATTTCTTTGGATTTGAGATCGTTACGTCTTACCCAGTTTAACTTATTAGATATGTAAACGGCAACACATCCACCACGTCTGTTTTTACGTATGCTGCTTAGAAATGCATAACCCTCGATATGATATAGTTCACTAGGGTCGTCCTTGCTTATATGGGTTTATATTTTTTTATTTCGTAAATTATATTTTTTTTTTTTTTTTTTTTTTTTTTTTTTTTTAAATTTCTTAAATATTTATAAAATACAAGTTAAGATATAATAATATAAACAATTACAAGTGAGGATTTTTACTATAAATAATAAAATAAAAAAAAAGAATGCGGAGACTCGTAGAAGACCTTAAGGTCTTGTCGTCGAGAACCGCTGCAATATGGGCGAATACGTCACTGTTTTTGTTGCAGTTAAACAAATAAATGATGCTAGATGTTTCATAGGCCACGGATATTTAAATAAAAACATTGTAAGCCTTTCATATACAGAATATTTTCAAGTTTCTCCATCACTGAAATAATATGGTTCAAATACATTGGTCCAGGTCATAGTTCTATGTCACCTGATAATAATAACATAACTCTTAGGAAAGCATGTTTTTTTAGTATAATTTTATTTTCTGGTTGGTATTGCCATAAAAATATTTGTATAAATTTCAACTCAAATTCTATAGTTTCAAGAGATGTTTCAGAATAACATATCAAATTTGAATTTTGCAATGACGTCACTTTAACAGTTAAGTAAAAGTGTAATATAGATATAGTTAAACATTTTAAGAAAGTATACTTAGATACATGCAATGTTTATAAAGAAAACAGCTTTAAATTGAAATATTTCATACGAACCTGGCTGATGGCGTAGAATAAAAAAATAATATGATGTAACTTCCAAATCTATATTATTGTTTTTTCTTCTTTTAAAACTTTATATTAAAATATAAAGTACCCCCCCCACACACACACTACTGTGTGACGTCTAGAAAGACGTCTTTAGTTTTTCCGGATACGACGTTCTCAAGACTTTTATATGAGACCAATATAGGATGTCTAACGGAGAAGAAATCTAATATAAATGAGTGCAGCATAGAGCCACCGAACTAGTTACATCAATTAGCCGTTTGTGCGATGAAGATCGATCCTCCTAGCACAAACAACTAATTGATGAAGCTAGGTCGGTTGCTCAACGCTACACTCATTTAACTATCATGTCTCTTCAAACCAAGAGGGGGGGGGGGAAGAGGGATTAAACTTTACATGGTCATAATTTTTTTGGCATATATGTATACATAAAAACAGTGATCGATTAATAAAATGATAGATTATTAGAAATAATTTTCTAATATTCGTGTTCTAAAATTATGACCATAAAAAGTTTGATTCATTCCCTCCCCCCCCCTCCCCCTTCGATTTGAAGAGATATTAAACTTTGATGGAACATAAAAACCGAACACAGCAGATTATTTCTGGAAATTTTAAATTTGTAGATAATTTGAAAATAATTTAATTATGGTAAAATAACTCCTTTTTTTTTAGTTTTTTTTGGTTCCGAGGCTGCAATCATTACAGTACTTGGCAAAGCATCCCTATTTGACATTAACATAAACATATACATGTTTGGAATAATTAAACACTAAAAAATGAGGTCAACGCCCCCTGATGAATCGATATCATTTATAACACTTGAGCTCAGCTAAAATCCATAATTATCCATTAGTTTATTTATGCTTGGGTTAAGTAAAGTGTTACAAAAACGTTAGGCCATACTAAGAAAAGTACTTTGAAAAAATGCTAGTATAAAAAATAAATTTTCATATCTTTTTTTCTTATTTCAATATATGGTGTCTTTGACCTAATATGTAGAGTTAAGACATTAGAATAGAAAAAAATTGTTTCTCTGGCTTCATTTTATTTTTCATTTTGACTAATATTTGAAAAATAAAATATTACCATTTCCCTGGTAAAATTGATATGCTGAACCTAAAAATTAAGTATGGTTAATATTAAATCAGTTTTTGAATGACTAACACAATATTGATTTTGCATGGTTTTGCTTACCTCAGGCCCAACTATGCAATGATTAAATTAACACTCAGTAATAAAATTATAATTAAGTTTTTATTTTTTTGGAAATACGAGTTGATTAAAAATGTTACATTTAAAAAAGTTGACGAACTTGATTTCCTTACAAATTAAAAGTTCATAAACTTAATGTTCAGGCCCGTGTACAGGCCAGACATATGAACATATATTGCCCGTATACAAACAACAATTGTAAATTGTTAACTATAAATATAGTTTGAAATAAATAAATAAGACATGGAAATTCATGAACTTTGCTTTAAAAGAAAAAATTTAAATGTTTTGTGTGATGCTCGGATTAATTGTAGGAACTGCAACTTGATTAAATTGGTTGTCACAGCATGCTTTACTCTTTGTTCACTATGCATGCTCACTGGACAAGTTACAGCAATAAAGAAGAGAATAAGTCAAACTATTGAGTAGTATTTTGATAAACAAAAGCTTGTTTATCAAAACGGCAAACAACTTGTAAATATTTTATATAAAGAATATTTTAAATATTGTGTGGAGTAACCTCGTAATTCATTGGAAAGTTCAACAATCTCTTTTAATACTTTTATTAACAAAGACTGTAACACGAGCCCACTACCGGGCCTAACCAACTTTGGAACAAACGTTTATTAAGGCCCAATTTATTAGGAGCCTTTGATAAAAAAAGATCTAAACGGCTTCGTGGCATTGAGGCCACTATGCCTTATAGAAGCCTCACTAAGGTGTCCCGTTACCGCACAGTTTTTGAACGACAACACCAACTTTTAAATTGACTTTTAGACAAAGAAAATAATAATATTTCCTGAGCAATTTTTAAAAATAAAAAAATTCAAGAGTCCCCCACTAAGAAAAAGTTAGAAAATCTATTCGGTGCACTTACGCTACCGCCCTCTTATTCCAAAATTGTCAAATTTTTTCGGCGCACTTAGTATGCACTTATGTAGGCATTTGCAAATTCTATTGACGCACTTATGCCAATGTTTACAAATTCTTTCAGCGCACTTATGCTAGTTCGCACTTATGCCGCACTTATGCCAGTTTTTGCAATTGATTCGCATTTCTGCCAGTTCGCACTTATGCCAATTCGCACTTATGCCAATGTTTGCAAATTCTTTCGGCGCACTTATGCTAATTCGCGCTTGTGCCAGTTCGCACTTATGCTAGTTCGCACTTATGCCAATGTTTGCAAATTCTTTCGGCGCACTTATGCCAGTTCGCGCTTGTGCCAGTTCGCACTTATGCCAGTTTTTGCAATTGATTCGCACTTATGCCAGTTCTCACTTATGCCAGTTCTCACTTATGCCAGTTCGCACTTATGCCAATATTTGCATATTCTTTCGGCGCACTTATGCCAGTTCGTGCTTGTGCCAGTTCGCACTTATGCCAGTTTTTGCAATTGATTCGCACTTATGCCAGTTCTCACTTATGCCAGTTCGCACTTATGCCAATGTTTGCATATTCTTTCGGCGCACTTATGCCAGTTCGTGCTTGTGCCAGTTCGCACTTATGCCAGTTTTTGCAATTGATTCGCACTTATGCCAGTTCTCACTTATGCCAGTTCGCACTTATGCCAATGTTTGCATATTCTTTCGGCGCACTTATGCCAGTTCGCGCTTGTGCCAGTTCGCACTTATGCCAGTCTTTGCAACTGCTTCGCACTTATGCAGATTCGCAGTTATGAAATTCGCACTTATTCAGCCTCCTCCCTAAAACCCTTAGAATCAAACAGTGTTAACATGAGCATATAAATGTTGGATTTTGCGCCGTGTCGTTACAGAAAGTTAAATTCTTAAACAAAAACAAAAACCATGATATAAGCCTGATTTTAAATACGTGATTGGAGTTCGGTTATTTAAATATTATGATTTGCATTTTTGTTAATTTTTTAACTTTAAATATTTAAAAATTTAAAGTAAAAAAAAAAAAATTACTGAAAAAAAAATGAACTTGATGTCATTTCATCATATAGAACATTTTTCTTCACAATCAACCATATAATTTTAAATTAAAAAGTGTGTTTTTTTAAACCACCTTACTTAATTCGCCATTTTAAATAAATTAAATTTAACAGCTACTGCGGTTATGAAAGTTATCCATTTTATTAAAATTAATTACTTTTGCTACTGCCTTTTTAACATTTTTTTTTTTTTTTTTTTTTTAATTAATCTTGATGTTATTTACATTTTTTACATATTTAAAAGTGTAAAAGTTTAATTTCTAATTCGTTTAAAAAAACTGGGAAGTGCTCTGCATTTTGCGATTTTATTTTAAGTTTTGTTTTTTGGCTTTTTTTATTCAGCGCGGTCGTTAAGTTTCTCCTGAAAATGACTAACTGGAATAATTGTTGTCTGGAATGGACTAATTAAAATTAGTTTGTTCCAGACAACAGTTTTTTGATAAGCTATTAGTAAATAAAGAAAAAAATTAATTTTGATTTCTGTTACGTGGTTGTTAATTAAGATCTTATCTTCAACGTGGTTTTTAACAACGAACACGCGGAATAAGAGAAGAAGCGATAAGCAGCAGCAAAGCTACAAATATTTCCGGTTCCTTTATGGTAAACTTTAATCAGGACCACTTACCTATTTCCTCTTGACATAGTCAATAAAGAAACAAATAAATCAAAGAAATGTCGTTTCAAAGCTATTTTATAAAAAGTCTTTCATTCTAAAAAGTTATAAAGCCCAATTTTAAACGAAAAAATATTTTGAGAAAAAAAATTAGGATGAGACCCCCCTTAGCCAGGAAAAAATTTAACATGCATGTTCATCGGGACTACACAAATGCTGTCAGAGTTCAACCAAGTCTAAAAGATTAATTAAAATTAAAAAAAAAAGAAATTCAAAAAAGTATATTTCTCCGGATTGCTCTGAAAACAATTTTAACATGCACGTTTATCATATTTACACAAGTGCTGAAAGTTTCAGAGCACTAGCTAGTGTGGAAGGTAGTAAAATATCAATTGCGCAATTTCGGGACCACTGATAATCGACAAACAACTTGTCAAGTCAAGCTAACGATTAAAAAATTAAAAGTTAATTCTGAAGCAATTAAACAAGATTTTAGTTTCCTAATCTTCCTTATGCGGGTTGGACACAAACGCCACGAATAGGTTATTAGGTATTAGGGTGCCCACAACCGGCTTTCGTTACCATCTTTTTTTCAAATGGATTATATATAATAAAATGCAATAAAAAGATTATATCTGATAAACACTCCTTTTGTTATACAGATTATATCAGATAGTTTAAATACCCTTACGGATACCAAAAATGTCACATTGCGTCATATTACCATAACAGAATATTTGATTGAAATGAGTAATACAAAAAAAAGCTGTAGAAAAACTGCGCTCTAACGAACAGTGACTTAGCCAAGGTTTGTATGCATGGCTAGCATCCAGTAGCGTAGCTACTAAAACAAAAAAAAAAAAAAAAAAAAAAAAACAATGATTTTTTTGCAGCCCCTTTTAGCGCATTGGCTCTAAAGCGGCAGGGAACCCGTCTCTTCTCTACTGGTATACACGCATGTTATAAACTACCCTTTATGATATACGTGAAAAGATATCCTTTCAAAATGCCCTGCGACAAACACTACCCACATACATCAGAGTATTACCTGAATTACTTACCATAAGGGCCCATAAACAGGTAATTGAATTCAATACGCTACTTATCTCAAAATTTATGTTAAGTCAACATGAAATGACTTCTCATTGAGAAAGTAGATAGTATAACTTACATTTTACTTACTTACAAAGTAAAATATAAAATTTCAAAGACAAAATTTACTTTTAGGTGTAATTGTAAAATATTAAGTTAAACTTTTAATATATTTACTTTGTTATGCTTATTACTCTTGCTGTATTATAATTATTACTCTTAACATAAAATTGTTCTTGAAGTATATCTTAAACAAGTTGTTTTTTATTTTTATATTTATAATTTTCAAAAAATAATTTGCAAAGTATAATTATATTATACGGTTATTGTAAATACGTTCGATTGGGGCTCGGTGATAAGACAAATAACGTCTTCTACTTGCCCCGCCAGTGATTTCATTTATAAACATTTAAATTATAAAACTAATTATACGGCGAAATAAACAAACAAATCTAATGTTATGTGCGTATAACACTCAAGCAAAGCAAGAGGAAACGGTAAATAAAGATCTCTAATGAGGCTACGATCATTACTTTCACCACAAATGAATAGTATAATTGTCTAAACTGCCGTTTATTGAGTATGTTTCTAGCTTTATATAAAATACCAATGCATTTGTAAAATCTAGAAGAAATAATATTAATGTCATGTTTCCAAGAAAAATTTTTATCAATATAGATTCCTTAAAATTTTGTTACTTTTTCCCTTTGTATGATTACATTGCCAATGTAGAGTTCAGGTAATAGATGTTGTATTCTATGTTTTTTATAGAGTGGATAAAAAAGTAATCATTTATTTTTAGCAGTGTTAAGAGATAATCTATTTATATTGAACCAATCGGAAAGTTTTTCTAATTTGCTATTCATATTATTGAAAAGAATATAAATATTTTCGTGATATAGAAAAAAATTTGTGTCGTCTGCAAAGATTAGGTTGGTTGGCTTGAAGTTTTATGGGGGTTGTTTAAATATATTGTAAAGAGAAGAGGTCCAACGAAGATTTTTTATTATAAATTGAAAAAATAACATATTGCTTACAATTTGTTATCTTTTCAATCAACCAATGGTGTTTTTTTTTACTCCATATGATGATAAAATTTCTATTAGAACTTGATGGTTGACGGTATTAAAATCTTTTGATAAGCCAATAAATACTCCTAATGTGAAATGAAATTTTTTAAAAGATTCTGAAATGTTGCGCGTAAGTTGGGAAAGTGTGTAACAGAGTATTCTGTTGAACTAATATTTTCAAAACCAAGTTGGTTTTTGTATACAATTTTACTATTAATTACATAGGCGTAAATTAGATTAAACCTTTTTTTTCCTGAAACTTCTGAAAATTCTGAGTGAACCAATATAGGACGATAACTATTTATATTAGTAAGATCTCTTGCCTTGTAGATAGGAACTACTTTAACAATTTTTAGACAATCTGGAAACATTCCTTGACTTATGCTCTAAAAGATTTTGAAAATAATGTGTTTAATAAAATCACAAAAAACTTGATGGTAAGCCGTATTTTTGACATATAAACTAAGTTTTCAGAAAGAAAAACTCTTAACATACCACCATATTATGATAGTTAAATGTAAATAATTAGAAACAATAAAAACCACTAGTGCCTGAATTTATATGCAAAGTGCTTTTAGAACTAATAACTAAAAAATCTTGCGAAAGACACATTTTTTATGAGAGCTTATTAAAATTTTTCTGACCTTGTCAAAATTTTTTTGTTTAAGCATTTACTATTATGTGCTTCATACGAAGGAGGGGAAGTTTATCAACTTTTGGAAAATGTATTCACCCTGAGCGTATTAAGATTCTTTAAACTCGTTTATCGTTTATTTAATTTCACTTATTGTCAAAGAAAGCTATCGACTGATAAAAATAAAAACATAGAGTAATCATATTTTGAAATGTCAAATTTAAACTAAGCGATCGAAATAAAAACTTTAATTGCATTCAGCTCTGAAGTGAGTTTGTATTAAAAACTGAGAAACCTGAATGGCTGTTGCTATACATTTTTAAGTTGTTTATACATATTTGAGTTGTATGTCCGCATTTTGATCCCAGATTTTTTATTCAATAATTTGGGATGAAAGCAAAACGGTACCCAATAGAATATAATGCCGAATTATCTAAACGTATCTTTACATTCGAATCTATTGTTTCAACTTGTATTCGTTGTTCTGTGCAAACAATCGAATTTTTTTTGTTTCTGTTAGTTCTATAATGTCTCAACATTTAAGATATTTAAATTGATACACCCTAATGCATTAATTTTAATGTTGGGATAATAATAATAAATTTCAATTAAAATGTTTTATTCAGAAAAACGTATTCAATTGAAATATGGTTTTGATTAAGTATTTTTTACTTCATGTATTTTTTCAACACTCACTAATACATCATGGTATACACCCAACCACGAGTATTATGAGTTTACAAAAGGGGGTTGCAAATTTTATATTGTCATAATTTTTTAACTCTTTTTTAAAATTTATTGATGAATATAAGTCTAGTTAAAAATAATACAAAAAATATTTCATCAACTTGTTGCTCTTACGTTTGGGGCAAGGGGGGGCACTTATTTTGAGGGCTCTAATCATCGCAAATTTTTTGCAAAGCATCCTTATTTGTCATAAGTATAAATATATAAATGTTTGGAGTTTGCTCAATGTCTGGAAATCTCAAACACCAAAAAATGCTTTTGGCGCCCCTGACTCTTGCGACACTAGTTGAAACACATCATGTAATTAAGAACAGTAGTCGTATAGAATTTTTAGTTTGAAAGCCAATAGGTTTAAATTTGCTTAATTAAAGAGAACTTCCCATATTTGTAAAACGTAAATAAAATCTTTAGTTTGCGGAACCATTTTATTGACCAACTCTATTTTCAACAGGTGGTATGCGGAAAAACATGCAACTTAAAACAGCCTATTGCCCTTCTTTAAAAATTGCACTTAGAATAAATTGCTTCACCAGTAGTTTAACACATTTGTGTAAAAAGGTTTTTATTTTTTAAGTTTCATAGATGCTGCAAAATTATATTACAATAAACAAACATATAAATGTCTTTATCTTTTCTTCAACACGTATACCCTTTACGATTTTTATTTAAGTTAGAGATATCCAAGATTTTAGTTTTTTTTGACCCCTCTTGCAATTTAACAAATATCATACCACTAACAATGTAATTTTTGATAAAATGTTGAGACTTTAATAAATTTTACTTAAAGTAATTGATGACTTTACTTAAAATAACTGACTATTCTATCTTATCTCGAGGACCGCAGATATGAAATTCGATCCTTAAAGAGGAAATAAAAAACATGAAGTCATCAAATCTCTTTAAAGGAGCAGTCAAACAGCACCTATTTAACTAAAGTGACATCAACATACTCTCTCATTTTTAAAGATCAAATTAATCATAACTAACTAAAACGAACTTATCCCTTTTGAATGACCACAATCGATGATTATATTACAATACAAATAGTTTTTTATTTCTTTTCTATACTTATCTATCAGATCGTTACGTACAAGGCTTTGTTTTTGGTTTATTTCTACTTATGAATTTTTAATGTCACGTTAATCTCACGTGAAACTCATTGCAAAGTTACAAATACAAGGGGCCTAATTGATAAGACTGCAGTCTTCTACTTGCTTCTGTCATTATTTTAATTTTTTTTCATCTTATTTATAAATGTATACATATAAGTATACTTGTATTTATAAACGTATTAATGTTAATTGTATGTAAAATAAATAGTGACAAAATAAATTACAAAAAAAAAAAAAAATGACGTATTAGTGAAAAAACTAAAATCAGATACAGCTGGCTCATGTTTTTTGAGTTTACATGTCTAGACAATATATATTGAAGAGGAAAGATATCGCTAAATTAAAATATTATGTACCAGGTAGCTACTTGTTATATGTATGTATAAAAATCTGGTAGAAAATAAAATCTTTTATTTCAAAAAATATTGTCTATTGAGTAAATTTTGTATAAAAAAATAAATTTTTTGCATTCTGTCGATAGCTTCATTAACTAAGACTTATCTTGAAAAGTATTTTAATGAGAAATTACAGTATTATGCCACAAACACTTTTTGGATTCAATGGTGTTACAATATTAATGCCAGTTTTAGTATTCTTTCATTTGTTATGAAAAACTTTCAAATAAAAAATTTATTAAAGAAAAGTTTTACCTTTTTTTTCTTAACTGAATTCGAGTTATTGAATCAATAGAATATTCTCTGCAATGTTGTAATAATGAAATAATATTAAACTGTATTTTATTTTTTTAAAGTTTTAAACGTCAATCCTTTAGCCTCAATATAAAAATACTATCTTAAATTAAAATAAGAGCTTTCAAACGCATTCAACCATTAAGTATTTATCTTAGCTGTTGTATTGTCATAATGTTGATTTACTTTGATGTACAAAGAATAATAAAACATTTTAATATTTTGTGCTCGGTTAATTTTTATTTATTACACACATAAATACTTTACGTTTTATTTATAACTGTAACTGTAAAATAATGTAAAAAGTTCTATTATAACCTTATTATAGCAGAAAAAAATCTAAAAAACAAGACTTTTTAATAATCAAACTTATACGTTTTGTTTAATACAATCTTTTAGTATTAGTCGCATCATACTTATAAATAAATAGTCTGGAAAAACGGGCCGTTTTCATTATTTTGCCGTTTTAACTTGAAATTTGATACTTAGCCGGTTTACCTTGCTTAACTTTAAAAAATAAGCAATGAAATTTATATACTATATAAATTCTTTATAAAATTGCAACATAGCTTGAAGATTTGTATATAGCGATTACTGATGAAGTTTTTGACAATAAGCAAGGAAATTGAACAAGATCTCGATGTATTATTATTTAAAGATTGATTGGTATCCAATTTTTCGTGCAACTTGTGTTGTAAAATTTACAAAACGGAATATAGCTAAAAAGACATAAAACTTCAAAACAAAAGCTCATTAACCCATTTAGCAAAGATAAAAACTCCATAACATTTTGTCATCTTGATCTTAAGAAAAATAATGTTGAATAGTCTGTTGATAAATTGTCAAATGATTTATGGGGCTTTGCGATAAGACTGATTTGTCTTTTTCTAGCCCTAGCAGTGTATATACATCTACTCAAGTCTAATTTTGGAGTTATTTTCCTTATGGAAAAATACAAAATAATAATAATTTATGCTTGCCTGAAGAAATTCTTTGAAAAAAAAAGAAAGAGTTAAAACTTCAAAGCAGAGCGTTTTGAAAAAAACTGCACATTATTATTTCAAAGTACAACGGTGATGCAGAAAAATTTTAGTTTCAGTTTAATGGGCTTCTTAATAAAAACTTATTGCCATCCAAGCTTGGTGATGTTTTATTGACAAACACTTTGATTAATGAAATTGCTAATCACATTCTTCAAGATTTTTCACGAAGTAAACATAATACTAATCATCTAATAGTGAAATTTTGTCAGCCAATAATTTTTATGAAAAAAAATTAAGTGTAATTTAATATTTGGCTGGTTCAAATTTTTTAAATCTGATAAGCAATATAAAAAACAATGCATGGAAATATAATTTATTATGTATTTTGATACTAATAACAGAGGTGATTTTTTTTAAAACTAATATTTACACTCAAAATATCTTTATTCAATGAGAAGCAATTTTTCGTAAACAAAGCAAATTTTTTGTAACATCTATCAACAGCAAAGCTCTGGTTAATGAAATGCTTAACAACTCAGTTATTACAGGGTGACCAGAAAAAACGGAGACAAAAATTAATATGTCCTGATAATAAAGTTTTTTACGGTATCCAATTAGTTTTATTGGTTTTCGGATTCTCCATGTTTTTATGTTTAGTATATATATGTTCTGAGTTTGATATTTTTAAAATATATATGACTTTTTTAGAATGTCAAATAAACGTAGTGCAATTTTGGAGTTATTTCGTAAAGGAATGCGACAATGTGATATTGTTCGCTTGCTTAATGTGCCTAGGCAAACTGTGTCCAAGGTTGTCAATCGTTTCAAGGAGCTCGGCCACGATGTCGCCGTCCAGGAAGTGGTAGAAGACGCACCGTCAACACGTCCGCCAACCGCCAGATCATCAGGAAGCAAGTCAAGCGAAATTCGAGGGTCTCCATGCAAAAAATTGCACGTGAAACCGGAATGAAACGTGAATCGGTGCGACAAATGGCAAAAAGGGAGCTTAACGTCATGCCTGACAAGCTCCGAAAAGTTCAATTGCTCACCGATAAAAACAAACGTGTGCGGCTCCAGAGATGTCTCGAACTCAAGCGTCGGACCGTTGCTCAGCGATGGGAGCGCATCCTGTTCACGGACGAGAAACTGTTCACCGTCGAGCAGGCGCACAACCACCAAAACGACAGGAGCTGGTCCGCTGAGGCTTCCGGCACGTCGGCCAGTGTCGAACACCGCCAAAATTTGCAGTCCGTTGGGCTCTAAGGCGGAATCTGCGCTAGCGGAAAGACCCCTGTCGTTTTCGTGGATCAAGGAGTCAAAATCAATCAAGAAGTCTACCGACGCGAGATTCTCGAGACTGTGGTACTTCCGTCGGCCCAACAGCACTTCGGCGGTGTGAATTGGACGTAACAACAGGACTCTTCCCCTGCTCACAATGCGAAAGCGACTTAATACTGGTGTCTTATCCATTTTCCGGACTTCATCGCGTCTTCGGAATGGCCGCCCTACTCGCCGGATCTCAACCCGACGGATTACAGCGTGTGGTCAATTTTGGAGCCCAGGGCCTTTGCTACACGCCGCATAAGTTTGGAGATGCTGAAGCAATCGCTACGCCGGGATGGATTGATTGTCGCCAGAAGACCTGCGGCCCATCGCTGAATATTTCAAGACGCGTTTGAGCTTATGTATCGCCGCGGGAGGAAGCCACTTCGAAACCGGCTGAGTATATTATTGCGGAAGGTCCATGTTGTTGTTATTCATCGTTGTTTTACTTAATTTTTGTTGGTTTTATAAAAAATCATGAAAAATGTTTGTCTCCGTTTTTTCTGGTCACCCTGTATAAGTAACTTAAAAAATATGTTACAGTACTGAATTGCAGATTGATAAAGAAATATTTTTTTCTCTTCTTGAAAGTATACTTGTTTTGTTCACAAAGGTAAGAAGCATTTTCTATGCTAGAGATATTCGTGAAAAACATCAGACCAACAAGCGGCGAAAACGCAAATCTTCTACAAGAACAGAGGTCTTAAAAGCAATGTGCAGCAACGAAGTTGCTCCTTAACTCTGGTCTTTAGAGTTTCAGACATCGGCTTAGAAAAATACAAATGAATATTTTTTTAGCCACAAATTTAGTAAAAGTATTATGACTAAAACAATTTAATTCTTTTTATATAAATATATTGCAAGTTATATGTTGAGTGAAAAAGAGATTATTAGCTTTCAAATAGTTGCGTGTTTTATGTATAACTATGTACAAGTGAGGCAGGTTGACATCCTGTCACCTATTTATAAATTATAAACCGTCCTACCACCTTTTTATATTGCTCCTAATACAATAAGGATTGTGCGTATATATATATATATATATATATATATATATATATATATATATATATATATATATATATATATATATATATATATATATATATATATATATATATACACTGTAAAACTTTACCATGAAATTCACGGTATTATACCGTGACCCATAAACGCCAGTACTATACCGTGATTTCACAGTAGAGAAACGGAAAACATTTACGGTACAATACCGTGAATTTATAATTCAATTTCCGTTTTTCTACCGTGAATCTATTCTGTTTCTGTACCGTAAATCAACGGTATAGTACAGGAGTTTATAAGTAACGTTATAATACCGTGAATTTCTACAATGCCTTTGGATTGCGCACTTTAGCGGAAATTGTTTTCCAAAAATCTCAGTCTTATCCCTACTTATTATATAAAGCAGCAATAGTAGCATCGTATTGAACGAGTAAGATCAAGACAATAATGACAAACTTTTCTAAGTGTGTCTATTTATTAGTCAATAAAATATATTTTATACAATCTGTACAATAAAATATATACACAATCTGAAATAAAATAAAAAAACGATATATAATATATATAGATATATATACTAATATATTAATTATAAAAATACCACAAAATTTATAAATATAATATAAAATATGTAATATAAAATATAAACATCATGTATGAAATTATATTTATATTATATATATATATATATATATATATATATATATATATATATATATATATATATTTACATTATATATATGTATATATATTATATGTATATACATTATATATATATAAAATACCATAAAATTTATAAATATAATATATAATATAAACAACATGTATATATATATATATATATATATATATATATATATATATATATATATATATATATATATATATAAATATATATATATATATATATATATATATATATATATATATATATATATATGTATATATATATAATAAGGTTGTGTTATATATATATATATATATATATATATATATATATATATATATATATATATATATATATATATATATATATACTATATATATATATATATATATATATATATATATATATATATATATATATATATATATATATATATATATATATATATATATATATATATAATAAGGTTGTGTTAGTATTTTTATAATTAATATATTTAACCAAAATACAGATATAGCCATGAAATTTAACTTTAAATGAAGCGAGCTAATTTCTGCATTGTTTTTAATACAGTTTTATTAACTGTTAGCGCCTTCTTCGTGCATCGTGATTTCGATCTTTTTTCAGGATTGATTCCAAAAAAACACTAAAAATAATGAAACAGAACTTATAAATTTCAATTTCAAATATTTTTTATATTCATATTATTTTATCTTAAAAAGATAAAATAATGTGAATATAAAATTATATGAAATTTATATTCATATTATTTATAATGAAATTAAACTTGCTAAACAACATTACTCTCGAGTCCTTAATAAATGTCCCCCACCATTTATTAATTTTTGGATATTTTGCCCACCCACCCTAATCTCAAATTAGGGTGGGTGGGAAATAGTTTATATCTCAAAACTAAGAAAGAGTGAGAGAGTTTTATTCGGACCTTAAAGTAATTAAGCATGAAAATCTTACCTTACCATCTAAACCAAGTCTTAGACAGATGAAGTTGCTGTAACTGCTCCTAGCAATTGAGGAGCAGCCTTTCCTCAAACCCCATTTATTAGATTTGAGAAAAAATTTTTTTTTTTTTTAAAAACCGTTTTATTAACCCTCCCCCTATATAAGATCTGGACTAAAATTCCCACCCACCAGTTTATTCCCACCCTCACTTGTATTTGAGACTCGAGAGTACACAAAATATTAAACAAAATTAAAACAAATATTAAACATTATATATATATATATATTAAACATTATTAAAATAAAAAAAACATACACATAATAAAAAAACATAATTAAAATTTCAATAAATACCGCTGGCAAAATTCTAAGGTTGTCGATACTTGATTAGGATAAGGAATGTTGAATACGTAGTAAGCAGTGAACAAACAAAATGCTTTCATAAAATTTGTAATGTTTTCTACAATAACAATACCGTCTACAAGCAGAGCAAACCTT
The DNA here is from genome assembly GCF_038396675.1 of Hydra vulgaris. Classification (NCBI taxonomy): domain Eukaryota; kingdom Metazoa; phylum Cnidaria; class Hydrozoa; order Anthoathecata; family Hydridae; genus Hydra; species Hydra vulgaris. Next base: position 55,228,668 of record NC_088927.1, on the reverse strand, counting down.
TTTGCTGTCAGCAATGCATCTCCTTGATATAATGGATGCACAAAATAAAAGAATTTTTTCTTAAAACAGTAAAGTACACTTGTTAATCCTAAAGTACACTTGTAAACTATTTTATATATATATATATATATATATATATATATATATTTATATTTATATATATATATATATATATATATATATATATATATATATATATATATATATATATATATACTCTCTTTATATAAACAATATTCACTATAGAGTATATACATATATATATATATATTTATATATATGTATATATATATATATATATATATATATATATATATATATATATATATATATTATATATATATATATATATATATAAACAATATTCACTATAGTGTATACATATATAGAGTATACTCTATATATGGTATAACAATTGATACATACCAAATACACACAAATGAGGAGTAAGAAGCTGACCATGTGGAACTTCAGACATGGCAGTGGTTTCTTATAGAAACATTTTAAAGTTAAACAATCATCTAGTATATAAATGGAAATTCATTAAATTCAAATAAAATCAAAATCAGAAATTGCTCTTAGTAATTTAATTTAATTTAAAAGCAAAATCAAATGTTGTTTACTGTTTTACATAAATAAACTCACACTGTTTAAATTGTGGCTGTGATATTACATAAATGTAATATCACAGCCACTAGCTCAATTTTATGCAATTAAAGAGATTTATGACACACATCCATATGGAATATGGTTGTGTGTCATAAATCTCTTTAATTGCATAATCCTGATTATATTTTTACTTAGCATAGTTGTGTAAAAGTATTAAATGAACGCAAAAACACCCAGTTTTGTACTGCATGGCCACTTAGCTTCTTTGTGCGTGATATTTTGTTTACTTCACATGGTTTGTCTTGTGCATCATTTTCTAAATACTTAAGCAGATTAATTCTTCTATTCAGGTTGTTATAAGAAAACCATTGCTTGGTAACAAAATAGTTGATAAAAAGATACATATCTTGTGATACTAATCCTTCAAAACAGTCATGAGCAAGACATGGTGGTAAACCAGTGGAGACATGAAAATCACTTACATCGTTAAAATGTGACTGAAACTTGACACCTTCAAAGTTGTTTAAACTACAGCTTGCTAGTTCACTCAAGCTTCTATCATGTCTTTCTTTTGTTCTTTCAGGGCCACAAAAGTGAGGATTTGCATCAAATTTGATACGTGTCACTAAACAGTATCGACAAAAGTATTGAACTGTGCTGAAATTTTCACAAAAACCTCCAATAGCATGTGATCCAAGATTATCACCCAGTATACATAGAAGCTTAATTGGTAATGTCAAATTTTTAACTCTGACAATAAAGGAGCAAACACCTTCTTTGAGCCAAAAAACTTGAAATCAACATCTCGACACATAAGCACTAATTGCAGTTGATCAGATGTGTATCGCTTTTGGGACGGAATATTTGCTAAGGTCAGATAAACAGCTAGAATTGTGTGCTTTTTTTTTCCAGAACCAATAGGATTGGTAACTTCAAAGGCATCTTGGTACAACATGAGGTATATTATCTTTTCACTAGATATTGCAAACGATTGCAGGAGTGATCCACTAGATATGTCTGTAAATACACCTGAAGTACTACCGTGTTTCAGCCAGAATCCAATATCCTTGCTGTATCTTGAATACAGCATGCATATCAAATCTTTTATTGAGACATATTGGGCTGTTCTAAGTTTTTTGTTATTGTCATAGCCCAATGCAAATTCAACAGGCTTTATGTAAGCCATATATTTATGGTAAAAAGTTTTCCTGCTTTTTACACTGCGCAAAACATGCAAAGAACTTTTTTTGTCATGTTCAATCTTGACAAATTCTTTAACAATATCATCCCTAACACTGATAGGAAGATTTGACATTGTGGAAGATAGAGTATGTAACAAATAATCAGTACTGTAGTTATTAGCAACTTTGAGCTCATCAGCAATGCTTTGAATGCATGATAATGGTAGAATGTGTTTGACTTGCAATTTCAAAAAAAACATAGCTTGGCATTGTACATAACCTTCCAATTTAATAATTTTGCTTTTTTTAAAACATTCTGTAGCACACAACTCAAGGGGACTGTAATTTTCTAAAATTGTTTCATGATCTTCATCATTATTACTCTCTGGGAAATCTGGAACGAATGTTAAATAGAATGATTTTATATGACGTGCATCCCAATTTTTGTGTTTTCTTGTCCAGTGGGATGCTAATGAACTTCGATTATTAAAATTTTTATTGCATTTTATAAATTTTATCATGTGAGTCACTATGAACTTTTAGATGAATAAGAAATTGAATTAATCCCTTACATACTTATTTGCATAACGTAATGGCACATGTAAAAGATATATCACTGTCATTAAATTTTGACATAGCAAGCGTACTAACTGTTTGATTATAATGAACAGTTCTTGCATGTCTTTTGAAAGAAGAGTAGCTTTTAAAATTTCTTTAACAATTGTTGATACAAGGAAAACAAATATTTGCATCATGACGGTGGCATTGATAATGAGTAACATAAGCTAATAATGATTTTACTCGTAAACCACATACATGACACTTTAACTCTAAACTTTTAAAACAACTTTGACGTGCATAATTGGCTTTAGAATAAACAGTTTAACTATTTTTTGTACTAAACACATTGGTACTATCAATGTCAAACACTTCAATGTTTATAGATGTTAACTCAAATCGAACTTCCTTAGAACCGGTTAAAGATCTACTATACTGTTTTAAAAAAATGTACAAATCTGAAAGAAACAAAAATTTTATAACCACCGCAGTACCTTCACTGGTCAAAAAACCATGACAGTCTCTACTATGTGAATCAAAAAGTAAAACAAAATTATCAAGTTTGTATATTGCAACAAAACTATCTTTTATACATAAAAGACATGTTGAGGACAGCTTAAATGCATCATCTAAAGCGTGTTCAATTGATTTGGTACTGAATAAGTTGATATCATTTTCTAATTGCAACACATTACCAATTCCTATGTCAGAAATCTTAAGTAAATTTTTTTTCCCACAACAAATTACATGATCAGGCAAATCACTTGGCAATAAATAATCTGTTTCTATTCCATTATCTCAAACATTCAGGTAAAAACTGTCTCCTTGCTTCAAAATATTATTCAAGTCAATACTTTGTAAACCATAATTTATTTTTATTTTACTCAATGTATAACACAGAAATATAACTGAATTTGTTAAACATTGTTTTCCTCGTGAAAACTCTGAAAAACTAACATCACCTTGATGGAGAGCTGCAGAAAGACAAATATTTTTAGATAAATCTGTCCATATTGGTCCAGTAAAAACAGAAAGTAATGACATTTTATGATTAATACATCTTTACAAAAATCTAATGTTAATCATTTTTATTTCACTTTATAAAGTAAATACAAAGCTTAGGCACAAACAGTTAAGTAACTGACAATAACATGATAACCTACAAATATTCACTGTAAATTTGACACAATATATAATATAATTGGCACTTGTAATACATAATAATAATATTAGAATATTAGAATAATATTATATTAGTAAAAATAACAACAGAAAAAAACAAAAACAATAACACTAAAAATAATACAAAAAAAAATTATATAGAACAATATCAATATTATCAGTAACAAGAACATCAAGAATAGCAAAAAAAGGCAAAAATTTTAAGGTATAAAGGAGAAGGTCAAAATGACACGAAAATTAATTATAGAGATCAATACGACTACAGAAACTTTACTTATTGTTTTTGTCTTGGATAAATTCTTTAACTTTTTTGATGAAGAGAGCTCTACCTTTTTTTTGTTGATATGTTGTCTTTATTTTAGAGGGAAGATATTTTTATGATTTAATGGATTGATATTTAATGGAACTAATGTCATACTTGTGTTTGCTTTAATAAAATTCAATATTAACAATATTATCAATACTATTAGCTGTAGCAACACAATGAAAATAGTTAATTGCACAAAAGTTCTTTTATTAAATTTAGAAATTAGAATTTAAAATAAAAAAAAAATTTCAAAAATAATTTTAAGAGAATTAAAATCATATGAGAATAAAGTCATATTATGACTATATGTCATAAGTAATATTATGTATATTATATATTATGACTTTATGTCATAAGTCATATTATGACTTATGATTAATAAAAGAGAATAAAAAAATTAGTTTTTAAATAACCAAAGTTGCATTGAAATGCAATTATAATTTAATTACAGTGTTATGTTATCATGTAATTCACATGCTAGCATGTTAAAATAAAATAATATGTAAAAAAAAAGTTAACAAATTTAAATCTTTATTTTTCGTATACGAAATACTATATATAGTATAAAATATAGTATAAAATACTATATATAGTAAAATATAGTATAAAATACTATATATAGTGCTCATTTTTTATTTAGAGGAACATCACGGTGATACCGTGATGTTAAAGTTACGGTATAAGGCCGTGAAAACACTGTTGCGGTACTATACCGTAAAATGTCGGTAAAATACCGTAAATTTCACGGTAAAGTTTTACAGTGTATATATATATATATATATATATATATATATATATATATGTATATATATATATATATATATATATATATATAATTTTTATTTAATTTTAGTTTAAACACCTTAAAATTGTTGTTAAAATAAATTTTGAGTAGAAAATATTTAAACCGAGTAAATAAATTTGATGGATGATAGCAGCTTTTTTTTTATTATTCGAAAAAGTGAGTAAAACTTAAGGGAAGCTGTTGCAACATTTAAAACAAAACATTTCCATATTTTTGTTTAGAAAGAATCTTTGAGATTATATAAATGTCTTGAGTAGAAAAGCTTTTACTCTTTAAAAATAATTCAACTGTTTTTTTGTCACAAATACATCTACAAAAATTAGGTTGCATCACTGAACTAAAAGTCTAAAATGTTTAATTATCACATGGAAATTAGACTTTAAGGCAATGTTTTTTTAGAAATTCTATACTTTAATGTAAACTTTTCATCACTATTCAAAACAAATTGGTTAAAAAGCATTATATTAACTTATAGTTATAGTTTAAAAGCTGATGAGTCACTGAAGTCACTCAGGTAACCTAACTATTTCTATCTCGGATCAAATGGCACAATTTGTCTGTGTTCCTGGCACATCCAACCAACAAAATAAAGTTAAAATTTCTAGACGATGTCTAAAAAAATTTGACTCTAACAAATTTATTCAAGAAATTTTTAAAATCAACTGGGAGCTTATGATTAAAAATGATGAAAATATTAATAAATCCATCAATCAATTTTTAAAATCATTTAATTAAATTTTAGAACAATGTGCCCCCTATAAAACTTTGACTAAAAATCAAATCAAACTTAAATCTAAATCCTGGATCTCTAAAGGCTTACTTAAATCTATTTCTGTAAAAAACAAACTCTATAAAAACTTTGCAAGATGTAAAAACATTATTACTAAAAATGAACTTTTCACAAAATTTAAATTCCATAGAAATAAAATTAGCAACTTATTAAAAAGTAGTAAAAAATCGTACTACATAACATATTTTAATAACAACATGAACAACATAAAAAATGCATGGAAAGGCATAAAAGATATCATAAATATTAAGGCATCATTACATAAAACACCTACTCAGCTAAATCTGAACGAAAATATCATCACAGACCATGCCACTGTTTCAAATATATTTAATATCTACTTTGTCTCTATTCGTGAAAAACTACTCAATAAAATCATGCCTTCAAAACGTACTTATAGTGACTTTCTTAATTTGCCTAAAGCTAATTCTTTTTTTATTGACCCTTTGAGTGAAGATGAGGTATCTAGTCTTATTAATAATGCTCTTAAAAGTGGTAAAAGTTAAGGACCTAACAGCATGCCTACATTTTTTCTTAAACTTACTTTTCACAAAATCTCCAAACCTCTTAGCATTATTATAAATAATTCTTTTAAAAGTGGCAAATTCCCTGAAGTTTTTAAAGTAGCTAAAGTCATTCCAATTTATAAAAAAGGCTCCTTACCAGACTTTTCTAACTATCGACCCATTTCTCTTTTTTCCAACCTAAGCAAACTTTTTGAGAAGACTATGCATAACAGGCTATACAAGTTTCAAGAAAAATTTAAATGCTTGTACTAACATCAATATGGATTTCGAAGCAAACATTCCACAACCCTCGCACTTATTGAAATTACTGAGAAGATTAGAAAAGCTCTAGATAATAAGCACTTTGCATGTGGGGTGTTTATAGATTTGCAAAAAGCTTTTGATACTGTGGATCACTCCATCCTTCTCACAAAATTGGAATACTATGGAATCAGAGGCATCCCACTCAAATGGTTTACTTCATGTCTCCATAACAGAACGCAGTTTGTTTCCATTAATGGCACTAAATCTGATTTTCAGAACTGCTCAAATGGCGTCCAACAAGGTTCCGTTTTAGGACCACTTCTTTTTTTCCTTTTTATTAATGACTTAAATACTTCTTTTAAATTTGCAACTGCTTACCATTTTGCTGATGATACTAACATGCTACTGGTTGACAAATCACTTAAAAAAATCAACAAATATATTAATCATGATCTTGAAAATCTTTTTCAGTGGCTTCGTTATAATAAACTCTCTCTCAATTCTAACTAAACAGAGCTGATCATCTTTAAATCCAATCTGGCACTAATTAATAAGCACTTAAATTTCAGGCTAAGCGGACAAAAAATTAATCCTTTAGACTCTATTAAGTATCTTGGGATTAAAATTGATTCTAATCTTTTTTTTCAAGGCCATCTGAATGACTTAGCAATGAAACTCAGCAGATCTAATGGAATGCTAGCCAAAGTCCGCCATTATGTAAATCTAGAAACTCTGCTAAATATATATAATGCTATTTTTGGGTCCCATCTAAGATATGCATGTCAAGTATGGGGACAAACCTATAAGCAAATCATTTTAAGGTTGTCCCATCTCCAAAATAAAGCTTTGAAAATAATATATTTTCAGTACAATAACTTTAAATCTATTGTGGTATACCTAATTTCCAATATTTTAAAATTAAGCGACCTTGTGATAACTTTTAACTGCCAATTTGTCTGGAGTTATCATCACAAAAACCTTCCCCTATCATTCAACAATTTCTTTACAAGTACAAATAGTCACTATCCTCTTCGCTCCATCAGTAGCATAAACTTAGTTATTCCAAAACACCACTCTGCTAAATATGGAAATAAATCCATTAAATATCAATCTATTACCTCATGGAACAAACTACATCCTGATCTAAAATCTCTTAATTCAATCTCTGAATTCAAAGTCAAGCTTTTTAATTATTTGTTAAAAAAATACAATCAAATATTTCTTCAAATTAATATTGGAATTTATTATTATCTATATCAGTTCGTGATCCTTCAGTTTTTTATTTGATATTTTTAACATTTTGAAATTTTTTTCTATCTGCCATTTTGAAACTTTTTCATTCTAATATTGTTAATATTAGTACCAATAGTTTGGCATTCTTTATTCATCTATATATTTATTTATATCTTTTAATTCAACCATTCTCTACTTTGTACTAAATGTTTGTTGTCACTATCATTATTCACTAAATTTTTGTTGCTGCTGTTATTGTCCTTATTTATGAAATTCTCTTTTTATTATAATTGTTATCATTTTGTTACTATTATTTTTATTATTATTATTATTACTGTTGTTGTTGTTATTATTATCATTGTTATTATAATTAGTATTATTGTTATCTGTTATTATTACTAGTTCATCAATGACTATAAGGTTATGTTGTATATTCAGATATTTACTTTATATTAGTACTTGTACTATTGTAAATTTCCTTAAAATGATATAACTATTTCGAAATATATTTGATTTGATTTGATTGAACCCATCATCGGGATAATTAGCGTTTTATGAAATAGCGTGGTAATGAAGTCAAAATATCATTCAAGTGTTCAGATTTCGTTCTGGGTTTTGGTTGAATAAGTTTTGCATTTTAGTATTGTGAATGGCTATTAGTTATTATTAGTAAATTATTGGATTTATGTCGATATTTTCTTATAAAGTTGTAAATTTTTAAGAAATGGAATTAAAATTAGAAGTAAGAAAAATACCTTATGCAGAATACCAAGGTAATTATGTTTTTCGGAATGCCGATAAAAAGAAAGAAATGTTCAGAGTTAGATCTTAGAGATATCGAGAAAAATTGAAACCCAATCCTAATAATAAAGCAGCTTACACTGGTAAAGCAAAATTAGAAGTAAAAAGTTGCGCTCCAAAAAGAAACTTTTAAATCAATCTTAAAGGCTTAGCTCTTCTTTTAAAAACGTATTTGAAACATTGAAACATTGAAAAAAGCACTACCAAATTTAAAGAAAAAACGAGCTGAAGTTCTATTTATTCTTTCAAATAGCTCCGCTTGTAAAGAAAATTCGGATCTAACTTCAGCATGTTCAAAGGTGCATGGTCTTTCTGAAAGTGATGTTTTAGCAATTGTAAACTTTTATAATGAAGATGAAGTTTCCAAATATCACCAAACAAAAAAGATGTCACTATAATTCAATAATCTGACGGAAATACAAACAATATTTTGATACGTCATTTATATTATATACTAAAAGAAGCTTTCGAGTTATTCAAGGAAAAGCATCAGTACATAAAAATTGTACTCAACCAATTTTGCGACCTTCGTCCACGCTATGTTACAAAATTTCCGCATAATGTTTGCGTTTGTAGTTTGCATAAAAATATTGGATTTGCCTTAAATCCATTAAGAAAATCAATTCAAGCGTCTTCAATTAAAATTGGATCTGAAATGACAATTAACTTTGTTTGTGAACCGTACACATACGATTGCCCTTATGACAAACGTGTTGCATGCAAAAGAATAAAACAATTCGATAAACTCTTGCAAACTGTTAACACATTTGGTTTCGATGTATCCTGAGACGAATGGAGAAATTTTGAAACTAAAACATATGCGAACATTGAAAAATTTTCAATAAAGTCTACTGTAACAGAACTCATTCAACACATATAAGCAATGCGTGATAAGTTCGTTAAACACGCATTTGTAAAGAAAAACGAATCAACAATTTTTAAGAAACTGAAGGAAATATCGATGAGTATCAATTTTGAAATTGCAGTAATCCAAGTTGACTGGACTGAAAACGCTAGGTGTTTTTATCAAAATAAACGCCCAGCCTCTCATTTTGGTAAAAGTCGATCAACTTTAAAAACACTTTTCCTATATTTGTGAAAACATTTCTGCTATATGGGGGGTTGAACCAAATTATATTTCTAGTTCTACTTTGCTTTTTTGTATTCTTTTTTTCAAGGTCAAATTTTAGTTCAAAATTTTCAAAACCACTTTTTTTAAGGGCATCTTCAAATATCGTTTGGAGGAACTGAATACATTTTCATTAAAGGAGTTTTGGTTTAGCCTGTTATTAATTGAAATCGGAATGTGTTTTAAAATTTGGGGATGATTTGAGTTAATATAAGTATACAATAATTTATCGTTTGGTTTTTTGAAAGACTTATATAAACTTTCAGAGTGATTAAATGTGGCATAAAGAAAGTTCACAATTTTTATGTTTATGCTTATTTCAATTTGAAAACCAATATTTTAAAAAATTTTTATAATATCTTTCTAACTTTATTGAGCTATCGACCGGGTTTTTTACGCATTACTATTAAACCATCGTCGCAATAATGGCCTAAATCTTTTATATTGATTATTTTACTTAATAAATTTAATATATGTAGTCCAACAAATTCACAAATTTCTGCTCTGTCGTAACTACCCATTGTTACATCAAAGCAGTCATGTATGTTTTTCTTTCTTGTTACATCAAAGCAGTCATTTTTGTTTTTTCTTTTAAGTTTCCTTATTAAAATAAAGTAAGGCTTTTCTGCAGTTATTAAGGGGTAAAAATCATTAAAGTCAAATTAAATAAATGTACATTCATTTTTATTTTCGATTATGGTGAACCAATTTATAACAACAGTGGTATTTTTCCACTGTTGCAAATTTAATTTATTTCTAAGAGTATTATTAATTTTGTCCAATTAAATTTTGCTTACATGTCCAAAAAGTTGATTACTTCTGCTTTTTTGGACATGTAAAAAAAAAAAGCAGAAGTAATCAATTCTAAAGAATTATTTTTATAATAGTGTCAGCATATTCCACAAATGTGTTAAAATTTACAGTAGTTAAGACATTTGCGACTTCCTGTATCTTTGGTATAAATTGAAGTTTTACATTTGAAAGTTGTTTAAACATACATTAGGCTTCTTATTAACATTTGTTGAGCACTTTTATTTGCATTTTAAAGTTCTGTGTAAATATAGCAACTTATATTTTCACTTACTCGTTGAAAAATATACCTATGAAAAAGTTATACTATTTCTCTGATTGAAAAAGTTGAGCATTTTAATAAAAGAATTCGATGGAAAGCCGAGTTTTTCTTAAAACCAAAAAAAAATACCGATGATGCATTTAATAAGAACAAGGTAATGATAATTATTGATTTAAAACAAAAATTACTCCACCTTATACTTGATTTGGAAATTTTTGAAAATGACTTAATGCATTTAATTAAAACAAAAAAGTGTCGACCTATAAAAAACGATTTAGAAACAGAATTATAGATGTTAAAAAAATTAAATCGAACTCTAATATTTTGGTTTTTGCTGATAAAGCAAATAACATTTACCATCTTGCAACAGAAAACTATGAAAAAACGCGACACTAAAAGTGCATAAACAAAATTTTCAAAACAAGCTTCTTTGTAGGTTATTGTTTCAAAAAGTGAGATTGGACGTGTAAGAAAAATTTAGTTTGGACAAAATTAATAAGAAAATAATAAATAAAGTTTTGAAAATTTTGAACTAAAATTTGACCCTGAAAAAAGAATACAAAAAAGCAAAATAAAACTAGAAATGTAATTTGGTTTAACCCCTCCCCCCTCCCCCACAAATTCCCTATATAGCAAAAATGTTTTAACTAGTATAGGAAAAGTGTTTTTAAAATTCGCCGATAAGCATTTCCCGCCTTGTAATAAATTACATAAAAATTTTTTATCGAAATACAATTAGTTAACTAACTAAAGTTAGCTTCAGTTGCACAAAAAACGGAAAAAATTATAAAAGGTTACAATAATGCTTTGTTAAGCAAAAAAGAAATCCTAACTGAAAAAACTGCATAAATTTGTAATTGTTAACATAAAAACATTTGTCCAATGAGTGGAAGTTGTTTATCAAAAAACTTGGTATATAAATGTTTTGTTTCCTCTCAGAATGTACCTGATAAACAATATGTTGGCATAACAGAGGGTGAATGTGAAAAATGTTTTGCCAATCATAAGCAATCCTTTAAAAATAAAAAGCATTCAGAAGACGCCATGCCGTGAAAAAAAATATAACGGATTTAAAAGATACAAATATTGAAGGTTTTATACTGAATTGGTCTATCCTTTAAACAGCGCCTGCATATAACAATATTTTAAAAAATGCATACTATGTCTACAAGAAAAATTTAAAATAATTGTGCATGCAAACCTAAAATGTTTTTCAAACAAAAACTCGGAATTGATTTCTAAATGCAGGCACGAAAATAAGTTTCTCCTAAAAAACTATAAAATTAAATCAGCTCAAAAAATAGTTACATTAAATCCCCCCTTTTAAAAAATATTTTTTTTAAAAAAGCATAAGTTATCGATTCTAAAGAATTCTTTTTATAATAGTAAAATTCCACAAATGTGTGAAAGTTTACAGTAGTTAAAACATTTTCGATTTCCTGTAATTAAATTTTTGGTATAATGTGAAGTTTTATAAATTTGATCATTTATTTCTGATGAGTATATTAATGAAACACAGTGTTAAATATATATATATATATATATATATATATATATATATATATATATATATATATATATATATATATATATATATATATATATATATATATATATATATATATATATATATATATATATATATATATATATATATATATATCTATATATATATATATATATATATATATATATAGATATATGTAATTAAATTTTTGGTATAATGTGAAGTTTTATAAATTTGATCATTTATTTCTGATGAGTATATTAATGAAACACAGTGTTAAATATATATATATATATATATATATATATATATATATATATATATATATATATATATATATATATATATATATATATATATCTATATATATATATATATATATATATATATATATATATATATATATATATATATATATATATATATATATATATATATATATATATATATATATATATATATACTTTATATAAAAATATATTATATATAAAAATATATGCATAGATATGCACTCTTGCTCATTTGGCTGAAAGATATATTTTAATCATAAAAGTGATCATATGAGTTTATTTTATGAAATTAATAGAAACCAAGACCCAACGATATTGCCTGTTCATAAACATAATACAGTATTGTGCAAATTAGTTCGGACAGTGGCAAAATTGGAATAATTTTCACAATAAGCCCAACTTTTAGCTATGATACTAAAGATTCTCTTGTTTTTTTCAGATAAATAAGTGTTTTAATGTAGTCTAGTGGTGTCAGGCAACTCTTTGTTGCCGGGAAGACATTCTAGCAAACGCATCAGTGGCTTCAGTGCTACTCCAGGCTTTGTTGTGAAAAGGAAAGGTTTTGACGGAGGTTGTGACGGATTGTACACCTTGTATTCACAATGGACATCACTCCCAAGAAACGTGCAAGCATTATAGCTCTTAAAGAACATGCTGGTTTGAGCATTAGACAAACTTCTAAGAAAATAAAGGTGGCCAAGTTAACCGTTGGTGACATCTTGAAAAAAAAAAAAGACACTGGTGAATCTTCAACACTGCGACAAGGAAGATGTGGAAGAAAACGCAAGACAACACCTCGCGACGATACAGTTATCATCAGAGAAAGTATAAAGAATCCTAAGAAAACAAGTTCAGACCTTCAGAGAGATTTGTCCACATCAGGCGTAAATATTTCTTCTTCAACTGTACGACGAAGGCTCCTTTAAGTTGGCAGATTTTCCAGAAAACCTCTAAAGAAACAGTTATTGACATCGGTTATGGAGAGAAAACGTCTTCAATGGGCACGTATGTATTCTCAATGGACAGCAGAAGACTGGAAAAAAGTAGTATTCTCCGACGAATCGCATTTTGAAGTCCATGGCAATAGGTCAAAGTTTGTGAGACGAAGCAAAGGTGAACCGCTTCGGTCAGGACATATTCAACAAGCACCCAAACATCCGCCTAAGAAGAAGTTTTGTGGTAGTTTTAGTGCTAAAGGCCTTGGACGACTCATTAACGTAGAGGGAATGATGAATAGTGATAAATACAGAGCTATTTTGGAGACTCATTTGCTTCCTAGTATGACAAGGGACTTTCCTGATGGAGATGGCATTTTTTAGCAGGATCACGCACCATGCCATACTTCACGTAAAATGAGCACATTCATTGAAGAAAGTGGACTGGAGCTTTTAGACTGACCTGGAAATTCTCCAGACATCAATCCTATCAAAAGGAGGTCATATCTCCTATTAATTATATCATATTTTGTACTATTGGCATGTTTTTTTTTAATAAAACTTCAATGTGGCAAATAATTGTGTTATTTCAACCACTGTCCGAACTAATTTGCACAATACTGTATCTGTAGAAAAATATAGCAAATTTAAAAACTATAATCAGTATTTTGAACTGTATGTATGTATGTATGTATGTATGTATGTATGTATGTATGTATGTATGTATGTATGTATGTATGTATGTATGTATGTATGTATGTATGTAAGAGTGCATGTGTGTATGTACGTATTTGTTTAGTTTTAATCTCAAAATATTAACAGTCATTCAGCATCTATTAACTGTTTTCTTTTCTGTTTAATTTATATATAATGTAATTAGGCATATTTACTCATTGATCATGTTGAACTTAAATATGAATCTTATATATATATATATATATATATATATATATATATATATATATATATATATATATATATATGTATATATATATATATATATATATATATATATATATATATATATATATATATATATATATATATATATATATATATATATATATATATATATATATATATATATATATATTATCTTATATATATACATATATATATATATATATGTTATCTTAAAATTAAAGTAAATTTAAAATATATAATGAAGCGTCAACAATTAAGTGGGGCACAGAAACGAAACAAGCAGAAGAAATGAAACATAAGGCTCAAGCTGTTGTGCAAAAAATTCCGAAACTGACTTCATTCTTTTAAGGAAATTTGAATTCGACATTGTCGTTAAATACGGACAATAATGCTGCACATTCTGTTAATTTTGTAGCAGTAGCAGCTGCATGCAACGACTCTGTTACTGGTGATGTAATAACAATAACAGGTCAGAGAGATGGTAATAAATCAAGGTCTGCAGAACTTACTGTGAATAAGTATGTGTCTGTGTCAGGAGATGATGACAATGGCAAGCTGGCGACTACTTGCACATTAATGACATCACAAAAAGCAAGTAGTTATTGCAATAGAGGTTATGATCCTGGTACCTGACAGGATTTTGACAAAAAGGATGTGGCATATTGGATAGACAAAGGATCATCAAACTGTTAATCACTTAAAACAAGTCAGTTCGTGCATTCCCTAATGAACTTTTTTGATGATTTCATATTTCATATAAAATCATCAAAAAATTTTTATTTTTTATTTTGATGTTTTTATATAAAATGACCCTTTTGTATTTTCATTTTTTTTATTTGTAACAATATATGTAACATTTACTTTTAAACTTATAAATTACCTCATAAGTTTTTGAAAATGTTATTTATAAAAAAAGGCTTTTTTTAAATTTTAAACTTGCTTGGATGGAGAAATATTTTGCATATTTTATATATGCACATAATATGAGTTCTCCTTACTTAATGTTTTGCTTGAGAAATCTGAAAAAGAGAACTATATTGTTTTGAGGAGAAACTTTGAAAAGCATCATAAATATCAAGGGAAAGCTGTACGGGTACTTTTTTTTATTCAGTTTGTATGTTTTTAATTAAGTTTAATCAAAGTAAAACTTTTATTTAATTAAGTTTAATTACAACTAGCAGAAAGTAACCCGTAATTCGGGTTATGGTCAGTCTGTTACATAATTAATTTATAGTTTTCCACAATTTATAGGATTATAGGCACCGGCATCATCAGCAAATAATATAATACTAGCAGAAAGAAAACCGTAATACAGGTTATGGTCGGTCTGTTACTTAATTTATAGTGGTTGTTTTCCACAATTTAAAGTTGCGAAACCTTAACTAATACCCTTTTAGAAAAACGCCTTCATATTAAAAAAATTGAACCATCTGTAAAATTAACATGAAAAGTATGAAGAAGTAAAATAATTTACTAATTATTTAACATTAATTGAGTAATTTACAACTGACATAGGTCATATTAATGTAAGGCAAAACCATTTTCCTAGACATTCCTAAGTTCAACACAATACTTTTTTAGTTACTGACACAAAATAATAACACTTCCTTATGCTTTAACTTGACGAAAAACTAAAACGACATTCTTATTATATTTTTTATAACATGAACTTTAATTAACCATTGAGATTAATATGAAGTTAACTTATATTATACGGGAGTTATTAATTTTTTGGTATCACCTTGATTTATTATTCTTCAAAAAAGAAAATTGTCTGAAAAACGTTAAATGCACACTACTAAATAAATTTATTAAAAATAACAAAGTTTATTATGAATAACTAAGCAATTGAGTACAAATACGTTTCAAACAAAAAAAATTTAGTTTACAATCAAACATGTCTATAACAAATTGAAAAAAATATGTCAACTTTGATCTATTATATTGCATTAATGCGTCATATGACAAACCTAAAATAAAAATTGTAACAGACAAGTACACTTCAAATAAAATAAAAATAAAAAAACAACTGGAAAACAATTTACCTGCTTTCGGTAACCTGTTGTCATACTTCAGTTGCTGTCACGATGCAGCTTGTCGGTGTTGTTTAATGCCGTTATTTCATGTTGGCTTTTATTAAACTTTAGTTTAATTTAAAAGACATCACAATATATTGAAAAACTTTTATTTAAAAAGCAAAATAACAAATGCTTCAAGGAGCCGAACAATAGACATTAAAGATAACAAATCAAATTGAGATAAAAATAATTTGCATTCATATAGCTAAATATTTTTTCTTAGCTTGTAGTAAATTTTAAAAGCAGTGAGTTCAATAAATTTAGTTATCAGTTAATTATTTTTAACAATAGAATGTAGCATCATTATATTATAAAAATCGGATAATAAATCAGTTTAACTCACTCTGGCATCTATTCAGAGAAAGCAACAGAAACACTTCATCATGATTTCAATCATCACTGGCAACGGTTCAAAAGGCCTAGTATATATCCGGACTAACCTTAAAAAAACTTTTAATCCGTTTGATTGAATACAACAGCAAGCATTCTTTTTAACATCTTTGTAAAGAAAATAGAATTAGAAAATAGATTGTTAGAATACTGTATTTTAACATATACAAGAAATTACCTTTTAACATCAATTTTTAAGAACTATATTTATAAGAATAATCTTTTTTTGCTTGATTTATACTGTTTATTTATAGAATAAATATGTTAAATTAAGTTTCACATTTTTCAATAAAAAATGTAACTGTTCAGAGCATTAAAATCAAAAATTTCAAATCAATTTTTCTTTTTACCGACGATTATGAAAGGTTTCAAAACAAACGCTATTGTACTCCTACATACTTGTATTATCATACCCCAAAAGGTTTTTCTCGGGAAAAAAAGTTCGAATTAAAAGTTATTTCGTGACACAGTGAAATTCTTGCTGTTGTAATCTATTATTTGAGAACCGCGTTAATATGCAGATGCAGATGCAGATATTGAAATTGATACAAATATTAAAACAAATAATCTAAAAAAAAAATAATAATAATCTAAAAAAATTTTGAAAGTAATAATCTGAGTATATGATATACTATACATAAATATATATATATATATATATATATATATATATATATATATATATATATATATATATATATATATATATATATATATATATATATATATATACTTGATATACAACATCATGAATCAAGTTCTTACAACTCGAAAGTTTCCGACATTGCAGAGTCTCATGCAGAATTGTATTTTTCAAAAAAAAAACATTCAAGTGATACAGAGAGCGATTATCTTGATAATTCTTAAAATTTAATATACTTAATCTACAACTTTATAACTTTCCTATTCGAAATAATTGGAATAGCAAATTAGTTAATGAACTTCTTGAAATATTACAAAATCAAGGTGTGGAATTTCCGAAGATGCAGGGCAAGTTTTAAAAATTTTAAATATTTCACTAAACAATTGTGGCCAATATTAGCTTGCTTTGGCTGTTTTAATTTTTTTATTGTTGATATGTATTGTCGTGAAACCAATCCTGATTCAGTAACCGATTACCCAAAAGGATTCTGTTTTTGAGTTAAAACAAAAAATAAAAAATTGTTTTCTATACAAGAAAAAACATAAATGTAACTGTCAAGTCTGTCTTGTGCGATGGTCTAGCAAGGTCCTTTTTAAAATGTATTGTATCTTACAATGGTTTTAGGAAGGGCCGTGTTTAATAAGGAAACTACCTACCTATCTTTTATATAAATCAACTGATATGACAAGTTTAATTTTTTTAACTAAATTCTTTTGTCAGTGACTTATTCTACTCCTTTAAAATTTGAAACTTCTTCAAAATTTTTGAAGCACCTTACAAAATAAAAGACACTAGATGTAAGGCGATCAAAAATATTTGATTGCCTCAGAACATTGACGGATTACTTCAATCAATTCCACTTTTTTTACATCATTTATGTAGAGATTTGCTAAGACTTTTCATTTTTCTTGCTGACTAAGTTTTTCTTTATCACTAAAAGGAGATGGAGAACACAACATGAACAAAAACACATCCATTGTCTTTCGAGCTGTCCCATTCTGTATCATATTCTGCAGACATTGTTGACACATGGAAGAGCCTTGAAGCAGAAAAAAGTCAAGGCAACGAGTTCAAATGATTGAACCCACTTTTTGAGTGCCTTAACTAAAGTCAGTTAATGATCTTCTAAATCAAGTTCCTCAAGAATTTTAAAGGACTTTAGTATTTCTTTTGGTCATTTCGACAATGGCTGGATAGTAGGCTATGCCAAAGTATCGCGATTTTTAGAAATGAAAGGTCGCGGTATAAATACCTGTTCGATACATAAAAATAATTTTATAAACCAAATTTGACCTCTCTAGGACCATATTTAGTGCTGGAAGATGATTTTAGGTTTTTATGCAAATACGAGAAATCATTGTTTTTTTCTGAAAATAAATATTCTTTTTGAAACAAAATATAAGTTAGGAAAGGTATTTTTTAGTTTAAAATTAAATATTGTTACTATAACAGACTTTTTACAATTTTGCCAGTGCACTTTGGTCAGCTTCTAATGATACTAACGCCCTGTCCTCTCTGACAACTAGCAGTATATCTTGCCTTTTGTCCTCCTTTAATGCGCTGATTATCTGATATATCTTTGTATTAGATTGATATTCCGCTCTGCTGAGTCATTTGTAACATTTGAAGATTTAACAAACTCGCAAAATGATACATAGGAATCATTTTTCTCCAGCTTTCCAGCAGCTAAATCTGTTTTCCAGGTAGGAATTTCGTCCTGTATGCCTAGAACAATGAACAGAGCCCAACTTTCCTCTGTAATCAACTCTGTTACCTCAGAGGTAGGTAAAACTAGGACAGCATCAGGTTTACCATTGGAAATAGTGTTGATATCTGGTACCTCAAAGGTAAACAGCTTGTCTAGAACTGCAAGCTTCTCTTCAAAATCTGGATCTCCCAGAATTTACACAGCAACCTTTGGGGCAAAGTACCAAGATTGCTGCTGAAAAAATTTCAGAAAAGCAGTTTGATTACTAACAATTTGATTAATATAGAGAAATTTACAAAAAGGCTACGTTATAATTGATATTCTTACCTGTATGTTTGCTGGTCTGGATAGAAATTTAGGTCTTCTTCAATAGCAGCTTGTGCTCGGAAAAACTTTAAAAAATTTTTTTTTTGACAAAATATGTTTCATAAAATTAATATTTATTAGTAGGTATATAACGGGTGATGCGGAAGTTATCGGACAAAATAAAAGCGTCAATAACTTATTTGTAAATAAAAAAACAAACTACTATTATATTTTTTTAAAATAAAGCATCTATCTTTTAATAAAAATATATTATTTTTTATATGAAAAAACACCACCATCTACAATGGATTTCAATTTTGCTCTGACGCCTTTCATATGCGACTGTAAAAAGTTTAAATCAATTTCTTTTTGTTT
Source organism: Hydra vulgaris (assembly GCF_038396675.1). Classification (NCBI taxonomy): domain Eukaryota; kingdom Metazoa; phylum Cnidaria; class Hydrozoa; order Anthoathecata; family Hydridae; genus Hydra; species Hydra vulgaris. The sequence continues at coordinate 55,209,075 of NC_088927.1, read as the reverse complement.
TTTTTTTTTTTTTTTTTTTTTTTTTTTTTTCTATTTATTTCGTCATTTTACACATTTTACAATGTTATCTATAAATTTAAACAAATATATATAATTACAAGCTGATTGGGGCAAGTAGAAGTCAAAATGACTTATCATCAAGCCCCTTTGTGAAATACAAAAAAAAAAAAAAAAAATACAATTAAATTTTACATTTTCCAATATTACATAAAAGAGTGAAATTATTAAGTTTAAAAAAAAAAAATAGGTTAGAAATTTTAGAAGGTTAAAGAAGAACTTAAAGTTAAAAAAAGAACTTAAAGTTAAAATAAGAAGAAATTTAAGATAAAGTTAAAATATGAAATAACAAATAAAAAATTACAAATCTGTACATATTCGTATACATATTAAAGACAATAAACAAAAAAAAAAAAAAAATTTAATTCGCTTCATATGCATATACATATTCAATACAATATTAAAATTAAATAAAGTACATAAAAAATTAAAAATACAAAACTACTTCAATTTTTTTTTCAAAAAAATGAGAGAATGTACGTAATGATTAAATTTAGTAAGTGTTTTTTTATAGTTCTTTTAAATGTAGCAATAGATTTTATTTTTTTCATATTTTCGTCAAGAACCGAATTCCACAAGCGTGGTCCCCGGCATATAGTCGAGAAGTCAGATTTTTTGAGTGATGTTAGTGGGATGCAGTAATTACTTATTGAATGTCTTGTTTCATATTTATGATTAATTCGAGTGAAACTTTTAAAAAAATATTTTGGAATCATTTCATTTTGAAGTTTAAACATAAATAACAAGTTATGGTATATATTTAGTTTGTATGCATTTAGAGCATTTATTTCCTTGAGTAACGGCTCGGCACTTTCGTATCTACTTGCGCCCAAAACTAATCTACTTGCTTGCTTTTGTTTTGTATAAATAATTTTTAGGAAAGATAAATGATTATTTGCCCAGGCAATATTACAATAGTTAATATGACTATGTATAAATGAAAAGTATAAATTTTTTAAACATAAATTATTTAAAAGATGTTTTGTCTTGTACATAATCCCCAGGGTCTTTGAAACTTTGTTCTCGACTAGCTTTATTTGGCTTTTCCAATTTAAATTCTCATCGAAAATTATTCCTAGTATTTTCATTGAAAAAACTCTTTTTATTTTAATATTGTTAATTGTTAGTTCAGGTAATTTGAGTGGAAGGTTCTCGGATTTAGATGACTTAGCAAACAAAATATATTACGTTTTTTCAATATTTAATGAAAGTTTATTTGCTTCAAACCACTCATTAAGATATATTAATTCTGTGTTTACAATATAAAAAACATTTTTTAAATTTGAGTCAGAAAAGAAAACATTTGTGTCATCAGCAAAAATAATATAATTAAGTATTTTTGAAGACAAATAAATATCATTAATATAAATTAAAAACAGCAGGGGTCCAAGTATAATGCGATCAATCAAAACTTAATAGTTTAATGCGATCAATCAAAACTTGCTCTGTTGAAGCTTGCCAATCTCCCTCGTAAACCTTCTGTGCCAAATGTGCCTAAAATTTTTCAATTGGTCGTGCTTGAGGCACATTTGGGGGATTGGGTTCTTTATCAACGTAAAAGACATATTGATCCATCCAATTTAGAGAATCTTTAAAATAATGAGAACTTGCTAAATCTGACCAAAATAAATAGTTAAAGTCTCCATGATACTTGTGAATAAATGGAAGAAGTCGTTTTTCTAAATATTTAATAATATAGATTGATGAATTAATCGCTACAGCCTTGGAAGTGCGAAACAATAGCTCGGACATACCACGGTCAGATATGGCTATCCACATTATTAATTTTTTTGGAAATTTCTCTTTTCCTATAAAACGAACATATTCTGGGCATGTCTTTTTGTTGCTTGTGTAGTATCCAGAATTTCCAGGCATGTTGTCCCCTGCAAAACAAAAGTATTTTTCGTCATCGATGACTAGAAGCGATTTTGTGTTATAGAGTTGGTTAACTAGTTTCCTGCTTCTTTTCTTTGCCTTTATTTGTTGTTCTTTAGTGTATTTTGGAGTCTTTTCAAGTTTTCTATATTTAATATTCATTTTTTTTAACTGACGACCAATTGTTGATTGATTTACACTGAATTTAATACCTATTTTTCTCTGACTGACTCCTTTTCGATTGTTGACAAGTCTCGCTAATTCGGCTTTCTTTTCTCTTATTAGTCCAGGATGTCGGACGACCAGGGTGCTTTCTATCAGAAAACGATTGAACAGTTTCGAGTCATTTTAGGTTATCATATATTGTACTTCGAGCATATCCTTCCTTTTCAAAAGGATTTACGCTTTTTTTTTTTTTTTTATATTAGGTTTATTTACAAAAAACATTTTTAGTCGCTTTTGAAAAAATTCTCGTTCAGCTGCATTTAACCTCATTTTAAATAATTGTGTTTCAAAAAATAAAGTTTATATTTTATAGAACGTTTATGCCTACGCATAAAACCACAAAAACTAATTATTATGCTCAAATAATGAAATTAGGATTTGTCCGATAACTTCTGCATCACCCGTTATATAATACATATTTTCAAAGTAACTTTTATGTGATTGAAGCTCGTGTCACCAGCTCAAGTGTTACGTCTGTAGATAGAGTTGTTAGCATCAAAAAAAAGCTGTAGGATGAAGCAGTAATGCTCTCTGTTACTGCCCTAGCTAAAATATTAGACATTTTTATTAATGAGTAAAATTGAAGGAAGGTTTGGTGGAGTTGTTTTGTGTTAATAAGCATTGAAGCTTTAAAAGTTGATTTTGTTAGTGTGAGTGTGTCACATCTGTGGTAAATATTTATAGAGTATATAAATTTATTTTTTTATAAGCAATAATTTTAATTACTAGCTATTACCTGGACATGTTTACTCCTAGGAGAACAGAGTCCTAGTCTCAAAACATAGCACCCCTTTTAGGCTTTTTCTTTTAATCTGTAACGTCTGTGGAATACAGGAAGCAACAGACGTGACACCAGTGGAACGGACGTGACAACAAATAACAATTTTACTTGTATATGGATTTTTTAATGTCTATTTATACTATTTTTAATATTTTAAAACTTTGCTCATTTAGCCGGTTAATTATTAGAGAAAAGATAAATGTTTCTAGCCTGATAGATTACAAAGATGGTAAAGATAGAAAAAACTAGAGATTTGAAAAAACTAAGTATGAGAAAGGCGAGGAAGAAGATGAAAGCTGAAAACCCAGAAAAGTATAAAGAACAAAAACAAAAAGACAGAAAAAAAAAAAGCAACACGGAAGAAAATTCATGAACTTTCAGAAAGGGATAAAAGATCAGTAAGAAAAGGTTGGAAGGAAAGGACCAAAAGAAGTCGAGAAATGAAAAAGAAAAGACAACAACTAATTGAATATTTGTCAACACCACCTGAAAGTCAAATTGTAAATATTCCTACCGACAATGAACTAGACTTTAATGTACTTCCTGGTCTTAGTCAAGAATCTAGTTCCAGAAATAGCAGCGGGCTAAAAGTTCGTAGAGTGTATAGAGATGGTGTATGGGTTAAACAAAAAAATCCAAAAATTAGTAGAAAAAAACAAATTGTTTAAGAACAGAGGTGATAAATACAAACAAAAATTCTACAGATTACAGTCTGCAAAAGATAATACTCCTCGAAAGGTGGTTAAAAAAATGACTAGTGGCACAAAATGCTCAAAGGAAGTAAAGAAAAGCTTGCTTTTTTTTACTTTCTTTTTTGAAGCGAAGTGTTAAAGACACAAATACAATCAAATTTTTCTACTGAGAGATGTGTTAACAAAAAAAAGGTTTTTGCCAGGGTATTAAGCGGAAAGATAATAAAGAAGTACAGACTTCAAAGAAACCTTAACAATCTTACTTCTAGATATATCTTACCATGCAATTCATACCATACACATCAACTCTCAAATATACTGAAACAACGAAAACTTAAGATTTAAGTACAAAACTTTTTAGAAACAATAACAAGAAACAAACTGAAAAAACAGAAAAGACTATTGAATGATACAATGTTAAATTTGTATATTGACTTTAAACAAAAAAACGAGTTCAATTCAACATCAAATAGCACATTTTGTAAATTAAAATGCAATATAAAACACCAGTACAAAGCTACATCAGAAATAAAAAATAACTTGGGGCCAAGGGATATTTTCATTCATTGTGCTTTTTCAGAAAATTACGATTGCAAATACTCAAAAGAAATTCAATTGCTCCATTTTGGTGGATCAAGAAACCAAGTGTCAATCCATACAGTTGTGATGTACTATTACAGTATTTCTGAAAACAAAATAAAGGCCAAATCTTACTGTACATTTCCAGATAACAGGCAACACGACTTTGTTGGGATCTGTGCACATTTAAAGCCTGTTATTAATGACTTGAAAGAAAAGCTGCCTATCATTGAAACAGTTCATTTTCTTAGCGATAGTACTTCTCAACAGTACCGAAACAAGTCCATGTTTTATTTGCTAGGTACTTTTTTTCGAAAAGAGTTTGGAGCTAAAACAATGAGATGGCATTTCACAGAAAAGGGGCACGGAAAAGGTGCCCCTGATGAAATAGGGGGATGTATCAAAAGAACGGCATAATAGGACAAGGGAACGATATTCCTGATATTATTTGTTTGGTTGAAGAAATAAAAGAAAAGTGTCTAAGTATAACCATCTATACTATTAAAATAACATATTTCAATCTCTATGAGAAATGTGTACCCAAAAACCTAACAACTTTCAAGGGGACTTTACAAGTTCATGAGGTGTTTTGGAGTTCCACTAAAAAAGAAACTTTGTATATGAGAAGGCTGACATGCACTGAATATGACAATGGTACAAAATGCAATCACTATTGTATTGGAGAAGTACTAATCCCTACTGAATCTTTGACAGATCTTCATCCTCGTATCATTTTAATGTATAAATTTATATTGGCTCATATTGAATATTGCAAACTTTTGCATTGCTTAAATGTTATAGGTACTTAGCCATCAAGAATGTTTGAACATTAATATTTAGTTTTTCAGCGAGTCTTGTATTTTCATAAAATATTGAAATAAGTTGTGCATCAAAAACTTTATTTAACTGTTATTTAATTTTGTAATTTTTTTTTTATAAATAATTTTATTTGTTTCTGTTTTAAAAAATTCCTTAACATACTTTACCAGGTCAACGATCCTTGAAAAGGAAGAAAGCACTTGCTGAAGGAACAATATCCAAAGGTTTGGCACAAGAAAACCAAGGTCCAAGTAAATGTAAAAAGAAAAAGACAAGACTAAGTTATCACAGTGTTTACGGCGATAGTGAGGAGGACAGCTTGTCTATTAAAAAAAATGACTTTGTGATTGTGAAGTTTCAAACTTCCTAAAAAATTGTTAAATACTATGTTTGGTTAATTCAAGCCTTAGTTGCAGATGGAAATGAGTGTGTCATAAATTTTTTGGGAAGATATGGCCAGGAATTTTTCACGTTTCCGGAGAAAGATGACATCTCTGTCACCGATAAAGGCGATGTAGTGTTTATATTGTGCCAGCCAAACCTCAACAACAGGGGGCAATACAGTTTTCCACAAGATTTACCATTCAAAAATATTTGCTAATATACGTACAAAATACACTTACAAAATTTTAAAAACTTGTACCATATACTCTTTCATGTTTTCTAATAAAAACTATTGATAACAGATGATTATTATTTTTGAAAATTACTTTAACAACACTTATAGCTGTTACAGCATAAGTGATATTACTCTTAACGTCACATCTGTGGTAAAGTTGTCACGTCTGTGGGTTATGCTATAAGTTTTATATTTTTTTTTAGTAAACTGACATTTGACGAGTTGTGTGAATAACTTTCAAATGATTACATATACTCAAAGCTTTAACCACAAAAAGTTTGGTTTAAAAAATTTAATATTTAATTTTTATAAAATTAACTATTGAAAATGTTACTTTTCAGGAGAATGACCCATATATTTATTATATATGTATATATATAATAAATATATATATATATATATATATATATATATAATAAATATATATAAATATATATATATATATATATATATATATATATATATATATATATATATATATATATATATATATATATATATATATATATATATATATATATAATAAATATATATATACAGGGTGTCTCAAAAAATTTTTTTTTTCAAAATGTGGAAAAGTTCAATCATTTTCATTATGTTTAAGTAGCTTGTATTGACCATTTCAGCCTTCCAAACTTTAAGGTAAAAAAGGTGGTTTTAAACAATTTCTATATAAAAGAATTTTTCCCAAATATCATATTTTAAAGTTTCCAATATAGATAGTTCTAAATTTAAAACACTCACAAAATACTTATTTCCATTTAAAATATATCTAATAGAATAAGGAAGATACGGATTTTGTGTGACAATTTTATTTCATATAACAGCTCTAAATAGAGTTGAAAGGCAACAAAAATGTGATGACAGTTGTGATACTTATTGTATTTTCTGCAGGTACTTCTTTGTAACTTTCTTCGATACTTGCTGTCTGTTTTTATGGACAACCTAGACAATAATAAATAAACTTAAAAAGACAAGTTATTTTGCAAAATAATTAAATAATCCAAGTAGGGATGGCAATCCTGGAATTCCAAATTTCCGGGATTTTGTACAAATTGTTCGTCCCAAAATTCAGGGATTAGTCTTCGAAATTTCCCGGGATTTTGGGATCGTCATAAAAAAAAATACAAGAAGTTTAAGCCTAATTTTAATTGAGAAATTTTTACGTCATAAAATGTAAATATAGGCTTTGGAATTGTAGCAACTTGGTTTTGTAGCTTTTTATCCCCTTTGCAATGTTTTCTTTTTATTCGCCCTCTTTCTTTATTTTATTAAAAATGCAAGCTAAAAACATTATTGCTTATCTGCAATATTATACTATGCATGCATTTTTTATATATTTAATTGTACAGATTTTGTACGATTAAACATAAAAAATGTATATATAGTATAATATTAAAACTAATATAATATCAAAAATTAATGGAGTTTAGCACTTGCAAATTGGAAGATCAAACATTTTTGATAGAAGAAATACCTATTTATTTTAAATTTTCTAATTCATTCTAATTCCAAGGTTTGCGTGATTTTAATTTCATTTTTATATCCACTCAATTTAATTACAAATGTGATTTACATAAGTTTAACATCAGTTTAATTAATGAAGTTATCAAAATACAGAAGGTTTATTAAACTACAAAAGTTTACTTAACGTCTGTTTAAATAATGAAGTTATCTAAATTCATTTATTAAATAAACTTTAGCTATCTTTATTTTAAGCAGAAATTGTTTTTGAAGAGGAAGATTATATTCGAGATTCAAATGATTCATTGACAGTTTATGAAACATCTGAAGTTAAAATTAGGCACTAAATTATTGGTTAACTAAATTATTGGTTATAACAAAAATGTCAGGAAAATAGTAAAAATGTTTAAGAGGTCCCCAAACAAAAGTGAAAGTTATTTACAAAAGTACGTAAAAATTAAGTTTAGAAAGATCATTCATTTAATCATAGATTGCAAAACCCGATGGCGCAGCTCGTTACTTATGATGGAGAAATTAGTGAATTTAAAATTAAAAAAGTTATTGTGTTAAAAAGGCACTTCTCGATTTAGAAGTGGATTCTAACATTGATGATTCAATAAAGGTGAACGAGAAAGAATATAGAATGATATCTGATTTAGTAGTACTTTTACTTCCAATATAACAACTGTTTTAGTATTTTGTCAACAAGAGCAAATTTAATTTCTTCTGACTAGGGATGCGGAGTCCCAAAATGGACTCCGGATTTGAAAGTCACAAAAAGATTACTTTATCCGTATTTTTGGTATCCAGGAGCTCTAAAAATATAAATAAGTTTATGGACTACTAACAGGAAAAAAATTAAGACTTTAAGGTTAGAGGAACAATCATTTTTTAAACCCGGAGTCCTTAAGTATAATGGCGGCAAGGACACCAGGACTCCAGGACTCCGGGCTTAAAAACAATAAGTTTCAAGTAATAAAACTCATGAATTTATTTCTTATAGCAGATCATAAGTCATTAAACATGTTTTGAGCTTCTGGACATTACAGACTTGGAAAAAGTAGAGATATAAAACCGGAGTCCTTTTGGCATTCCGCATCCCTGCTTCTGACAATGCATAAAAGTTTATGTTGACAAAAATAAAAGAACAACAATTTAAAATAAGAAAACAATTGTATGATGCTTTGAGTCACCGAATTTAATAGTGTAAAACAGCGTTAAGAAGCTTAGTTTATCTTCATGACCAGGTTACTTCATAAAAGATCCCAGAAGTTTTTCTATCAAATACAAAAACCTAAAATAAAAAAAGTTATGATAAACCTGAAAAAGTGTTTAAACTCGGCAGATATAATAACAGCAGCATACTTAAGTAGAACAATGTCAAAACAATGAAAATGATCAACTTAAATGAAATGATGGAAAAAAGACAGCAATACAAGCACAAACTTTAAAGGTAAAAAATAACTATTGAAATTCAAAAAAAAATACTGTTATTTGAAAGTAGTAGCTTAAGATGTGAACACCTTTAAAAAAAAAATATCATTATATATTATCTATATGGCCAACAATTAAGGAGTCTGAAAGAGCATTCTCTGTTTTTATGTTCAAAAAATCAAATAGAATTAAGCGATGAAATGATTGACACTTTGATTTTTTAGGGTAGTACTTTCAAAAATAAATATAACTCATTTATATTCATGCATGTTCATATTATTTTTAGTTATTATTTTTATTTATACTGTGTTATCATTTTAAGTTATTGTTTTATAATTTAAATTACTTAGGTTCATTAATGAATTAAGTACTTTATTAATACCATAACTAAATTAATCACTTTTAAGTATTTGATAAATACTTAAAACGTATTACTCTATTTTTTTTGAATAAAAAAAATTGTAGATACATAGTAGTTCTATACTTTCGAGTACTTAAAATATTAGTTTTTCTTATACTTCTCTTTCTACAATTGTGTTTTTTTCTATTCAATCCCGGGATATCCCAGGATTTCCCGAGGGCAACTTTTCTAATCCCGAAATTCCGGCATTGAAAATGTACGGAATTTTAGCCATCCCTAAATCAAAACTCTAAAATTCTTAGTATTTAAAATTAATAGTTTAGTTTATTAAATAAAATGATATGGAAATACTTAAAACAGTTTTACGTTTACATTATTGTATAGCATGCACGTACATTGGTTGAGGGAAGGGGTTGTTAGGTGTAAATTAATAAGTGCAATTGACTTCTTTTTTTTGTTATTAAAGATCAGCATGATATGTGTTTGCTATTCTAAATTACCTAACTTTTCAGAAATGACTTCCTCCCCCTAACAATTTACATGCTACAGACCTGTATAAAAATGTTTTGTAATTGCCTGAAGAATATCCTGAAGTCTCTCCTCATTATTTGTCCTTCCAATAAAGTCTTGGATCAGCTTTATGTAACATTCTACCCGATCATTTACCACTGCAAGCTGGTTTGCGCAAGCAGAGAACTTGACAAATGATTTAGTGGCTCTCTCACTTTCGCAAGCAGCTATACTTTTCTGTATAGCTGCTTGCAAAATGTTTCTTTTTTCACATTAAAAGCTCTTCCTTAGTGATTTCTAAGAGAAAAAAGAAAAGATAACTTTGCTCCGTGACAAAATCATCAAGAGATGACATTGGAACAACGACTGGCTGAATTCCAGGTTTCTCAAGTACCATAAATTTTTTTTTCTGGAACAGCAAAATACAGCAATTTGTTAAGGATGTTGTTCTTGAAGTCGGCATCTAGATCCCTGTCAGCAAGAGACAAAACCACAAGCTGGGAAGCTATATACCAAGTGTGCTGTATTTTATCGTACACGCATTTTTTTGAAATGTGTTATCAATACCCGCCATATTGACCATGTGTCTTTTGAGGCAGTGCTTTAAGAATTTAATGTCCTCTTTTCGAGCCTCTTTGTTTCACATTGGATCACTCTTTATCAAGTTAAAGATGTTGGTCTTATGAATTGGGAATAAGAAGTTGCTTTCATTTAGAAAGTTGTTTACTTTCTTGCAGTAGCTTCCTTCTGGTAGACTTAGAGTCTTTAGTCTTTTTAAGGATTGGTACTCAATAATCTCCTCCTTTCAAGACTCTTTGTTCCTCATTGGATTGCTCTTTATCAACTTAAAAATATTGGCTTTATGAATTGGGATTAAGAAGTTGCTTTCATATAGAAAGTTGTTTAATTTCTTGCATTTGGTTCTTTCTGGTAGACTTAGAGTCTTGAGTTTTTTTACTCATTAACCGTGTTGGTAATTTTATTTCAGATTTGCTGCTCTGTGAGTATGAAATTGTAGTTGAATCCAGCTTACTAGTTCTCTTAAAATGCAAAGACCTCTGATTGTTGCCAATTCTCTTTACATGTTTTTCTAGAAGCAAGAGCACAACTTTACAGTTCATCTTGGTAGTGCTAAAAAAATATCAAATAGTTATGTACAAATAAACAGATAAAACTCAGAAATCTTTCAGATGTTACCTAGTTTCTTTTCTAATGTTGAGCCAGTAAAACCTTCTGAGCATTTCTCCAGTCATTGGAAGTCGGAAGTGGAGCAGAGCTTTGCAGAAGAAAGCCTTGTAAATTAAACTGTCTACGCTTTCTTGAAGCCTTTCTCAAATCTTCAGCTGGTTCTAGTATTGCATTCTGGCATTTTTTTCCTGAAACCATTGTCTGAAAATATAGCTAACAGTACAGTTTATAAATTTATTCATATTTATAAATTTATAGTATAAAATGTAGCTTACAATACAGTATTTGTTTTGTAACAGCAAATAAATCTATTAAAAAATACTTTTTTTGCTAAGCAAAAAAAAGTGCGTATCATACACAGCATACGCGTGTTGCTTTTTATTATAATTATCTAAACTTAACAAATTATTTGAAAAAAGTCTCTTAAACAATTGAAAAATAAATTTTAATGAAATGAAAATTTACTTATTAAGTTAAACTTTCATTTGTCCGCGAGCAATCTTTTAATTTAAATTTTAATGTTAGGAGAATTAGCAAACAAATCTTTTTTTTTTTTTTTCTAACGTATTATTACAGTTATTTATTATATTATTTTTTAATGCTTTTTGTTATGTATTATAAATAAAAATATGTAAATAAGTAAAAAATAGTTATATAAATAATTTTAATAAAACATTTAAATTTAAAAAAATGTGTTTGCTAAATTCTCCTGATATAAAAAATGTTATTATAAAAAGATAAATTCGAAATATAATATTTTATTATATAGAATTGCCTAAAACCACCTTCTTTACCTTAGAGTTGATTTGGAAGGTTGAAATTTTCAACTACTACTAATACATAATGATAACGATTGAACTTTTTGACATTTTGACTTTCAAAAAAAAAAAAGTTATATATATATATATATATATATATATATATATATATATATATATATATATATATATATATATTTATATATATATATATATATATATATATATATATATATATATATATATATATATATATATATATATATATATATCAGGGCTCAATTTGACGGTCGGACATCGAACATTGTTTGGCTAAAACCTCAGATTGTTCAATCAATTAACAAAGTAATCTGACATTTTGACAGACAGGAATGAAATTCTACAAAATAAATACTTTATTATTATTTAAATTAAATTATTGAAAACAAAAAAGTATGATATTTTCAGGTTGTATAAACATTTTTTTTAAAAAATTTCGCAAAAAAAAAAATTGTATAAAAAAATAACGTAGTCTTTTTAAAATTGTAATATTTAATCATTTCATGCTCTGATTAGTATGTCAAGTTTAACAAAAACTTTTGAATAGTTTTTTGTAAAAATATTAACAAAAAAAAATAAAGCAATTAAATCATTGGAAGATTTAATATAACTTATTCATAATTTAAAGTAACTTATAAAAATAATATTTTAAAAGATTTTTAAAAACACATGGAAAAATAGGTTTAAACGTTTAAATTTATCATAAAAAAATTTATCATACTTACTATAAAAAAAATTTACACGAAATGCGTTTATTTTAAAGTATCATTATAAATAATTTTTTATTTTATTTAAAGCCTTACCGTAAATTAAAAACTTTAAAAAAGATCAATAATTATAAGTTATTTGTTTCGTAACAATTCTTTTCAATGCGTTTAAATTTTTTTTTTTCTCTAATGATTTTAAAATTTTAATTTATTTCAGTATGATTTTATTTTTTCAATTTGTATTTACAAATACAATCTAAATAAGTTCTCTTTGCGCATTTTCTAAACCAACATCAGTGTGGTAGTGCCTAAATGGAGTTCGTGAGCCTCTTAGGCAGAGAGGTAGGCTTGTGTAATTTCCATTGAGAGACGTGTCCTTAACCAATTTATAACTGCTTTATACCTCTCACCATTCTTTATAGGCAGCTTATGTTATGCATTTAAAGTCTGCGATGAAATAGTTTAAAATAATAAGGGAAGAGACTACATCTTTACTAGACTATCGTTAAATAAACTGAGTAACATGACACAGATTTTGAGTGCATAATTAGGTTCCGTAAAACCTTAAAAATTATATTTTAAAACTTTGATTGGACACTGTCCGACCCTAACAAGTTTCGATCCGACATTTTGTCTGGGGTATTATAAAAAATTGAATTGAGCCGTTTTTAATGCAATGTCAGGGAGAAATCAAATACTATCAAAAGCAAAGCTATTAGGTGATAAAAAAACCAAGTTGAAAAAGTGGTTTTATTTCTCCTAATCTAACTGGCACTGAAAGAATGGAAAATTATGAATTAAGAAAAAAACTTCAATTGAACAGTGAAAGACAACTCAATGCTACCTTAAGATATGTAATCCATGTATTATTGTCAAATTCATAGTTAAAGGCAATTAATAAACAAATTAAAGTAAATATGTCTTTCTTTTAATTTATTTTGTTATTTTTTAATGTACTTTGTCATCTTTTTAGTGTATTTTGTCATCATTCTAATTTTGTTTTGTCATCTTTTTATTTATTTAATTTTATTAATTGTATTATTTTTTAATATACTCAAATGCCTCATCCTTGATAATAAAGTTAGACAATTTAAACTTTTGTGGTTTCAAAAATTTCAAAATAGTTGCAATAATGAAAAAATGGTTTACAACTTTGTCAATAGTAAATTTAGAGGGATATTCTTTATACAATAGAATAGGCGAAGGTGTTAAATAAGAGGTGGAGTTGTAATATATGTTGAAAAGAAACCTGTCTTTTGTAGTTTAAAGGATAGGGTTTATTTTCGACAAAGATTGCACATGCCCCTGGTAGTACCGTGCTTATCCTGGTTCAATATTTGTCAAGGCTTGAGTTTTAGAGATGAAGGTCCTCACAACAACAACAAAAATTAAAAAATAATTAATAGATTTTATATATGCATATACATATATATATATATATATATATATATATATATATATATATATATATATATATATATATATATATATATATATATATATATATATATATATATATATATATATATATATGTACTTCAAAAAAAATGTATAAAGTAATCTAAAATAGCAGTATGAAATTTAACTATATTTGAATATATCTCTGTTTTTATAGGAACTTTAGCTGGTGGCACAGACCAAGGACATGTTGCTCTATGGAAGTACAACTCATTAAAAAATGATGATCAGGTATGGGTTTTACAACCTCCACCTGATGTTGTTGGGAGTGTTACTCATCTCGAAGTAAATATATTCCAACCTTTTATTTTAAATAATTTTTATAAATTTAGTTTTACAAGTATTGTATGAATGCTCAATTCTCTCATTCAACTTGCAAATCAGTGTTTACTTTGCTTTTTATTTTGTAGTTGTTATATATATACTGTTAATTTTAAAATGCTAAGTTTTAATGTTAAAATAAAATAAAAATTGCGTTTTTCAATGACTTTTATAAAAAAAACATGTATAAATATTTATGTACATGAGATTTGTATGAGAATCATTCAAAGCAGTAGAAAGTTGTTAAAATGGTTAAAGTGGTTGGCCATTTATCTAGAGGCAGATAGTTGTGAAAACTCAAAATCGTGCTTAAAATTTTGTATACAAAATACATATGCTAAATAACAATATTTCAAAAATTTTACAAAAACATTTAAAAATGACAGTTAAAAAATCAACAATTGTTTTTCTTTTTAAAATTGTGAAAATGTAAAAGTCTCTTAACTAACCCCAGTCCATTATACATTATTAACAAACTTACTTCTACTTTCTAGTGGGGTGCCAGTCTGGGGCTAATAACTGTCAACTGTGTATCTTCGGTTACAATACTAAACAAAGCTACCATGAGTTATAGTTTCAGTGGAAATGTAAGTGTTTTGTTACTTTTAAAACATAGATTTACAAGAACCATTAGTGAAAGTCTTTTTTAGTAATAGCAAAATCAAAATATTTGATTTTTTATTTATGTAGTTCTTCCATTTTTAGATAGCTGCTGTTCAATTATCACCTGCCCATCTGCTAATCAAGTTTTTTCCATCTTTGCATGTGGAAGATTTAAAAACAGATATGCACATAAAGGGTGTGCACTGTAATAAGGTATCCTTTGAAAAATTATATTCGTTACTGATAATCTTTTTATATTGCTAATTTAAATTTCATGTATCCTAATTTAAATTTTACTTTAAAAAATTTAAATGCAATCATTTTGTTTTTATGGAATTATTTTAAGAATCATGCTGCAATATGGAATGGCAAAAAATTTGCAATTTATGAGATACCTAAAAATAAATCTTTTATCAGATCTGCAGGTACTTTTTAAATATTGTCTTATTGGCATATGTTTTATCCTATTATTACATCCTCCCCGATACAAATTTTAATGCTTTAATAATGGTAATTTTCTTTCTCTTATGTAAATCTATTTTTTGATAGGAAGTTTTACTTGTGATACCCACAAAGTTGCAGTGTATGAACAGAATGTTTATTTGGTTGATTCACATTCAATATCAATTAGAACTTTTCAGGTAGTGAACATTTTCAGGTTGTGAACTTTTTTAGGTAGTAAAAATTTTCATATAGTGAACATTTTTAGGTAGCGAGCATTTTTAGGTAGTGAACATTTCAAGTAGTGATCATTTTTATTTAGTGAACATTTTCAGGTAATGAACATTTTCAGGTAGTGTTATACTCAAGCTGCTTTAAGTCCTTTCAAATTATTTCATTATACTTTCATGTTTCTTTAACTAGGGCACAGTAAAACAAGAACTTACATTTCTGGAAAAAGGTGACCCTTTTGATTTGGATATATGTGGATCTCATATGGTAGTTGCAACAAATAGAGGTGTACCTAAAATATATGATTTATCACGGAGGTAAGTTTTAATATGATAATTAACATTAGCATATTTATGCAGCATATTTTTATTTTAAAACAGTTTTTAGGGAGGCTCGCCAAGTAAGTGTCGTCAAGCACTTGGAAGATTGTATTTCAAAACTAATAAACTGAATAAAATCAATTGCAATGGTACAAAAGTTGCTGTATTATCTCAGAATGTGCGTAAACATATGATTTTAATTTTTTATATTTTGTCTCATAATGTGTGTAAATGTTTGAATTATATTTTTATCCTAGCATGAAATTTTTATCCTAGCATTTAATTTTCAGAATGTCTGCATTTTGTTCTAAACCTAAATTTACAAGTTTCATGTTTCACAAGTTATTTGGATCTGCATGTTTGTAAAAGATTAAAAAATACACTATTTAGTAGGAAATAAAAAATAATGTAAAAGATATATTTATTTGTTTGCAAAAAATTAAAAAATAGTGTTGTATCATAACTCAATGTTAAATATTTATAAAAGTTCTTTAAAAAAGACATAGTTTAATTCATATTTATCTAAACCAGGTTCAGACATTATTGATTTTTAAAATGTTTAAAAGTTATGAGTTTATTTTTTCTTTTTAATAATGTCACCATGTAATGAGTTTGTTTTTTGTCATTTAATTGATGTCGCCATGTTATAAGTCTGTTTCATTTTTTTCTTTAATTTATCTCACTAAACCATGATTTTTTTTCCTTTTGTAAAACTTCACTGTGTTATTGTTTGTTTTTTTTCTTTTAATTAACCTCACTATCAAAGTCAATCTCAATTTTTAATTTTCATGTCAGTGTTGGTTTAAGTTCTCAAAATTCTAAAAAAAAAACTAAAATAAATGTGTCGAGCATTTGATATGACAGAGACAGAAAGAAATAAAAGACCATTCAATAAAATTTGCTCAAAAGATGACGAAAGTTGGTCATTTAATATTATGCAACACTGTTGCAAAGTCAGGGAATTACTTAATAGATTTTAGTTGCTTTAAGTAGTGAAACCAAGTTTTGCTTTTTGCTAAATTTGTTGCTTTTGTTTTAAGTTGTTTGTTAATATTATTAAAATAAAATAAAATAAAAATTTGAATAAAATAAAGTAAAAATTTGAATAAAATAAAGTAAAAATTTGAGCAAATGATTAGAATCAGATCATGCTAATTTTAAAGATGCATAAAATAATACTAAACCCTTTGATTTGTTTGGGAAATAAGTTTTAGGAAAAAATTTAATAAATTTTTCTTGTTGAAAAAAAGTGTAACTGAAGTAAAGATTAATAATTGTTTTAATGAAATTGCTATTTAAGACTATTATCATAAGATTTAAATAATCAATAAGACTCTCAATACTTTTGTAATAAAGTATTGAGCGTCTTATTGAATAACGATAGTGCAAATATAAGTTTAGTTTATTGTTTAAAAGTTTAGTTGAGTCTCTAATTAATTAAACGTAAATGATTTTTTGATGATAAATCTTTTGAACTTGATGGTTGTTTTTGGATGGTGATGTTTTCGATGTTTTTTTTTTAAACAGCATGAAAATCTTTGTATGAATAATTTAAAGCTTTTCAAATAAAATAGAACTGGTTAAATTCCAAGTGATAGAATTAACATAATTATGTAAGAAAAAATATTACCAATTTTTGTTCTTAAATGGATATGACTCAAAGAACTATTTCCTAAAACTTATCTTTTCCAATGAATATTATTAATAAAGTGATTAAAGATGATTGTAGTTGTTTAAAATTTACAATCAACGATAGGTCAGATATATAAATACGATTTTGAAAACAAAATTGCCAAACCTCTGAATATTGAAAATTAAGATTCAATTACAAAATTTTGAATTAAGAAGTGTTCTGTTTTCTTAACAAAAAGATTTCATTTTTTTAAAAAAATGAAATCTTTTTTTCTAAAAAAAAAAATTCTAAAATAAAAGAAACTTTTTATCACTTTATTACTACAAGCAATTTATTTGTAAATAAAAATGAGTGTAATTTTTTTCTCACACAAAATATTTTGCATAGGTGTCTGGTGCCATGAGCTCAGCATACAAGCACACAAATTATTTTGCATAGATATCTGGTGCCATGAGATGAGCATACAAGCATATTAATTGAAAAGGTCCCTAAGACTCAAAAATTTGCAAAAATTCAAGATCCACAATAATAAAAATAAAAATCACTATGATGTTCAAGATCCAGCCCTTATCAGAAACATTTGTTTAAAACTTTTTTTTTGTATTTTTTTGAAATTTTTAGTCAAAATCATACTTTTTGTTTGGACTTTTTTTAAATTAGTTTATAAAGGTTTGCTTTTTTACTTGAGCAACTATATCACTGCCCCTGTTTTGTATGTGTGGGAAGTATAGAGTGATAAATTTCAATCTTTCAATTTTATGTCTGAGAAAGTAACTACGAATTACTTGATGATTTATTAGCTACAAAACAACAGCTAACAGATTCTATCAAATGTTTTTAGGGGCAGAAGGATTTTGTATATTAAGTAGAAAGTAATATTAGGCAAGTACACACATCTATTAATGGGTTTAGAGTGTTGACCATTAATATCTATGTATAAAATAAATTTTTTATTTCAAAATTATATTACTTATATTAAAAAGCAATTTCACCTAAACCATCTGAATAAAGTCTTTTTTTAACAAAGTTTTTAAATGTTTGAATAAATCAGTAAACATATTTCTTTCAGTAGCTGATCTAAATGCTTTAATGGGCTTACCTTATTTTGCACTGTGTTTCAATACATACATCATATATATTTTTAATCCTTTATTATGTTTTAGGTTATGTGCCTAAATCAGTATTTTGGGATTCTATTAAGCCAAAACTTTTAGTATGTGAGACAGTTCGAATGAGTTCTATTAACCAAGAAGAAACAAGTATTGAAAAAGATCTTTATGATAATGTAATTTTTAGAATTTGTTATTCGCCTCCTTAAAATATTGTTTTTATCTTTAGGACTTGTTTTTATTTTATTTTCTCCTTTTTATCTATTTTATTCTTATTTTTTAATTCTTTTGATGTTTTTCAAAAATATTAAAATGTTTATTAAATTTACTAATGAAACTATTTATTAAAATTAAAATGTTTATTAAAACTATTATAGATAGTTAAATTGTTATACTTTTATGAGAATAATTTTTAATATCTTTTTGATTTTGTTTTTGAATTCATTAATTGTTACAATGTTTAGCTGTCCTGAATATGGCTTGGTTGTCCAAGATCATTTTAAAATGGATCCTAGTTATACTGGTAGCTTTTAATTCAATTTTTTTTTTAATTTTATACTGTAAAACAATATATATATATATATATATATATATATATTTATATATATATATATATATATATATATATATATATATATATATATATATATATGTATAAATATATATATATATATATATATATATATATATATATATATATATATATATATATATATATATATATATTTATACATATATATATCTGTTTGTAATTTTTGTTGGAGCAGGACCTAGAACTGTTTTTAGTTTTTCACAAGTTCAAAAGCTAATTTTTTTGTGGATAGGCCATTGATTATTTATGTTGATGGAAAACATTTTCCAGCCATACCTGGTAGATCAGAGAAAAAAGTTACCAATATTGTTTTGGGAAAAGAGGTAGAAAAACTTCTTACTATACCAAAAAATGCTGAAAGGGCAGGAAATCTAGTTACACAGACTAACTGTTTTGTTTTTGTTTTTTGAAAAAAAAACTTCAAAAAAATTTACTATGCTTTTTTGCAGGCACCTCATCCATGAGGTGTTTAGAGATGTTTTTAAAGCAATATTTGGCCCTAAAACTGTTACAGATGTGTTCATTAAATTATCTAGGTTATTCTCAGTCCAAAACTTTATAATTAAATCAAGTAGTTATAAAGTATATTATACAAAGTATATTGTGTCCCTGGAGATGGAGTTTCACCTACATTAGTTTAGTACTTAATTTTAATTGGATCTTACAACACCATAGTTTTTTTTTATCTTTTTACATATTTAAGTACTTTGTCTTTGTTTTGTTAAACTATTTGTTTTGTTTTATTAAACTATTAAACTCTATTCAAAAAATAATACTCACCATCTAACGGGCCATTTATGCATTTTTTTTAGTTATAAAGTATAATATTTACCTCATCGAAGCAGTTTAGAATACTGCCGGTTAATTAAAATGTCATTTTATTTATAATAGTAAGTTGTATATGCTCTAAACAAATGTTATTAGAAACTTTTTAAAACAGAAAAGTAGAAAATAATTATTCCATACTTTTTTAATTTTGAGGCTTTTTAACTCTAACATTTTACAAGAAGGTAATGATAAAGTTTACCTGCTGACTGCTAATTCTTTGTTGATGACGTTTATTTTAGATTTATGACTAGATTTTTTTATGTATAGTTCATACATTTTTAAATGTTTTTTTTTTAATTATAAGATAAATTTCACTTTTCAATTCATGCATAAATGTAGCGTTTTTAAAAAACAATTTATTCTAATTTTTAATTTTCTACTTTTTAATCTCATCCATAGTTAGGTTAATCATTTTTATGCCCTAATTATTTTCCATAGTTAGGTCAATCATTTTTATGTCCTAATTATTTTCCATAGTTAGGTTGATTATTTTTATGCCCTAATTATTTTCCATAGTTAGGTTAATCATTTTTATGCCTCAATAATTGGTACTTTAACAAGTTAATTTCAAGTTATTGTTGTTACACTTGTCATTTTTTGAAAAAGTTTAAAAGATTATTTTGAATAATATATTTTTTTTTATGTACAGGGTTATTGGGGATGGATACGCCTTTTTGTTACTTCATTCAATCAGTATGTTATTAAAAGCAAGATTTTTTTTTATCAAATTATTAATTTTTCAAGTTAATATTTTTCACTTTTTTATTTTGATTTCTGTTTAAAAAGATTAATTTTAAATAAGTTCAGTAAATAATTACATGACAGGGTCAGCATAGAGATCAATGTGTGGCAAGAAAAACGATGCGTGACTTTGCAGAATTTGAGAATGGCGACCAGGTAACTAAAGCAGCCATGATGAGTTACAGCTATTTATCTGCAATTGGTAATATGGATGAAGCTTTTAAAGCTATCAAGTCTATCAAAAGGTATACTTTTTTATTTATGCTGATATTTTTTTTTAATTTAAATAAAGATCCCATAAAAGCATGCAGAAATTTGATTTGTAAAACATCTTTTTGCTCAATAGTATTTTTTATATTCTTAAGTATTATGTAGTTTAGATAGCACAACATTAGAAGCTTTTGTTTTTCCTTCTACAGATAATATGCAGGTTAGACATGATGTAAAAACTCGGTAATTGTTACATTGTTAGATTAAATTTTTGTCAGTTTATAGTTTTTATAATTTTTTTTTCTTTAAAAGGTTAATATTTAACCTTTTTTTAATTAATTAAAGTAGAACAGAATAGAATGAGATAAAGAATATAATGAAGTAGTTATGACATTGTTTATTTGTTGCTTTTAATTCATTTATTGAATAAACTTTTTACAAATATTTTTTGAATTTTTTGTTGAGAATCATTTTCTGAGTAAAATGATGAAACATTTTTATACAAAATAAATAATTTTTTTGATAAATTGTTAAATTTTTAACTGAATAAAAATAGCCATCAAAGAAACTTTAAATGTTGTACAATATTAGTCGTTTTAAAATTATAATCAATTCAATAATATATTATATAGGTTAATAAAAGTATAATATAGGTTTATAAAAAAAAGAAAAACTCATAGAAGTCCTAAGGGTCTTGTTGTCAAGACCCTAAGGGTATTGACAACAAGACCCTTAGCTTTGTTTTTTAATTACATTTGTCACGTTTATAGTGTTGAATCTATATTTTTTTGTGGAATGTCAAAATTCATATATATAAATATTTAGAAGCGAGTTAAAAAGATTTTACTTAATGAAAATTAAAAATATAAAAGTATTTTATTAGTAAATAAAAATATTTGTTTAAGTTTTAAATGTGTTGTAATTCCATTATTGAGAAAAATTAAAATGTTTCGAAACTTTTTTGTGTATCATAAAAAAGTTCTTTGATAAGAAATACAAAGATCTAGAAAAATTTTTTGTGCAAAAGATAGTATTTGTTTTTTTTCTTTATGTGAGTATAAATTGTAAGAAGAAGAACGAGAGGTGTTGGTTTTGCATTTATCTTTAAAGCAAAGAACATTATAAACCTTAGGCTTGTTTACATTAAGAATATTCATTTGAAGTAAGAGAGGATTGGTATGATTAAAATGGTCTTTAAAGTTTATAAGGCATGCAGCTTCTTTTAATGATAAAGAGGTTCTAGTATACTTTTGTTTACACCACCCCATGCAGTATTAGCATAATTAATATGGCAATGAACAAATGAGTAGTAAAATTCTATTAAATTATTTTTACTTAAGAGATTTCTTGACTTGTATATCATTCTTATACCTCTAGCTATTTTATTGTTTAAATTGTTAATTCGATTTTTCCACATGAGAATTTCATCAAAATAAACATCTAAATTATTTCTAACTTTGACTCTCTTTATTTCAGTATTATCAATAAACAGAAAAGGAATATTCTAAAGTAGATTTTTTTTTCTAAAACTGGATAAAAGAGGATCTGTTTCATGGAGATCACTATTCATTTTTTTCAAATAATGTTGATAAATTATTGTCAGTTAAAAAAAGGTTTGTGTAATGACTAAACATTTGTTGTTAAATTTGATGCTTTATAAATAACGTTATTGTAAATAAAAGCAAAGGATCTAGTAAAATCTAAAGGATTTAATCTTTCTGGAATTCTCCAGCATATTGTTATTCTCCACCATATTGTTATTCTCCACCATATTGTGGTTTTTTAAACAAATTTGAAATACTTCTAGTTAGTTGAAGTATTGCATGTTCAGCCAAATTATTTTTTTTAAATCTACATTTATTATTATATAATATTTTATTTATAGTTAGATGGTTATATGTTCTATTATACAAAAATCTTTCTAAAATTTTTGAGTTGAGTTTTGTTAATTCCCCTCTTTTAAAGATTGGGGTAACTCTAACCATATTGAGAACATCTAGATATACATCCATGTATTATAATTTTAGTTTTAGATGGACACTTGACACATGTTACCTTTCATATTAGCATAAAAATAATACTTATTAGCATAAAATTAATACCTTGTTAATTTGCTTACTAGTTCAGTTGTTACACATTCTACAGCCACTAGATGTTGCTATATCATTAGAGTTAAGTGCAAATTGCAGTTTAGTCTGCAAAGTGTAACTTGCAGAGGCAAAGTTTAGCAATTTATCAAAAGAATGCATTAGTCAGCTCCAAACATAATTTTCAGCTCTTGAGAAGTTTTTACATGCATGCAAGTAGTCATTAGATTTTAAAATAATGATTTATTTTCTCTCAACATCTATATAATCCATTAAATCAAAATTACAAATTGCTAATTTATTTGAAACACCATCATCTCAACCGTCAATATCAAAAACATCCAACATCAGCATAAAGTTGTATAGCATCAGCCTAAAGTCAACTCGTCTGCAACTAATCTTCAGTATTGCATTTTAAGCTGTTTAAAAAGAAGTTAATAGGTGATTGCAACTGGCCTAATTGTTTGCCACAGCTTATGCAATAAATGTTATGCATCCAACACGTCCACACAAAAAAATGAAAAAATGTAGGGGTACAAAGACTTAAAGGGAGGTGTCTTAACAAACTTGAAATGCTCAAAAGATTGAATGATGCTGATAGCAAAAAAAGCGCCAAAGAATGTTTGAAAACAGCGTAAGCTTAACTTTGATAAAGAGCAGCAAATAAATCAAGAACAACAGTGAATCCAACAGCAACAAAACAAGCCTAGTTTAAAATTAGTTTTGGGGCAAAGCTGCAACAAACCAAAATAGGGAATGGTAAAAATGCAAAAAATGAAAATGCTTTATTTGGCTTTGTCAAACATGCATACCAAAAGTAATTGTAAAAGACGAAAGGTTTTATTACACCAAAAAGTGAACAAGGGATAGCTCAATACATCCTCTAGACCCTCTCAATGACTCGACATCACAGGAATAAGTTTTTTGTTTTGATAATTACTTGTATTTTTTTAAATTTGTTATTATTGGTTGCTTTTTTTAATTAGGCATTCTTTAAATTGTTTTTTGACTTGCATATTTCATTCTCCTATGATGTAGGAATAGAATAAAATGTTTTTTATTTCAATTAAATAAAGTTTCTGTAGCAAACATTAAAATATATTTGACTAGATTCAAATATATTTTAATGTTTGCACAGTTTCAAAAATAATTATCTTTTTTTTTAAGTAAAAAAGATCAAGTAAACTATAGTAAACTCGTAAACTCAAGTAAACTATAGTAAACTCGATAACTGGGATTCTCTCTCTAGAACTCAAAATTCTACTTAAGTATTTTCAAAGTCCTGTTGAATCCAAACATTTACTTGAATCCTTTATTTTCACCCCAAGAGGTTTGAATTATTGGTAGTTTACTTTATTATATTTTATCCCATTTTACTGTATTTTATATTAAATATATAATGCTATCTACAATATATGTGAATGGAATAATAAATATAAAATAAATAGTATATAAAACTACATACAAAGTATGTGAATGAAATAATAAGTGTTTGAAATAGATTTTACTTACTTTTTCAAAAGATTTCTACTTAGTACTGATCAAAGATAATTTAAATTTGACTCTTACTAATAACATACATTTTAAAAATAAAAATTTCCTTATCAACTTAACAAGATCATTCATTCAGTATGGCACTAGTAAATTGTCTTCTAAATATGAAGCAATCTTTTTTGTAAATTATATATATATATATATATAAATATATATATATATATATATATATATATATATATATATATATATATATATATATATATATATATATATATATATATATATATATATATATATATATATATATATATATATATATATATATATATAAGGATGTTTCATATTTTATCAGTTTTTGAAATTAAACTCGCAAATCGATTTATAAATTGACCATTTATATGAAAATAAGTTTTAAAAATTATATATATATATATCTATATATGTATATATATATACATATATATATATATATATATACATATATATATATATACATATATATTATATATATTGTGTATATATATATAAATATATACATATATATATATATATATGTATATATATGTATATATATATGTATATATATATATATATGAATATATATATATATATATGTATATATATATATATATATATATATATATATATATATATATATATATATATATGTATATATTATATAAGGATGCTTCTTATTTTATCATTTTTTAAATGTAAATTCGCAAATTGATTTATAAATTGACCATTTATATGAAAATAAGTTTTAGCAAAAAAATTATATATATATATCTATATATGTATATATATATCTATAAACGTATATATATATATACATATATGTATATATTGTGTATATATATATATACATAGATATATATATATATATATACATATACTTTGGTTTTTTATTATTCATATTTGGCCATTTGTCTGATATATTTTGTCTAATTATTCATTTTTATATTTGAAGGTATGCCCAAATATCGTCGACTGACAACAGAAGAAAGACTTCGCGCAGTGTTCTTGGCAGAAACAGGTGCAAGTTTAAGAAAAATAGCCAGAGAACTTAAAGCAACACCAATGGGTATTAAGAAAATAATAGATAAACATATCGAAACTGTTTCAACAGCTGTTAAGAGGCGATCTGGAAGACCAAAGAAAACAACTCCACACACTGACAGAGTGTTAGTTCGAATGTCCTTGCAGGATCGTAGACTCACTGCCCCTCAACTCGGTCGAAAACTTTCTGAAGAACATGGGGTAACTCTGGCAACTCGAACTGTACGTCAGCGCCTTCTGAAAGCAGGTCTTCGTGGATGTGTGGCTGCAAAGAAGCCACTGCTTTCAGCTACAAACGTTCGTCGACGATTGGCATTTGCCAAAGCACACAAAGACTTGACAGTAGATAATAGGAAACATGTCCTGTTCAGTGATGAAAGTTCTTTCGAGTTGTTCCTTAGTTCCAAATGAGTAATTGTGCGAAGAAGAGTTGGTGAAAAATTCAGTAAAAACTGTATTGCGCCAACTGTCAAGCATGGAGGAAAGAGTTTAATGATTTGGGGGTGTATGTCTGGCTATGGGCTTGGGCACCTTTATCGATGTACTGGAAGTATGAACCAACGCCAGTACATTGATGTACTACAAAACACAATGTTTCTTTCTGCTAGTGCACTGTTTGGGCAACTTAACTCGTTCTTCTTTCAGCATGACAATGCACCATGCCACAAGGCCAAGACTGTCACAGATTTTCTTTGGCGTAATCAGGTGGCAGTACTTGATTGGCCTGCTCAGAGCGCGGACATGAATCCGATTAAAATTTGTGGAGCGTTATGGCAAAGAACATTGAAGGAAAGAGGCCATCTAACTTGGATAGTCTTTGGTTAATTTTGCAAGATGCATGGAACAATATTGATGATGTTACAATTACTCGCCTGTTTGATTCAATGCCAAACGGTATGAAACATGTTATTAAAGCGCGAGGTTACCATACTAAATATTGATCAAACTGCATGTTCTTGATACAGAGTGTTGTTTTTGATGATTCTGATAAATAAAAATTGTGTTTGCAACAATTTACAGTGTTTTTAATTGCTTAAAATAATAAATGTATGCAAAACTCAATGGTGTATACTTACTTTATGCCGCTATAGTACATATTTCATTTTTAGGGTCCCCGCTAGTTCGATTTTGGGCAATAAAGCTGGGTGTTTTAAACACCTGGGGAGGACCTTAAAATTTAGCCTATAAAATTTTTTATTCTTAATAATGATATATGTTGGATTGAATATTAATTACATAAAAGGAGCATGTTGAAAAAATTAAGATACGCCTCCAAGTTACAAAATGCGCCACCGAGTTATAAAATAGGTTTGAGTAAAGAAAAATTTGGATTTTCACCAAATTCAGAAGATTCTGTAAAATATTTTCTTAATTTTTTCAACATGCTCATTTTATGTAATTAATATTCAATCCAAAATATATTATCATTAAGAATAAAAAATTTTATAGGGCAAATCTTAAGGTCCCCTCCAGACGTTTAAAACACCCAACATTTTTGCCCAAAATCGAGCTAACCCTAAAAAAGAAATATATATATAATTTTTTTACTCTAACTTATTTTCATATAAATGGTCAATTTATAAATCGATTTGCGAGTTCAATTTCAAAAATTGAAAAAATATGAAATACCCTAATATATATATATATATATATATATATATATATATATATATATATATATATATATATATATATATATATATATATATATATATATATATATATATATATATATATATATATATATTTTTTATATAATTCACTTCCTGAAAGCCAAGAAGGCCACTACAGATGAGGAGGCTACTTGTGGTTATAACCCACTTCCAACTCTATAACTCCGAAACACAAACCTTGGCAAACAAGGCCAAGTAACAAGTTGAGCACAGTACTATATATATATATACATATATATATATATATATTTTTTTTATACATCATCGCTTCCACCAAGGCTGCAAGCAGCCACTAATTAAAGTTTGAAGTTACTGAAAGAGAAAAGATGAAGTTTGTAGAGCAAGATAACGATTGACGGACGACTTAAAAGATTGCAAATTATATGAATCAGGAAAGCAAGATGAAGGAAGCGAATTCCAAAGAGGTGATGTTCGAGGAAAAAAACTAGACAAATAAGCGTTTTTGGAGCACATAGGAATAGTCACAGAAAGAGGATGTCACTTAATTGAATGACGAGTAACACGAGAATGAATTATAGTAGATGGCATAAGAGACGCTAGCTCTTTAGAACAGTGCCCATTATAGTATTTGTAGAAAAGAGAAAGAGAAGCAACATTACGACGATGTGATAATGGTTGGAGGTTGGCTGCAAGAGCAGGTCCAACAATGTTTACAATGCGTTTTTGCACCTTGTCTAAAAGAGAAGGCATCATTAGAAGATCCACCCCAGATATGGCAACAGTATTCCATACAAGGCCGGATTTGAGATTTATAGAGATAGGGAATAGAATCCGAAGTAAGAAAGTGACGAGCTCGATAAAGAGATGCAACCTTAGCAGATGCTAATTTTGCAACTGATTTGATATATGGTTTCCAAGAAAGATTGGAAGTAAGAGTTACCTAGAAGGTGAAGAGTAGGTGACTCATCGAGTACATCACCGTTCATAAATATAGGAAGATCTAAATTATTGCGATAACGATTGGCTGAAAAAATTGAGTTTTATCTAAATTAAAGTTCACCAGCCACTATGAGCCCCATGCTGTAGCAGAAGTGAGATCCTTTTCAAGCTCAAATGCCCCCTCCAAGCAATCAGAGGGTGATGGTTTCTTATCACGACAAGAATAAATGGTAGTATCATCAGCAAACAATGCCACCTTAGATGTGAGAATATCTGGAAGATCATTAATGTAAATTAAAAAGAGTATAGGGCCAAGGATAGAATCTTGAGGAACCCCTGAAGTTACAGAATAAGAAGAAGAGTGTTGTCCATCGAGGACAACTTTTATGCTATGATTGGAAAGGAAGGATTCAATGATCTTAAAGATGTTGCGGGATACACCATAAGAAGAAAGCTTATGGAGAAGACCAGCATGCAAAACTTTATCAAAAGCTTTTGAAATGTCAAGAGCAATGGCCTTAACCTCTCCACATTTATCTAATGCACGATAAAACCTGTCAGTTATTACTGTTAGCAAATCAGCTGTAGAACGAGAAGATCGAAATCCATATTGATGGTCAGAAATTAAGTTATTAGATTCAAGATGAGAGATTAAGTGTTTGTTAATTAAAGATTCAAAAACCTTGCTTATGATAGGAAGAAGACTTATGGGACGGTAGTTAGACGAATCAGATCGCTCTCCAGAATTTTTGAAGATAGGAAAAACAGGTGCCGCTTTCCAGCAGGCTGGAAAGCAAGACTCTGATAAGCACTTGTTGAATAGTTTTGACAGTATAGACGACAGCTCCGGAGAACACTTCTGCTAGACAATAACAGGTATGTTATCCAGGCCACAAGCTGCAGAAGAGTCTAGGCTGGAAATCACTTTAGATACAGAAGCTGGAGTGATGCGAATGTCAAGCAATGGATCAACCTGTTTGTTGAAACAATTCGACTTTGTCTTTAGGTGAGGTGACAAAGTCTGAACCATACAAGAGAGGTGGAATTATAGATTTGCTCCTATTATTGATATTATTAAAGACTCTCCAGAAGTCACGAGAGCCTAATTTTTGGGATGAGATACGAGATTTCATGACCTGAGAATAGCGGGTTTTGGCGTTAGACAAAACTTTTTTACAATTGTTTCTAGCAGTAATAAACAGACGTCTGTTTTCTGGAGAATTGTTTTGATGATAAATATGGAAGTAACGGTTTCGATTGGCAATCGCAGCAGGACAGTGTGAGGAAAACCATGTAGGAGAGTGAGGCTTGACCTGGAATTGTCGAGAGGGAATAAAAGATTCCAATCCAGCCTGAATCCACGAAGTTATGTAAGAAGCACATTTGTCGACAGGAAGACGAAAGATTTCTACCCAAGGGCCGTCACAAAGAAAATCACGGAAAGAATCCCAGTCAGCTTTACTGTAGTTGTAAGAGGTTCGATAATAGGAGGGATTCAGGTGATGAAGAAGAATGAGATATTAGTTTTAGAGAGATCAAACTGTGATCAGAAGAACCTAAGGGTGAATTTGGAGAAACTGAGCACTGACTAGGATCAGAAACAAGACATAAGTCGAGTAGAGAAGGTGAATGATTCGAGTTGTCAGGAAAGTGAGTTGGAAAGTTAAATATTTGAGTTAGGGATTGAGAAAGGCAAAACTTGTGGGCTTTAATGCCTGCCGAATCACTGACACTAGAGCCAAGCCATTCAGAGTGGTGAGCATTAAAGTCACCGACAACAACTATATTAGCTGATGGACAAAGAGAGAGGGCTTGGTCAATATGATCAGAAATATAGTCAAAAAGTGTGCAGTCTTGAGATGAAGGAGAGCGATATAGAACAAAGAGAAAGGCAATAAAGTGAAGTGGTGCTAAACGAAAGCACATGAAAGAATAGTCTGTAGATTCAAACCTAGTTTCACGACAAATGGGTAAATTCTTGTAAACGAATGAATGTAAATGCCTTGTAAATGAATTGAATGTAAATGCCGAGGCCAAGCATGTGACTATTGGAGTCTTTACGAATTAGAGGAAGATAACCATCAACACTAAGATCACAAGATGAGACAGCCGAACTCAAATTAGTCTCACAAAGAGCAAGTAGGTCTGGTGAACTTTGCAAGAGATAAGACTCAACAGAAGAGAAGTTACTTCGAAGACCACGAATATTAGTGAATGATAGGTTTAGAGAACTTGGTGATGATGAAGGTGTTTTGTGTTTTATAGTTTTTGGTACTTTATTCATTTTTAAATTAGATTGAAGAACTTGACTCAAGGCATAGATAGTACTCAGAACACCGTTTAATAGCCTAAGCAATTGCCTCATTACTACTAATAAACCCTAAGCCGTAACAAAGATCTCCAAATGTGGCCTTCGCAATGCACTCCAAAAGTACAAACAGGGACACCATCCATGCGCAACATGGCACTGTTAATACTTTGATATTTTTCAGCTGTTGATGGAATCAGCCTCTCTAAGAGCTACCACAGAGTTCGGGAAACCTGACTACCAGCCGGCCTCAGAACCATAAAACTAAGTTTTAGAGCTGTACCCTCATTAGGAGATAATAGAATGAGTTGCCTAGTCATAAAAACAGAGACACAAGCAAAACCCATGCATTGAGTCAAGAAGATCCAGCATTCAACATCCTAAACTGGAAACAATGTATTTAAATACATCTGCGCTAGCCTAATAGATGAAGAAGGGGTGCGAGGCTGGTCAACAGATAGAATCTGTTTACCCCTTAAGTCTTTGCCTAGGAGGCCTTCTACAAGACAGTAGCTGGGTGCATTTAACATCTGCTCAAGATGAGTATTTTTATCGAGACACCATCTCTAGCCTTTACTCAACCAAGAGCCCCAAGGCAGGGGGTGTTTTAAATCGGAGTTGGCATCTCCTAGCCTTTGCCTAAAAAGGCGTATCCTACAAGGCAGCAGGACATGAAGCAGATTGTACTGGGTTACATGTTACCAGTAGCAGGATAATCTGATCTGACTTGATATATATATATATATATATATATATATATATATATATATATATATATATATATATATATATATATTATATATATATATATATATATATACTATATATATATATATATATATATATATATATATATATATATATATATATATATATATATATATATATATATATAATGATATATATATATATATATATATATATATATATATATATATATATATATAATGATATATATATATATATATAATGATATATATATATATATATATATATATATATATATATATATATATATATATATATTATATATACACATTGGTTTGCAAAATAATAAGTAATTGTTGAATATTTTGACTTTTTGTATGAAATAAGTACTTAATATTAATCTAATTTATTTAATTAGTTATAATACAATTAATTTAACCATAAACTAATATTTTTAATGTAATGAAACAAGTACAAAGCAAAATTTATTTACTATATTTTATTTTTACAAATATCTGTTATGCAAAAAAATAGGTAAACTAAATTAAATACATATTTTGTTAAAAATAATGAACAATGATAACTAAAAATTTAATTAACTCATGGTTTATTTATATTTGGGTGTATACCCGTTATTTGCAATTATTGCTGCACATCTTTTTGCCATAGTATCAACTAATTTTTGGAATGTACTTATTGAAATGTTTTTCCAACATTCATTTTTATTTTGGGTCTTAATAAGTTTTCCTAATTTATTTTTCACGTGTGCTCAGAGATTTTCTATTGAGTTCATGTTCGGTTATTGGGCTGGCCACTTCAAAATCCGAATTGTCTCATTATGGAACCAAATTTTTACTACCTTCGCTGTCTGCTTTGGGTCATTATCTTGTTGATAGTCCAAATCAAAGGTAGATTTTCTTCTGCAAATGGTAGCATAACATTCTCCCGTATATTTAAGTATACTTCTTTGGTCATATTTTCATTAATCCAAAAAAGGAGGTCTACTCCATAATATGAAACGCAACCCCATATTTTAATACTTCCACCACCATGTTTGACCGTTTTTACAGTATATCTAGAATCATGTTCTTTTGTTTTTGGTCTTGCTGATCTGACCCAAACAAGTTAATTTTCGTCTCATATAACCAAAAAATATTTTGCCATTCTGAAAATGGCCTGCCCACATGCTCTCTAGCAAAATCTTTCCTATTTTAATATTATTTAGTGATAAAAATGGACACTTTTTTGGTACCTTGGCTTTATCATGTTGTTAAGTAAGCTTTTTTCTAACTGTTAAAGCATCAATTTGCAGGTCAAGAGTAGTTTTTTTTTTTTTTTTGACATTGCAAAAGGATTTCTTTTATATATACACACACACACTTGCGTATCAATCCAGATACAGCTGTGCATAAAATGTCACTCATAGTGTAATACTGAAGTCTACACACCATTGTCTATCAGGTAATTTTAAATGCTTGTTATTTTGCTAAATGATGAGCATGTTACCAATTAGTAAAATATGGCTTGTGCTGACTCACTGTAAGTACTGGTATTAGCAGTGCGTTTCAATTAAGAGTTATTGCAAAAATTCAGTAATATTTTTTATGCAAATTCTGTTCTATTCCATTAAATTTAAAAGTTTTAAAATATTAATAAAGTTATGTTTCTTGTAAAAAGATTTATCTTTTGTCTGTTGATTATTTTTTCTAGTTGTTTAAGCTTAATGAGTTTAAACTTCTCCTTTAAAAAAAAAGTGTTTTTTACTTATAGGAAGTATTACCTGACAGACGACAATATGGAAAACATTTATTATGGCAATAAAATTTTGATTTTTTCATTATTTTTTTCTACTTTGTCTTAGAATCTGTTTAGATAAAAATTAGCATTTTAAATGTTAATGCTAATTTAATGCAGGGGCATTAAATTAATATTTGCTGCAGTATTGAATGCCTCTGCCTATGTGACATACAGTATGCTGTCAGCAGTAATTTTTCATGCCTAGTTAATTTCAGTTTAAAAATATATTCGTACTTATAAGAAAAATTGTTTAGTATTGCAAAATACTGTTTATAATTGTTGTATACTTTAAAATGCTTGAACGTTTTATATTATCTCATATGTTTTGTGATTTTATGAAATGTTTTTTTTTTTGTCAAAAATATTACTTTTAGAATGAAAAAATGATTTCTTTATTGCATTTATTAAAAGCATTATTACAGACTAAAATCAGCCATAATAAACATTTTTTTCAATCGATGTATTAATGAAACCAAAACTTATATTGTTATTAATCCTTTTTTTTTTTTTTTTTTTTGCAAACTGTTGATTTTTTTGTTTGGTAACAACAGCTATAGGCACATAATACATAAATGATTGAATTTCACTATTTATTAAATGAAATATAGTTAACAATTGAAAATCAAAATATATTTTTTCTTGAAAATATAATTATTACAACTTTACTAAGCAAGGCGGCTAAAAAAGTTTAAAATACTTTCAGGGATTTGATGGGTCTAATCTCTGTTTCTCTTATTTGTGAGGATAACATAATTAAAAATGTTATATTAGTAATTACTAAAATAAATTATAGTTATATTATGTGTGTTAAATTAGGAAGAAGCAGAGCAGTTGTACAAGAATTGTCATCGATATGATCTTCTTAATATCTTTTATCAAGCTTCAAACAATTGGACTCAGGTTGTTTTTTTAATTATTAAAGTCAATTTATAATATAAAAGGTTTTAGTTTGTTGTTGTAACATTTTATTTTAATTTATTCTTGTATTCTGTAATTTCAGTTTATTCTTGTTATCTGTTTTTTAATTAGTTCTTGAAACTTTTACTTTAAATTAGTTCTTGTATTCTGTACTTTCAGTTTGTTCATGTATTCTGTAATTTCAATTTGTTCTTATATTCTGTACTTTCAAGTAGCTCTTGTAACTTGAACTTTCAATTAGTAATTGTATTCTGTACTTTCAGTTTGATTTTGTAACTTATACTTTCATTTTGTTCTTGTATTCTGTACTTTCAGTTTTTTCTTGTAATTTGTACTTTTAGTTTGTTCTTGTAATTTGTACTTTTCTTTTATTCAAATACAATGTCATGATAGAATATTTATGTAATAGGCTATTGAATGTGCTGAAAAGCATGATAGAATTCATTTAAGAACCACTTTCTACTGTTATGGACAATACCTTGAAGATCTGGGTAATAAAGAAGGTGTCGTTGAAAAGTATGATTTTTTTTTTCAGTGTACAAAGATTCATGTCAAATATATTAAAAGTTTAATAAAATTATTAACCTGTTTAGTTTTGAAAAATCTGGTACTTTTCGCTTTGAAGTACCCAGAATGATGATGGATGATGTGGATGAACTACAAGCATATATTCTCAAAAGAAAAGACAGGTATGAGTTTTGTTATTAAAGATTTTAATCTGTTAATAATGTTTCTTTTGTTATTACCAGTTACTTTTAACCTGAGAATAAAACAACATGATATCTAATAAAACAACATGATATCTAATAGAATTAATCAACATTATTAACTGTCTAATTTTGATGAACATTATTAATATTATTTAATTAAAATTGCCAGATGAACATTATTAATACAAATAACAATTTTTTAAATTTTCAAATTAATCATATAGTTTAACAGCATGCTAAAAATATGTTACAAAAAAAAGTCTGAAACTAACTCTTTTAAATATGAAACTGTTCATAGATTTGTGTTTCATTCTTAATTTTTTTTTTTTTTTGATGCCACGAATCTAAATGTTGAAAATACCTCTGATTGACATTAGTTTTATTGTAAAAACAGGATTATATAATAAATCCACGTATTTCTAAATTCTATTTTAATGGCTTTATAATTTGAAATTTTGTGTAAAGATTAAAGTTACCTCCATTATATTAAATTATAGAATTAAAAAAATTAAAAGGAAAAAACAAAAACAAAATTTCGTTACATAGTGTTATATTAGAAAAAAACTGAATTGGGCAGTAGCTAGAGAGATCAGAGCAATCTTTAGATTTTTTAAAAATTGCAACCACAAGAGCCATTTTTCAGCAGGCAAAAAAGTAAGATTCAGTTATTAACTTAATTTATTTAGCTTAGAGTAAAAATAATTAGTTCAGAGAGTATTAAAGAGAGTCCTGGAAAACACTTGTTTCTCTGAAATAACAGGATGAGTGTGGTCATTGGATTCAAGAATCAGAAAAGGTCTTTGCAAATAGATCTGGTATCTGGTATCTGGTAATCTCTGATCTATCTATAAACTATGTATGTGAGAAGAAATGTTATTATTACATTTTATTGCTCTAATATATTTGGGTGTTAAACCCTAATTCCCAGAGGAAAATTGAAAGAAATAAAAGCTTTAAGATGTATGTATGTATGTATGTATGTATATCTATGTATATATATATATATATATATGTATGTATATCTATATATATATATATATATATATATATATATATATATATATATATATATATATATATATATATATATATATATATATATATATATATATATATATATATATATATATATATATATATATATATATATACATATATATCAGGCCTTGTTACGAGATTTCGCTGCGTAATGAAAACGCGTAACACATTTCTAAGTAACTCAACTTAAATATATTTTCTATTGTTAGAAGTTATATTGCGTCACTAGCGTCTTTTTAAGTATCACATTGTAGTTAAAGTTATTTTATTAACACATTAAAAATCAAACAGTTTTTTTTTTCTCACTATAACAAAAGTTACAAATAAAATCTAAGTTCCTATTTGAAAAATCATTTTTATTATTTTTTTTCATCTTTTTACTAAATTTTATTTTGATAATTATATTTTTTTCATAAAATGTAAAATAATATTTGTTTATTTTCTTATAATTTTACAGTTGGTTTTTCGCTATTTTATGAGCTGTTAATAAATTTTTTCCTATTTATTTTGTGAACTAATAATAATAATAATGTTTTTAAACAATAAAGACCTTTTTTTATTATTTATCAGTTACCAATAACATATTCGTGTTCATAACTCATTTTCATAAATTAAACAAACGTCATTAAAGCTTTACGTTATTGAGTTAACAATAAACAAAATATCTTATTAATAAAATATTTAAATCAAAATAAATCGTGCAATTTTTAAACTATTATGACAAAAAATAATTTTTATATTTAAAAGGAATTTATATATTTAATTCCTTAAGATAAAACTTAAACAATTTATTTTTTTTAACTAATTTTTAACAACAAAAACAAACTGTTTCTTTAACAAAAAATCTATTAGTTTACAATTGCAGTTAAATGCTTTTACTTACGACTTTATTTGTTCTGAATAAACATCACGTTGACGACATCAAAAGATAATTTAAATATTCTAAAAGATTAAAGTTTTTGCGTAGCGCAAAACTGCTGAACGCGTAGGCAAATTGCCTTTTCGCAAGCAAAATGCGTAACGCTTCTTAACAAGGCCCGATATTTACAAGTCTTGTTAAGAAGCGTTACGTTATTCTATTGTTATTTTATCCTATGCCTTCATTATAGCTTCTTTTAAGTTGTCTTTGCGTCTAAATGCTTGTTTGCCAATTTTTCTGTCAAAAAAATACCACCAATTTTCTATTGGATTCAAGTCCAAACTTTGAGATGGCAAAATATCATTAATGTCATCATTAATTAGAAAAAAAAAAAGATTTGTTTCTGCAGCTAAATAATAAATCATTTCTTAAACATGACATCTTTTTCCTATTGTTATAATTCTAGGTTTTCTTTTTACATTACTACATGATTACTTTTTACAATGATTTTTTTATAAATACCTTTATGATTTTTCATATCATCTTATTGACTTTTAAAATTTTTATCTCCTCTCCCTACTGACTTGCTATGGTTTAGCTTTTAATGTTGTTTTAGCTAGTTACCAGTGTTAAAAATTCATATTTTTTAAATTTTTTGAAAGGAGAGTTAATGAAATGGTGGGCCCGATATCTTGAAAGCTAAGGTGATATGGAAGCTGCATTGTTTTTTTATAAGCAATTTGAAGACTATTTATCAATGGTTCGCATACACTGCTTTTGTGAAAATATGAAAGAAGCAGAGTAGCTTTGTCAGGATACTGGGGATAAACATGCGACCATCTTGCATGTAAATTTGAAATTTCTGGAAATATACCAAAATCAATCCATTTTTTTTCTCGTGCACAATGAATGGGTAAAAAATATATTGAATATATTTGAATATATTTTAAATTTTCAAATTCATTTTGCTAGGAAAAACAGCTAGATCAAGAGTTTATGAATTTATCGATGCTTAGTACTCAAGAAGATATGCCAAGCTGTGCCCAGTAATATTTTGATTACTTTATTTTTTATTATTTAATGATAATAGTTTATTCATATAATAATAAATTCATATCAATAAGTATATATATATATATATATATATATATATATATATCATATTTTACTGATGCAGAAAATATTTAACAGACAAATCTCAAAAAAGTATATTTAAAAAATATATTTATTTAATTGAGTTCACAGAAAACTTTTTGAAAATCTGTAAAAACAGAAAGTCTTGTATATATTTTTAAAGCTAATTTACTTACAATACATAAATGATATATAGTTGAATATGTAACAAACAAAAAAACAAAAATGCAGCACAGCACTTGTCATTGTTCTTAGAAAAAATCTAATGTTGAAGACTGCACATCTTTTGTAATGAAGGTACTTTTTAAAATCAGCTAATAACCGCCGCCATCTACAGGAATGTAAAATTCAAGCACAAATTATAATAAAGAAAACCATATTATAATAATTAAAAATATTTACTACCAATGGTGACAGTTAATGTGTATTAAAAAGTTATGATTCCATAGTAGCAGGAAGTTATTAATTTACAAAAAAATTTGAAAAAATTTCAAATAAAATAGAAAACAAATTTAAAAAAATTACTTTATTATGAAAACATTTTGATGACAGGATCAATTTCGAAATCAATTTCTTTAATGAAAAACCAATAATATCTCCTTCGAATAGCAAAATTATTAGTAACACAAATGATAAAAAAAGAATTTGAGGTTTAAACAATTGCACTACAAGTCACAAAACTTGCTCGGCTAATTTAACAGGCTAGCTCTACACTTACTGCAACACACAACACTTGAGTGGCTAGTTTTACGACCTTGCTCTACACGATTTTCTGTAGATAATAACATTAGAAACATTTTCAAATCAGTTATACTTTTAAAGTTAAAATCAGCAAATACTTTTTATTTATTATTAAATTTTTTTATCAAAAAATGCAATGTTTAATGGTAAAAAAAATATTTGTTTATAAATTAAGTTTATTTGTAAATAAAACATTACTTGTATATCATATTGTAAATCATTCAAAGATCCAGCTTTTGGAATTTTATATGGAATTTTTGAAACAATATTAGTTCATTCTTATAAAAATCTTGCAAATTATGAGTTTTTCAATAATTTGGTTAGACAATGCAATATCTAACCAAATTAAAAATAATATTCAAATAAATAAAAAGTACAAATGATAAATAAAAAGTTATATTAATAACTAAAAGTTGTAGAATACATTCATACCTGTGAACTATGATTTTTTCAAAATAAAAAATATAAAGACTATAAATAAAGGACACATAACGTTATTTGTGTATCTTTTTTCACCTACCATACCTTGAATGAGATGTTTATCAATTTTGAAAAACTATTAAATCCCCTTGCACATGCAACATGTAGTTGCCCATAAGAGAAACACGTTTTTTAATTTTAGATATACACCAACTATCAAATATTTGACTTTTATTCATTGTCATTAAATATGCCAATCTGACAGGAAACTGACAGAAAACACCTCTGCATCAATATAACTATATTTAAGAGCACTAACTTTCATTAGAGCGCCATTGCATAACCAACAGCTTTGAGATTTATAAGTAGTATAATTAAACAACCAATTTTCAATTTTAAACAATGAGGAAACATGCCTGAAGCAGTTAAGCTGTTCCAAAACTCAACAGAAAAGTTGAGTTTTGAAACAGCTTAACTCCTTTTCCAGCTTAAAAAGTTTTTTTCATTTAAGTCATCAGACAATAATGAAAGAAATAATATTCAATTACTTCTTCATTGATTTATAATGAAACTACATTAGTGGGTGTTAAAACTACATTAGCGGGTATTAAAACTGCATTAATGGGTGTTGAAACTACATTAGCGGGTGTTAAAATCACATTTTTAATTATCTTGTTCAGCATCTTCAAATATCTTATCAACAGTTAAGTCATTTTTTCTTATAATGCACTGATGCAGTATTTAAATGCATCCTTTAAAAGGATCCTCCTCTTTTACAGGTATTCTTCCACTACCAAGTTTTAATAGAAATTGGGAAAATTCTCCTTTCCAATCATGTACTCTCATATTTTTAGTTTTTTCTTTTCTCGACAGGCATCATTAAAGTCACCGCCAAAAAGAATGAATTTTTGTCTAAATGAAAAGTTATTGTGGCAAACATATATATATTCTTTAAAGTATATATATATAAACCTCTACAATTTAGCTCATTAGTTTAACAATAGGTTTACCATTAAAGGCTAAATTACTTATTATAAAAACAATGTTTTTATGTTTTAACCTCTATGTAACATAGAGGTTATCTTTTTCTGTTTTTTTCGTTTTCCAAGGTAAACTTGAAAACTATGTTGCTTAGAGAAAAAGTAAAAAATGAACTTTGTTTATAATCAATCTGAAAGGGATCTTAGCAAAAAAAAAATTAAAAATAATCAATTTAAATAAGGATTAATGGTCGTTTTAGTAAGAGAAAAAAAACTAAATATTAAAAAAAAAATTTCAACGCAATTTATTTGGTGTTAATTGACGTCAAATTAATGTGTCCAACTTTTAATTTGATATCAAGAAAATCAGGTAGTATTCAGTTAAGATAAAAAGTTTTAATGTTTAATTAAGAAAAAATTTTAAATTAAATAATTAAAATTTTCCTAATTAAATTGTTTTAATTAAGAAAAAATATTAAACTAATTTGCCTAATGTTGTTTTAAAAAAATGAAGCAATGTCAGTCAGTATATTTTAGTCTAAAGTAAAAACAAATTTGAAATAATTGTAAAACTAATTTAATGATTTTTAATTTATATATAATAATAATAATTCAAATGCTGTTGAGAGCACCAGGCAATATCTATGACAGCCAACACAATAGTTGTCTAATAATTTAGCTGCAACCTGTTTTTCTTGTTCAACATTATCTGCAAATCAATCAGATTAAGTCTGGATTTAAACTCTTTGACTGATGTAGACTCTACCACCGATTCCGGTAAATTATTTCATCCAAAGACAACCCTGTTTGTAAAGAAACGTAGTCTACTTAAACAATTTTTAACAAATTCTGATTTAACACGATGTTTATAACCTCTAGTATTGGATGCTGAACCTGGTGTATTGATTGAATGCATTTGTATCTGGACTTTCTTCATATTAATAGATTCAAAACCTTTATATAATTTATATTGTTGTATAACCTCTTAGTCTTTGAACTTCTAAAGTTGTTAAATCTAATATTTTTAGACTTTGATTATGTCCCAGATATCTTAATTCTAGTATCAATTTAGTTGCTCTTCTTTGAACATTTTCAAGTTCTTTGATATCTTTTTTATAATAGGAATTCCAAGCTTAAATCGCAAACTCCAAATGAGGTCTAACGTACGTGCAATAAAGCATTTTCATGAGGTACTTATCTTTATACCTAAAAGTATTGTTTAATATTGCAAGCATATTGTTTGCTTTACTGGCAGCATTCCTTACTTGTCTTTCCCATTTCAAATCCTTGGATGTATAAATACCTAAATCTTTTTCGAGAGTAGATTTTTCAATTTCTTTTAGTTCACTATCATTTTACATGAAATAAGAATATCTTTTATTACTTGCACCAAAATTTTACGTTTTTCAAAGTTCAAACCCAGTTTCCATTCAACAGACCATTCATCAATTTTTTTTATATCATTTTGAAATGATTTTGAATCAACCTCAGTATAAATAGGAGCAATTATTTTATTGTCATCGGCATACAGAACCCTGTGGTATTCCACTTAGCACATCAACCCAATTTGCCTTGCATTTTCCCATCACTACCCGTTGTTTCCTATTCAATAGAAATGATTCAATCCATTTAAGAGGCATACCAACAATACCAGAAGCATAAACCTTAGCACATAATTTCATGTGTGATGCTCTGTTGAATGCTTTTCGAAAATTGGTATACAAAACATCAATTGGAATACTGTTTAATAATGCGCTTGTTAAGGTATCAAGAAATTCTATTAAATTTGTTGTGCAGCTTTTACCTTTCAGAAAGCCATGCTGTTCCTTTGCTAATAGCTTGTTTGTTATTAAATGCTTGATTATGTTATCAGCAACTATACTTTCTAATATTTTGCATAGTATTGACATCAGAGATTCGGTCTGTAATTTGTTGGTTTCAACTTACTCCCTTGTTTAGCCTTCTTCCAAATATCAGGTAGAGTCTTTTCCAAATATCAGGTAGAGTCACCATCTTCTGTAGATTTTTTAAATGTTAAATAAAGAGGATAAGAAATTGATAAACTACATTGTTTTAGAACAAAAGGATGTACTAAATCAACTCCTTGATTTAGTACATCCTTTTGTTCTCCAACCTCCAAGATTTTGATATATTAAGAGCCTTTATTCTTCTTTCTATATCATTTTGTGTTATCTCAACAGCTTCTAATATTGTGTTTAGTTGACAGTTTTTAATATTTTTGTTTTTATCTTTATCTTCTTCATATACAGAATGGAAATATTTATTAAATTCTTCAGCAATAGTCATTTGATCAGTGACAATTTTTCTGTCACTGTTCTCGATCAATGTAATTTGGCTTTTTACCAATTTTTTCTCATTAATATACATATAAAGTAACTTCGGATTTATTTTACTATTATTATCAATCTCCCTCTCAAATGACTTAATGTTTTTCTTTATTTCGTTTCTGATTTCAATCTTTAAACGATTATATTGAGTTTTATTTGATTCATGTTCCCAATTTGTTGATTTATTTAAAAGCCACTTTTAATTTTTCAACTTAATTTTTGATTTTAGAGCAGAAGTCATCTACTTTTTTTTTTATTATTAGTTTTTGAGTTTTCAATTACTGGAATATATTCTTGTGACGCATAATTGTAATGAAACAGAAACAATTCATAGTGTTTTCATTGATTAATTTGTTGTTAAATTCCTTAACCCAATCGACGTTG
Organism: Hydra vulgaris; assembly: GCF_038396675.1. NCBI lineage: Eukaryota > Metazoa > Cnidaria > Hydrozoa > Anthoathecata > Hydridae > Hydra > Hydra vulgaris. The sequence continues at coordinate 55,166,919 of NC_088927.1, read as the reverse complement.
TCAATATACTTTGAAAATAACTTGTAATTACCTTTATGATACAATTTTATAGGCTTCTTAAGTTCATTACTCAGAATAGATTATTTTAGTATACTACTGTGATCAAAAAAAAAGGTGAATTTTTAATTTAAACTTCCCGCCTTATTCGAATCGTCCAATCTTTTTTATTTTTAAGTTGGTAGGAATGTCATTAACATTTGCGCCAAATTACATGTCAAACTCATAATTATTTTTTTTTGTTTACGCTTGTTTCTGAAGTACCAAAAGTGCATTCAGCGATTTTCACGATGTCTAATTTTGTTGAGCAAAGAAGTGTTATTAAATTTTGTTTGCGGAATGATATTTCTGCTGCTGAAACGTATCGAATGTTGCAAAAGGCCTTCGGTGAAGAGACTATGTCTCAAAAAAATGTGTACAAGTGGTACAAAGACTTCAAAGAAGGCCGAAAACGTGTTGATGACTTGGAACGCTCCGGATGACCATCGACTTCGATTGATGATCGCCACATCAACAAAATCATAGAATTGGTGCTTGCAAATCGTCGGTTAACCATTCGAGACCTTGTTGACATGGTTGGAATATCATTTGGGTCGGTGCAAGCGATTTTGAAGGATCATTTGGGCCTCAGAAGACTCAAATCACGTTTGGTGCCGAAATTTCTCAATTTCTTTGAAAAAGAGTGTCGCGTTAAAACGTGTGAAGCAATGCTTTCTGACTATCAAGACGTCTACAAACAAATTATTACTGGCGATGAGACTTGGGTCTACGCATACGACCCTGAAACAACCGACCAATCGAGTGAATACCGTGAAAAAGGCGAGCCGACACCGAAGCAACCGTCAAAGTCGCTCAAAAATCAAGGTCATGTTGACTGTTTTCTTTGATTATTGTGGTGTCGTGCACTACGAATTCCTTCCAACTGGCCAAACTGTCAACAAGGAATATTATTTAAGCGTTATGCGACGTTTGCATGAAGCTATTCGCAAAAAGAGACCGGAATTATGGGCCAATAACTCTTGGATTTTGCACCACGATAATGCGCCTTCGCACACAGCACTGGTTCTTCGTAAATTTTTCGCCAAAAACTCTACCCATGTTGCTCGACAACCACCGTATTCGCCCGACTTAGCACCGTGTGACTTCTGGCTGTTCCCAAAACTCAAGAGACCACTCCGGGGAAATCGTTTTGAGTCCATTGACGAGATCCAACGTGAATCGGCACACGCATTGAAGGCTTTCCCTACCGAGGAATTTTCGGCATGCTTCAAAGACTGGAAAAAACGTTGGCAAAAGTGCATTGGGGCCGGGGGGGATTATTTTGAGGGGGACGATACAGATTTGGAAGAATAAATAAAGATTTTTCATTTTATAAAAAAATTCGCCTTACTTTTTGATCACAGTAGTATACTTGCATTTTAATAAATGATGTCCTTGTTTTGTATATATTCAAATACTTTAAAAAGCAGCATTAATTTTTTTTTTCAATGTTAATTCACCTCCCCAAGGCCGAGAAGACCGAGAAGGCCCAATACAGAAAGGAGGCTACTTAATTGTGGTTATAACCCTCTCTCAACTCTATAACTCCAAAACATGAACCTTGATGAACAAGGCCGCTGCGCAATCTATTTAAAATCTTTTAAAAAAGATTTATAAATAACGTAGTTTTATATAAATTCGTTCTTCGCATATGTGAAATGCACATTTCTGATCCTAAAGGGTGAACACTAAAATTTGAGATTTTTTTTGAAACGCTCTAACTTTGCAGTGGATCAATATTTTTTGATAAACTAAAAACAGCTTGTAGATTTATGATCAAATAATTTATTTATGAAGTTGCAATAGACTTTATTTACCGATTCGTCTTACAAAATCAAGCTTTTAATACACCCCTCCACACACATTTTGTACATCATTTACATCTACTTTCTTCAAACAATACTCGATCCGATGTTTTAATTCATCAACTGAAGTAGCCTGCCAATTGTTCTTATTAGCCTTTCCCTTCAAAATCGACCAAAAGTTCTCAACTGGACGAAGTTCAAGTACTGCAGGAGGATTATCGGCTTTTTGTTCGAAAGTGATGTTTTTTGAGATCAAGTAGCTTGTCACTAATTTAGCATAATGGGCCGAAGCCAAGTCTGGCCAAAACACAAAATTACCCTCAGGATGATGTTTTTTAATAAGAGGTTTCAGTCTTTTGATAATGCACTCTTTCAAATACACATTTTGTTTGACAGCAAGGCCCAAAGGAACAAAATAGGGTGTTGAGGTGCCTCAAGGTGAAATTGCTAACCATACAAGCATTTTCTTTTCAAACTTTGCCATGGACTTGTATTTCACACCACAAGAAACTGCTTTTGGATTGCTTGACCAATACCCAACGTTTGAGTTCTTATCAGAGTGAGAAAATGTGAAGTATGATTCATCATCAATTATGAAATCACACCCTTAAAATTTTCTGCACAATCTGCCACAACATGTTTGTAACTTGCTCAGGAGTACGGCCTGGAATGGTCTGTTTTTTTCGGTAAACAATATTTATGTGTTGCTGAATTGTATACACAACATGAGATTGGCTGCACTTGAGCTTTCGAGCAATTTGTTGGGTGGAAATGCCAGAACGACCATCAGTCATGCTTTTCAACTTAGTAATTTTGGTTTTAGTCATTATTTTAGCTTTTCGACCAGAACCAACAACATGAAGTTTTGATTTGCCTTTTTCCCACATTGAAATGTATCTGTAAATGCTTGCTCTTGGGTGATTTTCTTTCAAAAAATGATCCATGACGACTTTTCTACCCTGAAATGCGAATCACAATACCTGTACGCATGAGCGATCAAACTTTCACGCTTTATTTTGATGTAGAATACAAATATTAAGAATGTTTTCATAAAACTTTGCCAGCAGCAGGCACAGAGAGTGGGCTCTAAATAGAAACAATAAATGAATCAGTGCACAAAAAAAAATTCAAAAATAAAAACCTTTAAAAAAATATTTTACTGTTCACCGGTTAGTCAGTGCTCAGTTTCTCCACATTCACCCTTAAGTTCTACTGATCATGGTTTAATCAGAAGAACTCAAGGGTGAATGTGGAGAAACTGATCACTGACTGGGATTCTTTCTGTGATTTTTCTTTCTTGTGATGGCCCTTGGGTAGTAATCTTTTGTCTTCCTGCGGACAAATTTGGCTTCTTAAATGACTTCTTGGAATTTGGCTGGCAATGAATTTTTTATTCCCTCTTGACAATTCCAACTCAAGTCTCACTCTTCTGTATGGTTTTACTCTGTGCTGCTGCAATTTCCAATCTTAACTATTACTTCCATATCCATCACCAAAACTATTCTCCAGAAAACAGACATCTGTTTAATATTGCTAAAAATCATTGTAAAGAGGTTTTGTCTAATGCCCAAGCCTGCAATTCTCAGATCACAAAATCTTGTATTTCATCTCAAATATTAGGCTTCCGACACTTCTGGAGAATCTTTAACAATATCTATAATAAGGGAAAATCTGTTATTGCACCTCTCTTGTATGATTCAGATTTTGTTACCTCACCTAAAGACCAAGCTGAATTGTTTGCTAAGAACTTTTCATCAATCTCATTTCTTGATTCCACTAATCGCATCCTACCTAATATACCCGACAAACAGGTTGATCCATTGCTAGACATTCGTATCACTACTAAATCAAAGTGTAAAAGTTGTCCTCAATGGACAGCACTTTTTATATCCTGTAACTTCAGGGGTTTCTCAAGGTTCAATCCTTGGCCCTATACTTTTTTAAATTTACATTAACGATCTCCCAGAAACTCTTACATCTAAAGTGCTATTGTTTGCTGATGTTACTACCATTTATTCTTGTCTTGATAAGACCCCAACACTCTCTGGTTGCTTGGAGGGGACTTTGAGCTTGAAAAGGTTCTCACTTATACTACAGCATGGGGCTCTCAGTGGCTGATGAAGATAAAACTCAAAAATTTTTGTTGTTGTTTAACGGTCACAATTTTTGTAATTATCTTAATATTAATCTTAATATTAATACTACAGAAACGTTTAATGTTTAATGTCGTTTTATCAGTTATGCTTTGAAAGAACGCGTTCTCAAAATGCATGCGGTCATTTGAGAAAGATCTCTAATGCGAGTTGAAACTTTTTTCCTTATGAAATTTAATTATTAGTTTAGGTATATTACATAAAGAATCATACTAAGATAAATAATCATCGTTAAGATCATATTAAAAATAAAGTAAGTATATAAAATAGTTGTATATACATTTTTATTAGATAAAGTAGAAAGGATTTATATTTTTATTAGATGAAGTAGCAAGGCTTTTAAGTAGAATGGATTTTAGTTTTTTAAATCGTTTATATTTTGTTTGTTTTAGCTTTTCTTCTAGCAGTTTTATTATTTTATTTTTTAAAAGGAAAATAGGGGTATGGATGTTATTTAAAGTTATACTAATGCTATTGCCATAAAATGGTTATTACTACTTTGAAATTTCTGTGATGCTATTAACTATTTTTGTTCTTTTTAGTAAATTTAGAAAAATTAAAGTTTTGTGCCAACGCTGAAATGGCATGTCACATGTTATTGCACGTAAAGGTTAAATTTTGTTATGAGGACTACAGTTCTTATGAAAAAAAAGGTAAGGAGTACTGTTTGTAAATATATATTTTGTTTACTTTGAATCTTTTTAAATTTTCTAGCTTCATTTTAAAATTTTTGTTTGTACACGTTTATTGTTTGCATTTATGCTTTTTTGATATATATGTGTATGTGGTAATAAGTGCTTTATAGTTGTTTTATCAATGTGTTTTTATGATAATGTAAAGTGTTTTTTATTGTTTGTGTATGTGTTAATATGTTATATAATTATTTTTAAAAATGTGATTAATTATGTATATAAGGTATATATTTAACCTTATATACATACCTAAACACATTTATTGTGTTTAAAGTTGGTACATATGTTTATATTATGTTGTTTCAAAGTGCTGTGACTTTGTAAACGTGTAGAGTAAGATTGCCAGCCAAGTGATGTACTTATAACAGAGGGTTACACGATAGTGTTTAGTGTCAAAGTTACATAATAATGTATTTTAATAACATTTTGCTTAATGTTGTTACTTAAGTTCTGTTAAATATGAATTTTATCTTACTTAAGTTATGTTATATACGTTTTATATTAACTTATGGTGTGTGCTATTGTTGTGTGTTGTTGCTGTGATGTTTTTTTGTTATATTTTGAGTTGATAGACATTGGACTTATCTTCATGTTGGTGTCTATTGTTAAAAATGGTAAATAGGTAATGTTATTTAAAATCACTGCTTTTAATCATTCACTAAAAGCCAATACAAATTATTTTGCCATACATACAATTTGTTTTATCTCAATTTGATTTTTTGTCTTCAGCACTGTTTACTATATGATTATGCTATAAATATTTTGAAATCATGATGTTCCAGCATAAATTGTTTTGTAAAAGCTAACATGAAATAATAATATTTTACAACTACTACTCTATTAAATCACAACAGCTTTTCTCTATAAAGTGCATTGATTTTCATTTTTTGTATGTAATGTTTTTCTTATTTATTTACTTATTTATTTACAGAATTTTAGTTCCGCCGACATATTGTCAACTATACATCTATGATCCACTTGCAGCAGTAAATTTAGAATGCAACAATGTGGTAATGATCTTTGCTTAAATGATTTAATGTTTCGATTGCAAACTATTATTTGTGAAAAAAACCCATTTGCTCTTGCATTAAAAAACATGGCTGAAGTGGAAGATGAAGAAATTCGTAGAGCAGCTATAGAAGATCACTCAGTGTCAGTTTTAAAAATGTCTTTCATTGAAGGGCAAGATAGACGTCGCTATAATCTCCCTTCACATAATGAAGTTGCAGTTGTATTTATTGGTGAAGATGGTGCACCATCTGCATCTACTTCCAGCGAAGTTGTTATTTACCCAAAAGGTCATCCTCTTAAAACTATATCAAGTATGTCTGCCAACTTAGATCCTATGGTTTATCCTCTTTTTTTTCCGAGAGTTGATGCGGGTTGGCATAATCAATTGGTTCACAACCCTGAACGTGCTACATTGGTTAGAAATCATGTTACATTTTCTCAGTATTACAATTATAAACTTTCAGTTAGACAATTTTTTTTTTCACTCTTTTATGGCAAAAAACATATACGCATCAACAGCATATTGCTGTTTCAGCAATATGCTGTTGATGCGTATGTTAAAATTGAAGGCCAGCACCTTGGTTTCATCAGGAATAACCAAAACAAACTGAGAAGTGAGCAGTATGATGTCTTACACGAACATGTAAACAACTTTAGAAATGATCATAATGTTAGACCAGGGCATGTTGTAGTTTTGCCATTAACTTATGTAGGCTTTAAAAGAAAACATTGAAGATGCTATAGCTATAATTAAAAAGTATGGTAAACCAGATCTTTTAATTACTTTCACTTGCAACCCAAAATGGCGCGAGATAACTGAAAAATTATATCCAGGTCAGACACCAAATGATAGACCAGTCTTGGTTATTCGAGTATTTAAACTCAAATTAAATAACCTTCTCAATGACATTTTTAAGCACTTTATATTAGGGAAATTTATAACACATGTTCAGGTTATTGAGTTTCAAAAGCGTGGTTTGCCACATGTTCATATTTTACTTCACTTTGCAAATGATGATAAGTTTGAAACAGCTCATGATATCAATAATTTAATATCTCCAGAAATTCCAGCTCAACGTGATACGCACCTAACGGCATGGTTAAATACTGAAAATGAAAAAGCACATTGCTATTCGTATGTAGACATTCCTTATCACTTTATATTTGATTATAAACATTGTAAATGGAAGGTTAGACAAAGGGGTGGTAATAAGGTGATAGTAAGAATGTATAAAATTAATCCAACTGGGGAATTGTTTTTTCTTAGACTGTTACTTTTGCAAGCAAAAGGTGCAACATCGTGGGAGGATGTGCGTACTGTTAATGGTATTGTCCTTGAAACATTTCGTGAAGCATGTGTTTTGAAAGTTTTGTTGCAAGATGACACTGAATGGCAGAATACTCTTTCTGAGGCGGTTTTAACACGTATGCCAAAGCAAATTAAACAGTTGTTTTCAATTATTTTGACCTTTTGTGAACCTGACAATCCTTTGCATCTCTGGAATACATACAAAGCTTTTATGATGGAAGAGCTCATTCACTTCTAATAGCTGAACAAGCTACTTTTCATAAAATTGAAAAGATTATAAATCAAAACGGTAAAATGCTGGCTGATAACAATTTGCCTGTTATTGATGAGTTTATGCGCCAAAATCTATAAAATTTTGATGAAAATGTTCAACAATCAATTGACGAAGCCAACCAAATGAGACTGTTGCTTAATGTCAATTAATTAAATGTATGTAATGCTATCCTTGCTGCACTGAATGAGCAACCAAGTGTAGAAAATCAACATTCTAGATGTTTTTCATGGATGGACCTGCTGGTAGTAGAAAAACCTTTACTTATAATTATTTGATTGCTGAAACCATAAGTAGGGGCTTTAAATCTGCTACAGCTGCATGGACTGGCATAGCAGCAACTCTTCTTACAAATGGATCTACATTGCATGGCTTATTCAAACTTCCTGTTCCAATATTGGATAATAGCACATGTAATGTAACTCCTAACTCTATACACGGGCATTTTTTAAGACAAGTTAGTTTGTTTTTGCTTGATGTAACATCCATGATACCTAAACATGCCTTATATGTTTTTTATAGGTTATTAAAAGATATTTGCAACAACAACTTTCCGTTCGGAGGAAAAATCATTTTTTTATGTGGTGACTTCAGGCATATTCTGCCTGTTGTGAAGAGAGGACAACCAGCTGAAATAGTAGAATCGCGTATAAAATGTTCTTTGCATTGGTAATGGGTGCAGAAGTTTGCATTAACTGAAAATATGAGAGTGCAAGATGGGGAGTGCAAGATGGAAGGTGAATTTTCCCAGTGGCTACTAAAACTTGGGAATGTAACTATTCCTGTCAAAGAGGAGGATCCTTTTAAAGGATGCATTGAAATACCAAATCAGTGCATTATTAGAGAAAATGAATCGATTGTTGAAAAGATTTTTGGAGATGCTGATCAAAATGATTATTCTAAACGTGTGATTTTAACACCAACTAATGTTGATTCATTATCAATCAATGAAGAAGTGCTTGAATGTCTGCCGGGTGAGGTCAAAATTTATTTAAGTGCTGATCAAATTGAGACTTATGACCTTAATGAAAGAAATAACTCCTGTTGAGTTTTTGAACAGCTTAATTCTTTCAGGTATGCCACCTCATTGTTTAAAATTGAAAATTGGTTGTTTAATTATGCAACTTAGAAATTTAGATCTCAAAGCTGGGTTATGCAATTGTACTCGAATAAAAGTTTGTGCTCTTCAAAATAATTATATTGATGCAGAGACATTGACAGGTGTTTCTGGTGGTAAATTGATTTTGTTCCTCGAATTCAGTTGGCTCCATCAGATACTAATATACCTTTTGTTCTGAAATGTCGTCAGTTTCCTGTCAGATTGGCTTATTCAATGACAATTAATAAAAGTCAAGGTCAAACATTTGATAGAGTTGGGGTATATCTCAAAAAATCATGTTTCTCTAATGGTCAACTATATGTTGCATGTTCAAGAACTAAAGTATTTAATAGTTTGTTTTTCTAAGTTGATAAACATCTCATTCAGGGTATGGTAGGTGAAAAGTGTTACACAAATAATGTTATATTTTCTAAGGTTCTTAATTTATAGTCTTTAGATTTTCATTTCGAAAATTTACTGTTTGTAGGTTGTGAGTACTTGTATGTATAACTTTATTTATTATTTTAATTTTTTTTTTTCATAGTTTTTGATAAATATATCTGTCATTTAATATTGTTATAAAATGTGTTTACATGTGATATATAAAACCATATTTGTTTATAGTTGTATATATTTTAAACTTATGTTGTTTCCATGTTTTCAAAGTTGTGTCACTTGGGATTATGTTGAGCAAGATTGATAACCTTGCCAGCCAAGCGGTGTACTTATAGCAGAGGTGTGACTTGGCAGCATTTAGTGCCAGGCGGTGTTACTGCTTTAGGGCTAGGTTGTGTTGTCTAGCCTTTTTTTAATTATTCTAGAAACACATAATGTCTCTTAATGCTTAGCGTAATGTGTATGAGAGAGTATGCAACCTTGATCTTTAAATCTATGGCGTTTTAATGTCCTAAATTTGAAGTAATTGATTAACTAATATTGAATATAAAAGCAAATATACTTTTCTGTATTTATATGTTTAGTAAAAAGATAAATATAGTTAACTTTAAATTGGTTTTCGAATTTTGTCCTTCATATTTTAATTTGGTTTGTTATTTTCGCTGGATTTTAGGATCAAGGGTGTTAATATTCTATTGTTATGTGTTATTGTTGTGATGTTTTGTGTTGATAGACTGCTTGGCTTACCTTCACGTTGGTGTCTATTGTTAATAATGAATAATTGGTAGTTTCATTATTAGAACTTACTGCTTTTATTTATTTACTAAAAGCCAAGACAACATTTTGCTAAAAATGCAATTTATAACTTAATTTGATTTTTTTTTTTTTTTTAGTGTTGTTAATTTTTTTTTTGGTATTGTAATTTTTTTTTTTAGTATTATTACATTTTCGATAAATGTTTATATCAACTTAAATTATATTAACGAAAATTTTCGTAAATTAATTCAATCCAGAAAGATTAAATATTTATTTTAATATTGAAGTAATTAAAGAGGTTTAAGAAAGAATCGACTTCAATATTTGTTTGCTTTTCTGTTTAGATGACAGCAGTATTATTTGAGAAAGTAAGTTAAAAAGCATTTTTACTTTTTAAAATGGAAAAAAATACTTTTTAATACATCTGTTTTTTTTTAAGTAGGTTTAAAATTTCAGATTTTTAAAATCTTATATATTATAATCTTAAATATTTTTTAATTACTTAAAAAATATATCTATGTTAAACTATACCAGGTTGTAGAAAATAGTTATAGTTTAATGACAAAGTTGTAGACTGTTAGAGTAGATCAAATAGATCAAAGATTTATTTAATCTACTTAATAACTTACTACCTAAGTGAAAATTTACCATGAATTGTTTGTTTGTTTTTCTGTTTAGTTGAAAATAATGAAGAGAGAGGTAGTAAGTTTAAAAGGATTTTTATTTTTAAATAACTAAAATGATTTTTAAAATATTGTTATTGACTTTAAAGTAAAAAAGTAGGTTTTTATAATTTTATACAATAAGCCCAAGAACTTAGGTCCTACTTAAAATTATATTGTCAATAATAAAGAGAAGAAATTTATATTTCTCAGTAAGACAGCTTTTTATTATTTTATATCAAGTTAGTTTAATTGATATTTATTTCCTTTAGTTGATCAAGAGAGATCTAATAAAGGTGTTAAGTAAATAATTTAACCTCTACCCAGCAGGCACACGACGTTGGAATAACGTTGAAATAACGTTAATTGACTTTGATCAACGTTATTTCAACGTTATTCCAACGTCGTGTGCCCGCTGGGTATACATTTAAATACTTTTATTGTTTAGACACAGAATTGAAGACTGAATTAAGTCAGTGTTTTTGCTATTAGATATTTGTTAATAGGAATTTTTTTATTTGTACTGTAACTGGAATTTTAAAACTTCAAGTACCTAAGCTTTATTTTATTTTTTCTTTTAGGAGAGTTGGAAAAAAAACTTACATATTTTTTTAAATTTGTTATACACATGTTTGATTGTAAATTAACTTTTTTTGTTTGAAACGTATTTGTACTCAATTGCTTAGTTATTTATAATAAATTTATTTAGTTGTGTGCATTTAACGTTTTAAAGGCAATTTCCTTTTTTAACGAAACATGTATCAAGGGGATACCAAAAAATTAATAACTCGTGAATAATTTACCTTCAATTCAAATTAATCTTATTAATTTTTTTTTTTTTTTAATTTATTTATTTTGCCGTTTAATAACTTTTACAATTTACAAGGTTTATAAATAAAAAAAAACTGGCTGGGCAAGTAGAAGACAGTATTTTGTCTTATCACCGAGCCCCAATCGTACGTATTTACAATAGCCGGATAATATATTTATACTTTACAAACTATTTATTAAAAATTATAAATGTAAAAATAAATAACAATTAGTTTAAGAAATACTTCGAGAACAATATTCATATTAAGAGTAATAATCAAGTAAACAAGAAAAACTGAAAGAAAAGTAAAAAAGAAAAAAAAAAAAATAAATTAATTAAAGAGCACGTATTTTCAAGAGCCACACTATATACGTATATTATACAAAGTATTTGTTGAAGAATATGAAAATAAAATTTATAACAATTTGTAATAAAGTAATATTTAAATAAAGAACAAAAATTTCAAAATAAAAGAGTACTTAATTTAAAAAAACCGTTTTCTGTATGTATATTTTTAACCAGTTTAATTAAAAGTAAAATAAATAACAACTCATTTATAATTAAGTAAAATGTTGAAAAACTAAGATTTCACCAATAACTTTAAAAATTAGAGGAAACACCATAACTCAAATAATGAAAAAACTAACAAACAAAAATTGATAAATTGATAAATTCGGATACATATCTTATATAATTGAATTTTAGTTTAAAAGAGGCGTTTAAAATCAGATATATTAAAATCCATAAGTAATAACAACTGTTTCGATTCTTTTTTAAACTGATGTATACTAACTTTATCCGTATTTGCATTATTAGGAAACTTTTTCCATAAATAGGGTCCACGATATTGAATTGAATATGTAATTTGTTTTGAATTATATTTAGGGACAATGTAGTTATTATTTGAAAATTTTGTCGGATATTTATGTTCTACGTTTTCAAAATAGGACTGAAATATTTTAGGAGATAGTCCCATTTTTGTTTTATACATAGACATTAAAACTTGATGTAAGTTTATTTTATAAACATTTAATGCGCCCAGTATACGCAGAAGAGGCTCGCATGGTACAATTTTATCAGCCCCAAATAATATTCTGCAGGCATGTTTTTGTTTACTGTACAATTTTTTTAATTTTGTATGATTTGTACTTGCCCATGCAATATTACAATAAATCAAATGACAATGAATGAAAGAAAAATATAAACTTTTTAAAGATTTATTATTTAGAAATGGTTTAGCCCTATATATCATGGCAATATTTTTTGATAACTTTTTCTCAATGCTTTTTATATGATCACTCCAACGTAAATGTTCATCTAATATAAGCCCAAAAAATTAACTGAAGTTTCTCTTTTAATCTTAGCGTTATTGATTATTAGATTTGGGAGTTTAATGGGAATATTTTCTATTTTATTTACTTTATGAAATAAAATAAATTTGGTTTTCTCCACATTTAGAGACAGTTTATTACTTATAAACCATTCATTAACCTTACCCAACTCTTCATTAGCTGTTTCAAAAAGTGTTTTAATATCTCTGTGAGAATAAAAAAGATTGGAGTCATCTGCAAAAAAAATACAGTTTGAGAAGTGTGTTGCTAGATTTAAATCATTTATATATACTAAGAATAATAAGGGTCCTAAAATAGAGCCCTGGGGGACACCAGAAGTTACAGCATATGGAATTGTTTGTTTTAACGCATATTTGATGAATTGCATTCTATTGATCAATTAGCTTTTGAACCAAAGTAAGTTATTATTTTTTACTCCATAATATTCAAGTTTTTTTATTAGTATGTTATGGTTTACAGTATCAAAAGCCTTTGACAGATCAATGAAAACTCCTAATGTAAAGTAGTTAGTACTAAATGCGTTTGTTATTTGATTGACTATATCAATCACTGCATGTTCAGTGGAACATTTTTTCTTAAAACCAAACTGTTTTGAGTACAACATATTGTTTTTTGATAAATAATTAAATAGCCTGTTGTACATTATTCTTTCAAGCAATTTTGAGAAACACGGTAATATAGATATAGGTCTATAATTAAAAATAATAGAGTCATCGCCAATCTTAAAAACTGGTGTGATTGGTGCAATTTTTAATTTCGTTTTTATAAGTTTTTTTTTAAGTATTTATCATATAATTTTTGTTTTCTTTTTGAGGATTTTAGTAACCCATTAGACATCCATGGAGTCATAACTGTTTTTGTGTTCACTATAATTTGTTTTTCAGGAAATGCTGTTTCATATTGCATGCAGAATTGACTTAGAAATAGATCATATGAGTTGTTAGCATCGCTTGATTGCAATACCAGATTCCAATCAACGTTGTTTCATAAAAGGTTTTGAAACTGTTTTACAGAGTTTTCATTGATCTGTCGCCTAAATATGGTAGTTTTAGAAGGAATGTTGTTATTTATTATGTTATTAGTAAATAAGAATGTTGGGAAATGATCTGATAAGTCAGTTTGAAGGCGTTTTTCTAAAAGGGTATTAGTTAAGGTTCCGCAACTTTAAATTGTGGAAAACAGCCACTATAAATTAAGTAACAGACCGACCATAACCTGTATTACGGGTTTCTTTCTGCTAGTATTATATTATTTGCTGATGATGCCAATGCCTATAATCCGGCGAAAAATTCAAATAAGTTATTTAGTATTTAGAGAATTCGAATTATCTGATGTTTTAAATTAGTTTATATATATATATATATATATATATATATATATATATATATATATATATATATATATATATATATATATATATATATATATATATATATATATATATATATATATATATATATATATATATATATATATATATATGTATATATATATATATATATATATATATATATATATATATATATATATATATATATATATATATAATTTCAAATAAGTTATTTAGTATTGAGAGAATTCGAATTATCTAATGTTTTAAATTAGTTTATATATATATATATATATTTATATATATATATATATATATATATATATATATATATATATATATATATATATATATATATATATATATATATACTCTCGTAAAAGATGTCAACATTTAAATCATACATATATTTATATTAAATGTATTATTATACATTTATATGTTTTCCAGATATATATTACATCAGTGACAGTGCAGAGAATTCCGGAAAGTCGGACGCTTTTTTATAACGAATTTTATAAATAAATTTTAAAAAAAGAAAGATAAAGAAAAAAAAATAATAAGAAGAAAAATAAATAAAATAAGTAAAAAAAGAAAAATAAATAAAATAAGAAAAATAAATAAAATAAAAATAAGGAGAATGAAGAAAAGAAAGAGAAAGAAATAAAAAAGCAAAAACTAAAAAAAAATTAAAAACCAAATCAAACAAAATAACAAAAAAAAAAATGAGATAAGAAAAAGGAAAGACAAAAAGCCATAGTTAAAAAAAAAAAACGTTCGAAAATGGAAAGTAATTAAAAAGAATTAAAATAAAATAAAACCTTCTCCGCTTTTGAAGAAAGCAAAAAGAATATTTTTTAAATTTTATTTTATTTGAAAGACTATGTGTTTGTTTGATGACTTACTTTTTTATTTTATTATCTTCATTTATTATGAAAACTGTATACTTTTCGTGACTTAATGTGTGTGTGAGTGTGTGTGTGTGTGTGTGTGTGTGTAGGTGACACGTTTATTTATTGTTATTTTTTGATGAAATATTTATATTACTTTAATTTATATGATTATTGATATTATTATTGTTATATTTATTAAATCATTGTTACTTTTTCCATGCTTTATATAAGGTTACATTCTATATATATATATATATATATATGTTTGTGTGCCACAAAATTTGAAATCAATTTTTGAAAGCTTTTTTCTCAACCAATTTTGCTCAAATTTTGCACACTTAATCATTTTCGATGACAATACAAGGAAATGGATAAATTTGACCAAAAAAAGTTAATTAAGTTAACAAAAATTTAATTTTTTATTTCCCCATAAGAACACTGAATTAATAAAAAAAAAATTTAAAAACGTAACAGTAATTTTTCCTTCTACAAAAGATAACAAAAAAGAATTTCTAGGCCCAATAGATTTCTGCTTGCATAAAGCATGGATTTGAACTAGTAAATCAAAAAAAAATTCTTTTTTCAAATCCAAGCAGAATTCTATTGGGCCTAGAATTTCTTTTTTTGTTATCTTTTGTAGAAGGAAAAATTACTATTTTTTTTTTTTTTTTAATTTAAAAATTACTGTTTTTACCAAATTTTTGTTTTTTAACTTAATAACTTAAGACTTATTAACTTAATAACTTAAAACAATAGGTTTTTAACTTAATAACTTAAGACTTATTACTTAATAACTTAAAAAAATAGGTTTTGAATCAATGTCTTCGAAATTGCAAAGAATTTGCAAATCAATGATTTTTGTGACGTAATACGCAATTCATATCAAATACATAAAATATATGGGAAAATACAAATTAAATTTTTGTTAACTTAATTAACTTTTTTTGGTCAAATTTTTCCATTTCCTTGTATTGTCATCGAAAATGATTAAGTGTGCAAAATTTGAGCAAAATTGGTTGAGAAAAAAGCTTTCAAAAGTTGATTTCAAATTTTGTGGCACACAAACATATATATATATATATATATATATATATATATATATATATATATATATATATATATATATATATATATATATATATATATATATATATATATATATATATATATATATATATATATATATATATATATATATATATATATATAGAACGTAACCTTATATAAAGCATGGAAAAAAGAATTTTATTTTGATTTACTAGTTTTTTGCAGTAATTGTTTTAGTTACATGGTAGGTTGTTACGTTTTGTCAGTACATAACTGTTTGTAACTTTCCTGTCTATGAATTATATTCAATTGTTGTTTTAAAATTGATATTGATTTATTATCATATAATTTTCTTATTATTCTTATAATTTATCATCATTATTATTATCATTATTATTTGTATTATTAATGCTATTTCATGGTATATACTTAAGATTAGTTTTAACTATTTGTAAATGACTCGATTGTATGATCTTTTTATTGAAAAATATATTGATATATTATGCTAATGCAACTATTATGCTATTGTTCCCAATATTAAATATTAAATAATATGCAAATATTATGCTAATGTTCCCAATATTATTCCCAATATTAATTCACTTTGCTATGACATCGCAAATGGAGGAATCATTTTTTTAACGGTGAAAAGTAAAAATCAGATAAAAGAGCAAAAGAAAAATAAATGAAAATTGTTCAGAATAGAAGATTTGAAAAATAAAAAAATAAAGTTAAAACACTTAAAGTATTAAAGAATAAAAATCGAAGAAAAATATCAAATAAACAGTAGAACAAAACGCTAAGTTAAAAGAATAAAAATGTTCGCGACAAATTCGAAAATAACGTTATTAAAAGAAAACAAAAATAACATTTTTTAAGTTTTATTCATTTATGTTATTTGGATTGCTTATATTATCCTGTAGTTTTGTGTATTGTTTACAATGCCGTCTGATTATGTGTACTTTTTACACATAATCAGACGGTATTTTTGTTTATACTGTTGTGTAATTTTGTGCATAATTTATATTGACGTGAACATTTGTGTTTTTTTTTTTTATTTATGTTGACGAATATTTTTTTTGTGGTCTTTAGCTTATTATTTTTATTATTGTTGCTCTTTATGTTTGTTTCTATTATTCAAGTTATTATTTTTTTTTTTGTCTGATAATATTTAAAAATATTCTTTTTTTTTATTTTTTATTTTCTATCATCATTCTGATTGTCAAACGTTGTGTTATCTCATTCATTCGTTATTTCTCATGTCAGTTAAACTTGCTTTTTTAAATATTATTGTTCTTCTTTTAATTTTGCTTTGATCTCTTGGTCGCAATCTGTATGACTAATTTTTGCTTTATTTGTTTATTTTATTAAGGTATCACTCCAATGACTAGATTTTAACTGTGCAAGTGGCGCCGATCCTAGTTTTGTAAAATTATAAATAAGTTTGTAACTTTTTCAATTTTATTGATAAATAAATTAATTTTTAAAAAAAATGTGCAAAAGAATTTCTTTTGCTGTAACAACTTAAACCTTACTCACTTCCTTTACGGAAGTAATTATATTAAAAAACTACTTTTTATTGAACTTTAACAAAAAGTAGTAGGGGAGTTGGGGGCTCTTTAATCTATGGGGCAGCTTGATCTTTTAGCGCTACATCAACTATTTATAATTATATATGCGTGACGTCTTAAGTTACTGTCAGCATTTACTTCTTGCTATTTATTTTCGTTGTTGTTTTGTCAAAAAAATCGATTTTACGAATTTTAAGAAATAAAAGTTTGATTTTCACGATAAATGGTAAATGTGATAAACAGGAGAGTTATTCATATATTTTTATTACTATGTTAAATATTTGTAAAATATCAACTGCAGTCACTAGGCATTTTATCGTCGTATATTTTATGGTATGATTTCGCCGTTAAATGTTATTTATCAGCGAGATACAGCCATTATTACATGACGCATACCTATAGGGGTTCCTTGATCTCTCTTACACGGAGCTGGTTGATCAAGGTGTCCCATACTAAAACTATGATACGTATATTTTGTTGTATTTAATTACATTCGAATAACTATTGAAATGCATTCGTTGCACAAAGAAAAAATATTTCCATTTGCTAGATAAATAAAATTAATAATAAAAAATTAAAAAGTAAATTATTTTAACAAGATATAGTAATAATACTCGATTTAATTTTGTGAAATTTTTGATAGACATAAACATGTATTAGCTGCCGCTGGATTTGAAACTGTCAATACGAAAGGTCAAACATTTAAAGAAGATTATTGCTAACAAGAGTAATTTTTTGTTTACGTTTTCCTTGCCGTTCTCATCGAAGAAAAAGATCGGGCTGTTGAGCAGTGGTGCACGCTTGGTGTCGGGGTTCAATACCCGTGCGTAGCAGACGCTTGGTCAATTTATTCTGAGCGTCTGTATTTGTAAGTAGCTGCTAAATTTATGTCACTGTTTCTCGTTCATTTAGTTTTACGTTGTTTTTCTTCGTGTTTAATTAATTAATGCTGCTTCATTGATTGATTGACTGAATTAGTATTATTACTTATGTTCTTTTGTTATGTTACTGCATTTTTGTGACGAATATATATATATATATATATATATATAATATATATATATATATATATATATATATATATATATATATATATATATATATATATATATATATATATATATATAATTATTGTATCAAATACTAAAAACGTTTATGATTATTTTTCAAAATTTCAGATTTGGTGTTGACTGAAATTGGTTAGAAATATAATTCGGGAGACAGATAGAGGAATAATATCTCCCGAAACAATAAGAGCAGCTGTTGATGAAGTTTTATCGAAAAACAGGCCTAACAATGAAGTTGCTCGAGAGTTTGGTATCGATCATATAACATTGAAAAGATATGTCAAAAAGACTTAATCCTAGTGTTACATTTAAACAGAGATTTAATACACAATAGGTCTTCACAGAAGAAGAAGACTGCGTATCAAATTGTTTGCTTCAAGCTTTGAAGATAAACTACGGCCTTTCAACGAAAACAATTTGCCAATTAGAATATGAAATGGCTGTTGCTAATAATAAAGTTTGTCCGGATTCATGGATTAAGAACAAAGTAGCAGGCATCGATTGGTTACAGAGCTTTATGAAAAGAAAACTAGAGTTATGTTTACGAGCTCCAGAAGCCACCAGCTTTGCAAGAGCAACAGCTTTCAATAGATTCACCGTTAGTGAATTTTTTCTGAATCTCCGGGAGATTCCGGGAGTGCGAGAACGAGATCAGTTTGGTCCAGAAAGTATTTATAATGTGGACGAAACAGGAATAACAACCGTACAAAAACCTGTTAAGGTTATTGCTAGTAAAGGTTTCAAACAAGTAGGTAGCATAACATCTGCAGATAGAGGAACTCTCGTGACAGCTTGCTGTGTGATTAAATGCGATCAGCAATTCGATACCACCACTGTTCGTTTTTTCGAGGGTGAAGTTTCGAGATTTTATGATTAAAGATGGTCCACCCGGATGCGTAAAATTTGCTAATCCATCTGGTTGGATGACATCAGATATCTTTGTCGAGTGGTTGAAACATTTTATCAAGCATTCGCACTGTTTGAAAGATTCTCAAGTTCTTCTTGTGAACCACGAAAGTGTATCTGAATATATCTGTGACAGCCCTCAAATTGACAAAAGAAATCGGAATAGTTTACCACCACACTACAGTCATAAGCTGCAACCGTTGGACAGATCAGTGTATGGGCTTCTGAAGAGGCATTACAATGCGGCTTGCGGCAACTGGCTAATCAGCAGTACCAGACCGATGAATATGTATAACATTGTTCCGATTGTGTGTGAAGTATACGGTAAAGCCTTTACAAAATCAAATATTGAATCTGTATCTAATGTTGCCGGGATCGATTCATTCAATTCAGACATTTTTACAGATGACGAATTTCTGCCAGCATCAGTGATCGATTGTTTAGCACCCACTCCTACTGTTGAACATCCAGAAATCATTGCAGATATTGCGGAAATTATTATATCTAAACCCGATGAAAATCTGCAGGAAATGGCTGAGCGAATTAGATAACCGAGACTCTTCTGAATTAGCAGGACCCTCTGTTGCTGTAGCAGGACCATCTGTTGCCGTAACAGCAACCCTAGTATCGTAACACCGGAATTTCTAAGACCCTTTCCAAAGGCTCCAGCCAGAAAAAACAATTTAAAATTAGGCAACAAAAAAAAGAGTTTTGACAGACACTCCTGTTCAAAATGAGGTTTGCTTGGAAAAAGAAAAAACAAAACAAAACAAACAAAAAAATTTTTTTCTATAGTTCAGAAAGATCCAAAAAAGACGACAAGAAAACCTAAAGCAAAACATGCTGCTTCAAGACTTCAGTTTAAAGAATCCGATGATGAGTTTGAGGAAGAATTAAGACTTCGAAAGATAAAAACATATAAGAAAAAAAAATGCAAAAAAATACAAGTGCAGCAGTTGAAGACGATGAACCAATTGAACTTTCCGATGATTCTGATAATATTCATTGCCTACCACCGCTTGAAAGTGATGACAGTGAAAATGATCTTGAAACGATATCTTCTTGAATTATCAGACCTGAACTTTGACTTTGATGCACTGAATGTGAAGGGTTTTGTTCTTGTTAAATTTGATAAAAAAAAAAAAAGCTATTCATTATGTTGGACAAATCTGTGAAGAAGAAAATGTGTGAATGCTAAAATATTTGAAAAGAGAAAATTTAAAATCGTATACATTCGTCTCTGTCAGTGAGCGATTGTACCAGTTTACCAGAGATGATATTGTCTGCAAGCTTCCAGATCCAATGCAGCATGGTGGCACAACTCCTGTCGGTCGACATTTGATTTTCGATTTTGATTTTTCAGTTTTTGCAAACATTTTTTAAAATTTCGGATGAAAAAACTTGTTCACTAAACTATAAATGTGAATCTTTTGGCAGAAAATTAAAGAACTGTGTTTTTAATAATGCTTTATTGCCAACTTTTTATTGATTTTGTAAAAAACTGTATATAAGATCAAAGTGTCCCATAGTGCAGATCAAGGTGCCCCATACATGGGGTACCGTGATCCATTATAGGTGATGTTATAATTAATCCATTGTAGGTGATGTTATAAAGTTAAGTTCTAGCTTACTTAATATTACTTGGACCAAAATTAGCTTGTTCATTTGAATAAAGAAATAAATATTCTTTTAAAAATATTGAAAATAGTATTGTTGTCTGCAAGGGTTTTTAATTATTCAAGCATAAACCATAAAAACGTTAAAGGTGCCCCCATCTCCCCTATAGTCTAATAACTAAACAATAACTTATAGAAACATATACACCATGTTTATCACAAGTTATAAAAAATCTTATCACAAATCTAAGCAAAAAACGTTAGTATACATGAGCAGCGCAATTATTCTAAAGTTACGCCAAGGTTAAGGTAGCTTCAACTAAACATAACTTTTCTTGCTTAAATCAGGCTGAGCATTTTCTGAAGATGTTTTGTAAATAAAATAATTTGAGAGTTGAACTTACAAAAAATAAACTCTAAATTTTGTATTAGACTGCTCAGCAAGTTTTGTGAATACAAAAATTAGTAAATTTTGAACTTACGCCAAACTTGCGCTAAACTTACGCTTAAAAATGTTTTGTGAAAATACTCAAGTATTTAAAGAATAGAATAGCGTACCGTTAACAACAATACTGTTAACAAAAGAATGCCGTTAAACGGCAATATCTAAAAACTTAAGTTTTAGATATAAAACACTTTTCGTATAAATGTTATTAGAGGTGTCCAGGATAACACTTTTTCATTTTCCGACCGGATATTAAATACCAGGATATTTAAAATTATCTGACCGGATATCCGGATAAAGTAATTCAAATCCTAAAATATATATTTTATAATGACAGAATATTATCGTGATAAACCTTCAAAATAGCAAACTTTGTTTCACAACTTTTCTAAATTAATGATAACTGTGATTTCAGAGCAATATGCATTGCATGTGGAAATCAGATAAGCAGGGGGTGTAATAAATCTGGTCAGAAGTCATTTTGCACAACTCCGCCGCATAATCACGCAAAAAATTGTAATTTGTATGAAGAGGAAAAAAAATTAATACTGAATCTTCTTCAGTTGCACAAAGAAGTCCAAAACGCATTAAAATCTGATCAAGTCTCCTTTTTAAAAGCTGTTCATGGAGATGATGTTTTCGTTAATCACTCGATTATAGAAAAAAATAATGACTAAAGTTTTAAATTATTGGAAACATGAAAAGAAGTTTCCACTGCTAAAAGAGTTAGCACTTAATTTACTAGCACCACCTGCATCCTCTGTATTTTTGGAAGATTGTTTCCATTCTTGATGAGAAAAAGCAATCAAGGCTAAATATGTTAGTTTCTCTACATTGAGGTAAAAAAATATAAATGAGTGATAAACTGATGTATTTATTGCGCATATATAATTTTAGTAGTACTTTAATAATAATTATAGGGGAGTGACCTAAAACAGGGCCCTTTTTAAAAAAAGATACAATCAACTAGCTGTAACCAACCAAAACAACATAAAAATTTTCCGGATATTTAACCTATCTACAACTTAAAATCAGAAAATTAAAGGTGTAACTATGCCTTATGTTAAGAAGCAACCGTTGATCAAAGAAATGCTAGGAGCCCATTTTCTGTGGAAGTAGCCTTTAATCGGCCCCTTAATTTAATTTCTGAATAAAACCTGATTATTAACCAAAAATTGACTATAACTGATTTGTTGATGATACATAATCTTCTGTTCATTATCTACATTGAAAATTGACACTCTGAATAGAGAAAAATTGACAATAATTTTAACTATAGTCAAACTAAAAAAAACTTAGCTCAATAAAATTTTAAAAGTTGTACTCTTAAATATTCATTTTGCCAAAAATTAACAATAAAAAAACTATTTTTCGAATGGTTCACTTAAATTTTTATGGTCAGCCGAACAATATTCTAAAGCCAAATTTGTAATAATCTATGTCCAAGCAAGAGATTTGATAGGGGCTTATCTCACCTTTGAGGCCCGTTGTGGCCTACTTTGCCTTAATAATAACAATATTATATAGATTTACAATTATAGAGAAACATGAAATATCCGGTACATAAAAAACCGGATAAAGTTATTTTCCGGCCGAAAAACGGATACAATATAAAATTTACCCGGGACACCCCTAAATAATATATAAACAACCTAATAGTTCTAATATAACATTAAGGAATCACACAATACGGATCAAAATAAGGATCAAGCTCAAAAGAACTTGAATACATATACATTATTAATTAAGATAATAACTTTTTTAAATTTATTTTTAAATAAATGAAAATTCCAACTTCGAGAAAAATCAAAATTTTTTAAAACTATTAGGTTCCGAAGAAAAGCTCCGTGATATGTTAAGAGATCTTCCAAAATTTATATGCAAATTATGTTTATGAACAAGATCGTAATTTCTTAGGTCAAATTTTTTTTGATTTCATTGCATATAAATTTGAAAAGGATATAGGCATAAAATTTATTTTACAGTGTACATAAAGCAAAAGATATTAAAAATATTTAGTTGATATATATTAAGAACTTCTGTTGATCTAATTTTTTTTTTAGTACTACCTCATGCAATATCTGCATAGTTTACATTGCGTTGAATAAGCGAGTAAAAAAAGTTGAATTAATGCATGTCTATTGAGAAAATTTCTTACTTGTTTCAATACTTCAATATTTTTTAAAACTTTGTGGCATAAAGTATCGATACGACTTTTACTTTTAAGATTTTCACCAATGAAAACACCAAGGAAATGTATAACTTTTGATTGCTTTATTATTACTACATTACACTGCCCAATTTTTGAATCACCAATACATTTGGCTAAGATACTTCTAACGAAATAAATATTATTAAACGCTGTAAAAATAACGGACTTTTTTCCACATTTTGTTTGTGTCATCATCACCATTTAGTTTTGTAAAGCAGCACGTGATATATTCAGATGCTTTTATTTCAACTTCTTATGGTCTTGATTTATATTTTTTCAAAACTCATTTATACCAAAAGAACTATAAGGATATCAAGTTTGAAAATAAAAGAATATTTTATTTCCAGACTTGATATGAAGAATGTATTTTCAAATGCGGTATATCCATTTTTTGAGATAATTGACTTTTGTCGCTACACAATGATGACTCATATGCTTGGAAAAACTATTTTTGCCTAATTTATATATGCATAAATAATATATTAGATAATGTTGAAAGTCAAAATATAGGTAAATAAAAAACATAAATAGTTTACAATGCCCAAAGAAAACAACGGTTCCTATAAAGAACAGACATTTCTTTGATTTAAAAACATTCGCCTAACGTGCATTAGATCTCTCGATTTGCAAAAAACCATAATTCTCTATGTCCGTGCTGAAAAAATAGAAAATAATTCCTTTATTGGTTCTAAATCTACTGCGTTTAGTTTATTGTACATTGGTAGTATCTTTATCAACATCAGCTTTTTTTAAAATATTATTGAGGATGAGAAAATTAAACCTAGTGACTGAAAACATAACCACTGATAGTCGACTTCAATCTTTTGCAAATGCAAAAAAAACTTACAAAGACATCAATAACCGAAAGATTTGGATTATTGTTTTAAGCCACTGTTATGCTTAACGTAAGTTAATTCACTGAATTGAATACATCCTTAGAGATTGATAATAACAAATTTGCTAGGGAGAGGTATCAAACCATGGAAGAGCGTAAACTTGAGAGTTCGAAAATTAATAATAATTATATATCAAGTCTTTCCTTTAAAGGACAACGTGACAGAATATTTTCAACAGGAAAGAAGGTTGATAAATACTATCAAAGAGCATTTGTAGAGGAGTTAATATGCATCAATTTTTAAAAAAATGTCTACCCTTTGCTGAAGCCTTTGCCCGTAGGTTAAAACCACGTTTTTGTTTTGTAGTGATAAAACTGTAATAAAACTGTGATAAAACTGTTGTAAATAATGGAGTTTACAGTTGTCTCGAACCGAAAATTAGAAAAAAGCAGTAGAATGGGCAGTATGTCAACTACATTTTAACGATTTTTTTCTCCACTATCTATTCAAGAACTTCAATGGTTCCACTTCATGACGTACTTTCTACACTGGTTCTAAGCCTGAACTCAAACCACTTCGCCAAGGCCGCACATAATGATGTTATTTAACAAATTGATGTTTATTATCACGAAACAAATATTTTGAGACATAGTATAATTGCTAATATACGGAGTTCAAGCAGTGATAAATGGTAGTGAGCTGTATGAATAATTGCCGATAAAATGTTGTATCTGCCAACAGTAATAAAAAACGCCTCGTTACTGAGAATTTCTTTTTGTTGTTGAAATAAAACAAACCTGGTTTAAAATTTTGTGGTTGTCAAAATAAAATATCACCAATAAAAAGTCTTAACAGAAATTTTTCAGTCCTGAACTGCAAAATCTATTAACGCCAGACATCAAGCTGAAATAAAAAGTCTGAAATTTTTTACTTTGTTTTTGTTGTATAAAAACGAAAATGGTATTAAAGAAAACTGTGTACTGTGTATTTTCTAAATGTGTGTTTTCATATGTGTATTTTCTAAATACTAAGTTTATCATAATAATATAATATTTATTGCCGATTTCTACTTATTTTAATGTCTCTAGTTATCGAATCGTGTTAAAACTTACTAAATCAAAATGGAAGTTATAAGTGAAGGTTATTGATTTAATATCCAAGTATTTTTGGTTTGACGAGCAATCTTTTTTGATAGTTAATTTTTTTATGCAAGGAAGCGCTGTTTGTGTTCACTTTGTCTTTGACCTGCTAATCGTTTAGAACAATTGAAATTTTTTTTCATTGATAGTAATTTTGCCATACCTTTTACTATTTTGACTTTTTTAATTTAAAGTTAAAATAATGAGTAAAAACAAATTGTGTACTTGTAAAGTAGGTGTCAAATTTTCAAAACTTGCATTAGATAAAAAATCTTTTAAATAAAATACTGCTTTCCCAGTAATTTTATCAATCTATAACTAAAACCTTTATCAAGGTATGTATAAAAGTTAGTTGACTGTACATACATTGTGAAAACTTAATCTCTGGAAATTTAAGTTTTTGAATAACGAAATTGAAAAACTTAACCTATTGAACACTTTGATTTTTTTTAAGAAATGTTGTGGTTAAGGATCAATATATATAGATAATTTATAACTGATTGATATACTTATGATATATGATGATATATACTTGATTTCTCGATTGTTATTATTTAGGAATTTTATACAATTTTAATTTTCAAATTATAAAAACTTTAAATTTTTTAAAATTTATTTTCTTACCTTAAATTGCATCCAATATTTAAATATTGACATGGAATAATTGTATTAGCGCAACTATCAGTAATATGGGAAGACATCTATGAAAAGTTTCAAAGATAGAGTTTTTACCCAAGTTAATTAAATGTTCAGTAAACACATGACGTTTAAAAGACGTGTTAAAGACGTGTTGAACATGTCTAGTAGTAAAAAGACGTTGTTTAGACGTTTTTAACGAGTCAAGTGTTTACTTCGGTAAAAAAAGGACACTTTGAATAGAAAACACCTATTTCAATTTTAAATCAAACCTCTTTACGCATAATTTTCATGCCACATTGATTTACACAACAAAGAGGTAAACATTCGCAATTTTCTTCATGAATCTAAATGTAAATTTACGAGAAAATTTAATTTTTACTTTGATTTTATTAAACTTGACATTTCTTTTAGCACATTCATCAATAAACATTATCTTCATCATTACCATCATCATAGTAATCATTATCATAAGTGCCGTCCCGAAGAGACGCGTCGGAGTCTCACCCCCCTTCCTTTCCCAACGAAAATTTTATTTAAAAATTAGTAGGAAAATTTGGATATTGGAGTCGGAAAATAATAGCCATCAAGGATCTTTTTTTTTTGTTAATATCTTAGTTAGCAAATCTTTTTTCTAAGCCTTAAATGGCAAAGAACAGACACGTCAACCCCCTCCCCCACCCCTTATCAAGAACTCTTTGGGAAGGCCCTATTCTATTCTACTATTACCATCCCTAATTACCATCATATTCTTGAAGTTTTATTACTAATAGCATATATTATTTTATTAGGGGTGTTCTGAAACAAAATATTTGAGAATCGTAAAAACTAAATAAATATAAAACATATTTTACATTTAAAATCACATTTAAACCTTATCTTTAAAGTATGTATTTATGTTTATTGTATACTTTTTATTATTATTATTTGTTGTTAATATAAGTGGTGTTTTTTCTATTGTCAAATATATTTGTAATTACTTATATAACGCCCTTTCAATAAAAACTGAAAACCAAATTTCTTTTATTAAAATAATAAAGCCATTTACTATTTTTATTTAATACTCAAAAACAACTTTTTTCCTACTTCTACCGCCTAACGTTTTTTAAAATTAACCAACTTTAAAAATCTAATATGTCTAAACACCTTGTTATTATTGTTATTTTTTTAATACATAACGCAATATTTTTTATTCTCAAGATTTTTTTGCTTTTTGCATGCAATTCTTTAGTGTGATATTGATATTTATTAAACATGCATTTGGTAAAATAAGTTGAATTATGCGCAGAACATTGTACATACCTATAGTAAGACGTCACTTGAAAAATGATATACTAGTATGGTCACCATATTTGAAAAAATATTTAGAAATACTCAAAAAGATTTAGCATCGCTGCACACGTTTATGGACATTAATACAGTTCGAGATTAAAGTTACTTCATTTAACAACTCTCGAAATAAGACGCGTTAGAATCGATTTAACTGTAATTTTTACATTTTTCAAAGGAACAAATATTGATAAAAATTAAAAATTGCTAAGTTTCAAAAAAGCACTAGAGGTCATGCATCAATATCACAAAAAACTGCATAACTGTCAATGGCATAACTGTCTACTAAACCGCATTTGAAACGTTTGAAATTTTTTACAAAACGTTTGAAATCTCTCACAAAAAAGAATAATTTAATAGCAAACGTCATCAAAAGATAAATTTTAAATGCATGATAGTATGTAAATAGTTCAGTGCTAATAAAGTGGGATTTAGTATTCTAACTCAATTGTTTGCTTAGTAACTTATGCAACAAATTAATAATAATAATAAAAATAACAACTACAGGTAACATGCGAAAAGCATAGAAAACTTAAATTTTACCACCATATTTAACATTAAATATAACCTTATTTTTTTATTTGATATAGAATGTTTGAAAACTTTTAAAAATATATTCATCAAAAGAATTCTTTAGAATAAGAATAAATTCAGATAGGCCTTTTGTTTTTTATAATTTTTTTAAAAAGGACTTATTTTTATGTCTTCAATATAGAAATATGTTCAGTTTTTTTATTTAGTAAACTTTCTTAATGCAAATAAGTAATAATTTCGATTTTTTCTTGTGAGTATGCCTTTTTTGGAAATGTTATTATAGGCAGGCGCAGATTTTAGAATCATCATCAAAAGCATTTAGCACGTTAAAAAAATTTTAGTTAATGTTTTACCCTTGCAGAGCGTAGGAAAAATGAATGCACTAAATATATATCAACTTATAGTTCTTTGTTTTATGTTTTTATGTAAAATCGATTCTTTCCCAGTTTGTTTTCATAACTTGTATTTGACAAAAGTTAAAAACTAATGCATTCTCTGCAATGTTACTATTGTTAAGCAGCCATATATTCAAACAAATTATAGCAAGCCTTTCATTGCTTTTTGCGGACCATTTTTATGGAACAAAATAGTTTTTAAAATTTTTCTCAAGTTTTATTGAAAAATGTTTTAATGATTTGTTAATATACTTTTATATATATTTTTTGGATATTCCTTTATGTATATATATATATATATATATATATATATATATATATATATATATATATATATATATATATATATATATATATATATATATATATATATATATATATATATATATATATATATATATATATATATATATATATATATATATATATATATATACCAAAACATTTATGCAATTTTTTTAAATATATAGTATATATAACAGATATATATTTTCAACGGACTTTCTGTAAAAAAAAATTTGTATTTATCTTGATTATCTTTTACCAATATAAAAAGAAATTATTATATTTATGTTAACCGTTCTCGACGACAAGACCTAACGGTCTTCTATGAGTCCCCGCTTCCTTTTATTTTTTATCGATCTTTTTTTGCAAATTTTTTATTTACTTATTCTGAAAACGTTATATTGTTTACCAAAATGTAGCTTAAAATGTAATAAAGCACCACAAAAAAAAAAAAAAAAAATGACCGCTTTAATTTAAAACTATTATTATTTTTTTTTAGTTGTTTTAGTTTAAGTTTTAAATTTTTAATTTCTATCAAATTGCATAAAATTTTTAACATACTATTTAAGTAAGATATAGCTGTACAAAAAATTTTAAAAGAATTATAAAGACGCCACAAATTTGCATTGGATAATAAAAATGAATTTCTTAAAGAAAAAAAATACTGAAAATTGTGATTAAAAACAAAAAGTTTACTAACTTATAATTAGCAAACGCTTATCAAAAAGTATTATTTACAAGTGCATTTTTTTTTTTTACAAAATAATCCTGATAAATAATATATTGGCTTAACCAAGCACGAATTGAAAAACATTATTTCTTCCTGATGATCTAACTGACAAAAAAACAATTTGTTAAAAAAAAAAAAATTAATAAGGAAAGTGTTTTTACTTATTTATTGCTCTGTTTTTTAAGAAGATTGAGTTCTCAATCTTCTTAAAAATGTTGGTAAAATACACAACCATAATTTATATATATATATATATGATATATATCAGTATAGATATAGTAGATATAGATATAGAATTTGATATATATCTTTTAAATATTGCTGAATCTAATAATAGTGCTCTAAGTAGTGCCCCTTCGTGCGTGTTTGATATGGAACTCTTTGCAGCCATTGCAGGGTAAAGGCGCGAAAAGGTTGTAGGTTGTAGCATATTTATTTGAAAGCAAAAGTAATCAAAAGTGATCAGAAGGCTATTATCTATTTACCTGTAAATTACATAGCGGTAACATTTTCTTAACTTGATATATAGCTTTTGTTTCCGTTTTATAAAGTTATTTAATTCTTATATAATTTTCAAACTTTCGAGTGGTTACCTTGCAGAGTTTCTGAAAAAAGTGCCACGGTTCGTATCATACCGCTGGCGCCTTTTTTTTTTTTAATCATTATATTTTTCTAAAATACAAATGAAAACACTTTTGAAGATTTTGGATATTATATACATTTATTACGGAAAAAAATAAAATTAGAACTATTTCAAAACAAAAATTAAAAAAATCTCCTGACTCTTTCGGTATCTCAGCAAAACATCTGAAATGCACAAATTGTCATACTTTAACAAAATAGCGTACAAAAAATCTTTAGATAGCCCGAGCAACTATCGCGGTATTAGCATTATACCAATTTTTACAAAGGTTCTAGAATACCTAATGCTTATTATATGTCCGGATATTAGAGATACTCATCCCCTACAAATTAGATTCAATGCTAACTGTTCAACACTACATCCTAAATTTCTTATTAGCGAAAGAATTAAACATTACAACAGCAACAATTCCCCTGTGTACCCATGCTCTTTAGATACAGTTAAAGCTTTTGATAGCTGTTACTGGGATATAATATTTGATAAATTATATTTCGATAACAAATTACGACTCTGTATAGCTAACACTATATCTGCGTTATATAACAATAGTAGTGAAACTCATATCAATGTTGTAAATCAAACTCTTTTCTTCTAAAGCTAGGAGTGAGACAAAGATCGATTCTTTTATCTCACCTTTATAACAATTACACTGAATGTCTTCTTGAAAGTATTAAAAATTGAGGTATTGTTGGCATGTCTATATACGGAAACATTACGAGTTTGGTAGCATATGCAGATGATATCATACTTTTAAGCTCTACTCTCTCTGGTCTCAAAAAGCTGATAAAAACATGCAATACTTACCGTAATTTAAATTTTATTAAAATAAATGCCAAAAAACTGAGTTCTTTATATCAGGTAAAAATACAAACCAATACGATAGCGATTTCTAGTAATTAAATAAATCTTCATAATAAACTTAGTCATCTGGGATTTACATGGGAAACTGAACATTTAATTTTTGCTTCTTTCAGTTATACAAATGTTGATAAAAAGTCTTCAACTTTAGAGCTGTTGTTTAAACTCATATTTAATCTGGAATCCGGTTTACCCACCCAAATTCTATTTCCTGTAAATATAAGTTATTGGCAGTCCCTACCTTAACTTATGAGATGAAGCTATGTGAAAATAGTTCTGCTTTGATGAAAAAGCTAGATGTAATGCAAAGGAGTGCGCTAAAAACGCGTTTAAATGTTTCGAAACTCAGTAAGAATTATACCAATTCGCAACTTAAAATCCAGAAAATTTCAAAAAGTATTCATCAGAATAAATTAATCTTGTGCTTCGTCTTCTTAATAATAAAACAACTGCACGCATTACCTTTTCACTACTGAAACACCCTTTATTTCAACATTCGTTTGTTGGCAATATCCAGGACCTATGATATTTTCAGATGTTAAATTTTCAATATTTAATTCAAAAAAAAAAAAAGGTAAAAATACCACTTTCTAAAAGTGAAATTCCCTCCAAAGTTTAACAAATTTTAAAGTATGCAATAGAGTGCTGGAATGCAAATAAATAAAGAGGAATTTGTAAACAAATTCAGGAAGAAAAAGTTCTTAAGTAAAAATTTTTTCTTTCTTCTTTTTCTTTTTACCTTGTAAATTACATTAGGAGTTGAATAAATGAAATAATAATAAAGAAATAATACACTATAACTAACGAAACTCAGAGAATTTTAAAAAAAACCTAATATTTATAATACCATCAAAACATCGGCAAAAAATTGTTGTGCATTTGCTATGATAGAAATGCTTAGGTAATAAGTCCTAACAAGCTGCGGATGGTCTGAAAAAAATTATGGTCTGAAACTTAATAAAGAAGAAATTTAATGAAAAAATGTATATTAAATAAAAAAAAGCAGTAGCATTTTAACTCTTGAAATTGTTTTTTGCTGTATGTAAGTTTTTGATATATATATATATATATATATATATATATATATATATATATATATATATATATATATATATATATATATATATATGGTTAGATTGAAAAAATTGAAAATATATTGTGTAAAAAGGCGGATTTGAAGCATTGCAAAACAGCACTGATGACAGCGCATTAAATCAAATTTATGCATGTAACTGAAAAACAAATTATTTTATAAACTCTTATATCAATTGCAATCAACACTTTTTAAGTGAGTTCTCTAAGAAGAGCTTTAATGCATTAGGCGTTTCTTATAAATGTGTATAATAAGAGAAAACTTTTAAATTTTATCTTATTTAATATAATATATATATATATATATATATATATATATATATATATATATATATATATATATATATATATATATATATATATATATATAGTGGCGTAGAAAGGTTTTTAAATGTTTGAAATAACCAACATTTATACAAAAAGAATATTCCAAATTTTTTTTGTTCATATATATCTATAAAAGATACTTCACAAAAAGAAATTACTGTAATTGGAGAATAAGAACAAGAAACCCTAAAATTTTACAACCCCCTTCTACCCTAAACGTAAAAGCAATGAGTGAACTATTTATTTTGTCATAACTTTAAACTAGTTACGTATTCATGGACAGATTTCAAATATGTTGTTATGCCAATATGTTGAAAATATTCAGTGTTCAGTTTTTATGACCATGTAAAGAATAACCACCCCCCTCAATTTGAAAGAGCCACAAACTTTACATGGTCATAATAACTGAACACTGAATAATTTAGACATAAAATTTGAAGTCTGTTTAGCTAGTTTATATTTATGAAAAAATAAAAACATCAACTCATTACCCTCACGTTTAGAAAAGCGAGGTAGGGGGGGTGGGGTGTTGAAGATTTTAGGGTTTCTTGTTCCCATTCGCCTATCACAGTAATTTTTATTTGTGAAGAATCTTTTCGTCATACATATGAACATAAAAAGCATTAGAATATTCTTTCAATTAAACAGAGATTTGGTACTCAAAAGTGCAGAATCTGCGTATTGTACGCTCATGGGGTAGTTTTGGGTTACGGGAAAAAGTATGTTGTATATTTTAAAAACTCAATTTTTTACCATAATGTATAAAACTTGATATTATATCCTTTTATTAAAACTCAGCTCGTACTCTCATTTCCAATAACTTTTTTAACTGCATAAAGTTGCTACATTGAAACAATGAAAACTTTAAAAAATGACAAAAAAAAAGTCAACATTTTATAAAACCTCAAATCGCAGTAACTTTTGAACCGCTTTGAATTATGTGCTTTTAACTCAACTATTTCTAGTTGCTGATTTTGCCTCATTTTTATAAAAATCGACTATTAATACGTAAGCTATTATTTAACTCAACTATTTCTAGTTGCTGCTTTTGCCTCATTTTTATAAAAATCGACTATTAATAAGTAAGTTATATGAAGTTATAGTTTACACTGTTTTATTGAA
The DNA here is from genome assembly GCF_038396675.1 of Hydra vulgaris. NCBI lineage: Eukaryota > Metazoa > Cnidaria > Hydrozoa > Anthoathecata > Hydridae > Hydra > Hydra vulgaris. The sequence continues at coordinate 55,133,553 of NC_088927.1, read as the reverse complement.
AATATTCGTTTATTAGTTATATTAGTTTTTATTAAATCATAATATATACCTTTTAACCGGAGATGTTCGTTTTTTTTTAATCTAAATTTAACTGTAACATATACCGTGTAAGTGGAGCTACTCGTTTTATACTTATTTTATAGTGAAGTCATTCGTTCATTATAAAATAAAAGTTCTATATATTATAATTTAATTGAACACGAATTTAAGGAAAAAATATAGAAATATAGTTGAAATTTTGCCTACTATTTGAAAATAAATAATATTATTATATGAGTTCCTGAATACGCTCTTATTTTATCTTTTATTCTTTATTTTTAGAACTACTGAAAATTTTTTTGCTAACGAAGATTTCAAAACTTTAAACTTTGATCCTTTTGAGGAATTTCTTAATTTTTCTGAAGATAATTTATTAGAGAAACTCAAATAAACTTAATGAAAACATCATATTTTGTTCCTTATAATTTTAGAATTAAAAAAAAATAATATTTCTTTTTCTTTATTACATTTAAGAATAAGAAGCATGCGTCAAAAATTTAAAGAACTTTTAGATATTATAAAATGCACGTTCGACGTGCAGAGACTTAACATGAAACAGAAAGTCCGATAGAATCAAACTCTATTTAAAGCGTGCCAAAATACAAAGTAATTAGCCATCTACGAGAATATTTTAAAAATGGTGGAGGACTAGGAATTTACATACTTGAAATATATATATATATATATATATATATATATATATATATATATATATATATATATATATATAGATATATATAAAAAAACAGTTATATTTAGAAAATGTAAACTATAAAAGTCTTTTTATTTTATAAAATAAATTAAGTGCCCCAAACTATCCTTACGGTCTTATCACGGAGCACCGCGATTTAATTGGAAGTTCAAGCCTCCTTCCTACATGAAATAAGTAATAACAAAAATTTAAATACGATAATTGGGTGTATTTAATGTCCACCATTTGGAAAAATCAGATTGTTTCAAAATTATATTGAATTGTGTGTAATTAACAAAAAAAAAACGAAATAATAACAACTATGTATAACCATGGAAGTATTGTAGGTGGAAGTACAACGCTTAAAAACATCACAGGTTCCGAATACCGTCACAAAAACCATGCGTGAAATATGATTGTCAAATGAAAGATATTTTAGAAAAATGGCATATTATTTACGCCGATGCATTAACTGAAATTTTAAGTTGAACAGATACTTCATGCTTGTATAAATAAAAAATAGCTCAAAAGTTAGCTGGAATGTTGCCAAATAGTTAATTCTATAATTTAAATGAAGAGACTGATTATTATGAGTAAAAGGTGGTTTAGCTGATAACTGTTGGTTCTAAAGTATATTCCGTCATATACCTAAAAACCAAACATATTAGTGTTTCCCTTTTATAAAAAAAATTTAATTTTTTTTTGAATGTTAAAAATACCTTTTAATATATATATCAGCACCATACATTCCCTTTAATCTCCATTCTTTACAAAATACTATATTTATACTATTTGATAACAACCTTGAAATGTAATACCAAATATTTCAGAAATACATTGATAGATTGGTTAAACTTAAATTTTCTCCCAATAATAAACTTTTTGAAATTTGACGACTCCATTTAATTTTATTTGTCTCGATAAACACGCCTCAATAACAATAATAATATAGGTTCATTATTTAAAAAAAATTTATTTGTACATTATGTTTTGAATGTATATTTGACAAAATTCAGCTCAACATAAATATATTTTAAAATTGTATATAAAAAAAATATATCCTTATATTATTATATAAATATACATATATATATATATATATATATATATATATATAAACATATATATATATATATATATATATATATATATATATATATATATATATATATATATATATATTTATATATATATATATATATATATATATATATATAAATATATATATATATATATATATATATATTTATACATATATATAAAATACATATATATAAAATTATGTTACAATATTGTTTTTATATATTATATTTTAAAATATATATTTTAAATATACATATATGTTATATATATTATATATAAATATATATATATATATATATATATATATATATATATATATATATATATATATATATATATATATATATATATATATATATATATATATATATATATATATATATATATATATATATAGTTTATATATATATACATACATATATATATATATATTATATATATATATCCTTATATATATATATACATATCATTATATATATATATATATTATATATATATATATATATATATATATAAATATATATATATATATATATATATATATATATATATAGTTTATATATATATACATACATATATATATATATATTATATATATATATATCCTTATATATATATATACATATCATTATATATATATATATATATATATATATATATATATATATATATATATATATTATATATAACTATATATATATAAATAAATATATATATATATATATATATATATATATATATATATATATATATATATGTATATATATATATATAAATATATATATATATATATATATATATATATATATATATATATATATATATATATATATATATATATATATATATATATATATATATATATATAGTATCGGACAAAACGAGTGCAACCAAATAATACTAATTTAGTTTTGTAAAAAAGTTTTGTTGAAAACCATGTTAACAAAATGTAAAAAGTAAACTATATATATATAAACTTATATGAATATAAATATATATATATATATATATATATATATATATATATATATATATATATATATGTATATATATATATACATATATATATATATATATATATATATATATATATATATATATATATATATATATATATATATATATATATATATATATATTTATATATATATATTTATATATACAGTATCGGACAAAACGAGTGCAACCAAATAATGCTAATTTAGTTTCTTTATATAAAAGTGCTGCATTTTTTTAATTTAGAGAAATAACTATGTAACTATTTAGAGACAAAGTTCTTTAAGTTTTTTTTATCACAAAGTTCATTAATTGTACACGAAAATTAATAAATTAATCAAAAGTATTAAAAAAAGTTGATTTCTTTCTGGGCAAAACAAGTGCAACTCGACAAACTGTTCAACAAGCTGTATTTCGCTATCAATATTTCGTGGCGATTCTTTTGTTGTCGATTACAGCCTTGCATCTTCGAGGCATAGATTAGATTAGATGATCAATGAAACTTTGTGGATTTGCTGCCCAGGCCTTTTGGATTTGTTCAAACAGTTGATCCTTATTACGAACACCTTCACGATTAATTCTGCGGTTGACGATCTCCCACAGGTTCTCGATAGGGTTGAGATCCGGAGATTGAGGCGGCCAATCCATAACCGATAGGTGGTTGTCTTGAAACCACTGCTTGACTACTTTTGCAGTGTGTTTCGGATCGTTGTCTTGCTGAAAAACCCATTTTATTGGCATATTCCATTCAGCCTGAGGTAACATAACATCTTTCAGGACAGTTTTATACATGAAACGGTCCATTATTTTATCGTTTCGATGTAGTGGACCTAGACCGTTAGCAGAAAAACACCCCCAGTCCATTACATTGCCTCCACTATGCTTCACGGTCTTATGGCAGTAACGTAAATCGAGGCGTTTTCCGGCCGGTCGACGCACACGGCAAATGCCATTGCTCCCAATGATGTTGAACTTCAATTCATCACTGAACAGGACAGTTCGCGGACAAAATTAAACGATTTCAAAATTTGCATCACAGGGTACCTTGATGTGTACGCTATCTTTCCGTATAAATGGTGTTCTTGGGTCAGCTAGGTAGTTATTATCAGGATCCGTGCTAAACCTGAACGGGTTGTCGCGCCATCGAAGAACCATAAAGCGTCGCACCAAAAATGATGATTTTAAATTATTTATTCAACAAAAAAGATGAATCACTTTCTGCAATTGCATCACGAATGTGTGCCTCAGATAATATGGCATTCAAAGTTTTCTGTACGTCTATCGATTTGAGAAATTTCTTTTTGGCTAGAGGCGCTCGAGATTATGTATTACCAAAATCACCTAACTCGATTCGCAAAATGGTTTTAAAATACGCGCAAAAAATGCGGGCTAAAATGATGCAGGATTTTATAAATTTATAAGAAGATGGAACAAGATTTTGCTTAACTATAGATAAATAGACATCTTCAAGAAACCGATGTTATTTAAATGTGAATGTCCATGGCAAGAAACAGTTTTAGAATTTAGGTTTAGTACCTGTTGAAGGACGTTTTCCTGTAGAGAAATGCATTGCAGCTAAGAAAACCACATTGCAAGACAACATCTAAATATTGATAAAGATATTACGTCTACAACTACTGGCGGGGCAGCTGTGATGCAAAAAGTTGGACGGCTTTTGCCATGTAATCAGCAGTTGTGCTTCGCACATGCAATACATTTAGCTGTAATTGATGTCCTGTATAATAATTTAAATAAAACTGAATTGGTGGCTCACTCATATACAGAAAATGTTAGTGTAGAGGATTAAGTAAGTGACTTCGATCCATCGGATGAGGACTACATTGAAGATGAAAATATTGGTTCGATTGAACAAACTTATAATGAAGCTGAGCTTGTTGAGACTGAAGAATTTGGATTTAGTTTTCTCACTAAAAAGGTTCGTTCGATTGTAAAGAAATTTCGTTTTACGAGAACATCAAATGATATTCTTCAAGTATATGTGAAACAAGAATTTGGAAAACAGTTGAAACTTATTATGGACACTAGAACTAAATGGAATAGCTTAGTCAAAATGCTTGAAAGGTTTAACAAGCTAAAAAGCTGTGTTAGAAAAGCATTGGTTGACATTTCATCTGATATCGTTATTCTAGATGCTGAAATTTTGTCAATTAAAAACATTATCTCTGCACTTCTCCCAGTGAAGCTTACTGTTGAAGCCCTTTGTCGAGAAAATGCAAATATGCTTTCTGCTGATGCAGGATTTTCTTTTATGCTTGAGAGTTTTGGATCTGATGAACTTTCATTAAAATTAAAAAAGAAATTAGAAGACCGAATAAGCCAAAGACGAACTAATGTGTCTGGAACTCTTCAGTATTTACACAATGGCGGAAAAAGTGAGATTCACGCATCTTTCACTAGATCATTGAAAAAAACAATAACCAAAGTTCTTGAAAACTTTGTACAAAGATTGATATTTAACACTAACATGGAAACTTCCTCAGACGAGCAGTCAGAAGCTGACGATGTGATAGAAGTGATGTTGGAAGAACAAACTAAGCCCTTAACATTAATGCAAAAGTTGGAGAACAAAATTCGATTGAATTTATGTCTAACATAACGTCCAACTCAACAAATAGTAAATAGGAGCCTAATTTCAAAAATTAAATCTGAAATGAAGTTCTTTGAAGAGAACGGCGTTCGTGGCAAAATATTAGAGTCCGTCTACTCACATTTGATTTTGATTCCGCCATCGAGCGTGGAATCTGAGTGAGCCTTCTCAATTGCTGGTAACTTTTGTACAAAAGTTCGAACGAGACTCGGAGACGCCGCTTTAAGTGATCTCTGCTTCCTCAAGGCATATTTTAGGCAAATAAAACAATAATTCTATATTTGTTATTATTAAATGATATACCATATTAGAATGTTTCTGTATTAATTGAATTTGGCATAATTTTATGTTTCATTTTTATTTTTAAAGAGAGTATTTTTTATGCAATAAATAACAATGAATTATCTCAAATAAATTATTTTTTTGTTATTTTATAGACATAAAAAAATTTAAAATATTTTCAGAATTAGACCGAATTTCGAAAAAGTTTAATTTCTAATTCCGAATTCCGATTTTTTTATTTTCGTCGAAATTTGCATTCCCTAATTTTAAGCTTAAGATTATTCCGCAATTAAAAACTTAAGTTATATTTCGCTGTTAAAAATACGCAATTTTTAACAATATAATATACAATTTTTAAAGAAATTAAAAAAGTAAAGTTTTTATTTTACCAGGTTCCAAAATATTCCAATTTTTTTTTTCAAACGATTCTTATCGAAATAGCTCCTCTTATAAGAGATTTTGACAAGAATATTTCAACGATCCTTATCAGATAGCTGCTCTTATAGGAGAAGCAATAATGATCGTTGATTTGGAATATTTTGTTCGGAACCTGGTAAAATAGAAATTTTACTTTTCGATTTTTTATAGCCCTTAAGAATAACTTATTTTACAGATATGTCCTTAAGTACATTGATACACATCGGGAATCCCGGAATGTAAATTTAAAATAATGTTATGGACGTAAGACCATAACTTATTCAAAATATTTGGAATATTGCATCAAAAGCAAGAACTTTTTTTTGAATTTATAACGTCAATTTAACATATTTAAATCTATTCGATTAAGCTTATTTAAATTGACTTCAGACACAAACCAAATAAGGAGACAGTGAAGTATAAAAAAGCTTCTTGGTATTTCTATATTATATATTTTAAATGTTTTAAAAATCTTTACTGAATATTCTTATTTACAACAAAATTTACAAATAAATTATAGTTTTTTTAATTTGTAAAGCTGTGTGTGAGTACGTGGGCGTGTATGGGCGTTTATCAACGTAACTAAAACTATCGAGGATTTGATTTTCTTTTCTTTTTATGAGAAAAGAAAATCAAACCCTCAATGTACTTAATCCTGAAAAAAACGTTTTTATAACTAAATGTATCCATCTTCTTCATCTATCTCTTCTTCTGGATCTTTATCTATTTCTTTGTCTTTAGTAGATTTTAATGCAATTCCAAGCTCTGTATAAATTTTTTTAATATGCCCTTTAGAAATAACTTTTTTGAGTTTTACGGAAGGACAGCACTTGCGAAAATCTTCCATTAAATGATATGCCTAATAACTATTTTAGAAGTTTAATGAAAGAAAAAGAAAAAACACAAAACACAAAACATTAAAAACATTCTCAAAATGGCATCTATATCTACAAAAGAAAAACGAGATTAACAAAAAGAACTTTTCCCACAACAATATCATGTGTATGGCAATAATATTATTAACAAATTACAAAAAAAAATCTAAAATAATGACAATAACACCAACATCGTCACCTACAACATTAAGAACATCACAACTTCTACAAAACAATGCAATATAACTACAAAAAACACTTAATAAAATAATATTTTTACTTTTTTATAGTTACGAATATTAATGTAATGCTCTATTAAGAAAGCGTAAATATGTTTAACTTGTACTGCTACATTAACATCTGGATCTTCTAAAAGCAATTCACAAGAGCTGACACTTTCATCAGGAGTGCTCGAATACTCTCTAAAAAACGCAATTTTTAGTTTTGACAACCAAACCAAATTATATATATATATATATATATATATATATATACATATATATATATATATATATATATATATATATATATATATATATATATATATATATATATATATATATATATATATATATATATATATAATAACGCTGAAAAAACTCACTTTCTCGCATGTATATATTTTTTCATGAGAGTTAATTTTGTTTTGATTAATGCAAGTTTTACTTCTTAAACTTTAACAATTTTTGGTTTAGATTTTGAAAGACACTTGTAAGCCTCAGTAAGCGCACCAAACGCTTTTTCATAATTCTCAAACTCAAACTAATTTTAAGCGTGGTACTACCAGGGAAGTGATGAGGATCAAACTCAAAATTTCTTGCTTATGAGGCAAGCGCTCTACCACTACCGCATGAAATACCATATATGAAAATTCAACAAGTTTCCTGAACTTCAAAAACATCACTAATAGAAAATACTCATGTATTGCCTGCTTTCATTTTTATTTATATAGTTTTTAAATCTTAAATTACTATCTGTGAGAGATATTTAAGTTTTTAAAGACTTTTACTAAACTTAAGCATTTCTTTCACTGGTAGGGTTAGATTTTGTTTAAAATAGAATGTAAAACATTTTTTTTAGATAAAGGTTTAGACGGTAATATCTACCTGTCAGTGTCTAATTCAAGGAATTTTTTAGGGAACTACATATTTTTTAATGAGGCTATTTTCCACTTATTATCCCTGATTTTTTAAAAAATCAGAATGAGAAGTATGTCTTTTGTATCTCTCCCAGTGTGCTTTGACATTGAATAGAGTTGTTGTTTACTAATTGAACCAATGATAATTTTTTTTTTTAAATTGTGGTACATGATGGAAAATAACATGTACTTTTTGTGTTACTGAGACAGGAAGATAACATCTTTTTTATACAAATCTCTAAAAAGCTTTATACAATCATTACCATTGAAATGCACTCCATAATAAGGTTCGAATTGGAATATGCAGTGATGTTTTGTTATTTGACAAAATGATTCACTACCCCAAGTAGCAAATGAAGCTCCATCGATGGAATAGCTTCAAACAAAAACTTGCTACCAGGAAACTCAAGCAATGGCTAATGGATAACATTGTTAAAGTTTTTTTTACAATTTTGTCTCCCCATACACTGTCAACCACAGTAACCATCTGGTTTGAAATCTCCCAACATCAGATTTTATTTTATATAATGATTAGAGTTTAACCATCCTAAAGTTATGCGGTAGTGGTGTAGTGGTAAAGCGCTCGCTTCATAAGCGAGAGGTTCCGAGTTCGATCCCCACCACGTCCTGGTAGTACCGCGCTCAACTTGTTTCTCCGCGCAGCGGCCTTGTTCGTCGAGGTTCGTGTTTCGGAGTTATAGAGTTGAGAGAGGGTTATAACCACTACAAAGTAGCCTCCTCATCTGTAGTGCCTTCTTGGCCTTGAGGAGGTGAATAACAACAAAAAAAAAAAATTTGTAGCAATTTTATATAAACCTTTAGTGTTTAGAAAAAAATGATAAAAAATACCTTAATAAGTGGCTAAACGAAATTTTTCAGATTAGTTATTAAACTGAATTAAAAATTATATTTATGACTAAGCGTTAAATTACTTAAATTTGTTTTGTTTTTATTAATTTTGTAAAAAGAAAGAACTGTGTCTCAATGAACCTCCATAAATTTGAAAGAAAAGTTATTTAGGCAGCTTATTTTAGCATATAAAATGCTATCTAAATAATGTGTGATACTATTTATATTACTAGTTTGTACAGTTTTATATAAATAGAATAATGGATTTAAGTAGTCTTTTTTAATTTACAAGGTCATTGAAATTCAGTTTTGCTCTAAACCATAAAAAGTAAATTATTCTGAATTGAGAAATATTTTTTTTGTTTAGATAAACCATCAAGTTATCAGAAGAACTTCAGATGTTTTAGAAGTATCAATAGATAACAAAATTATTACTTCTGAGTTAAGTAAAGACAAAAATTAAAGGATGTGTTTTAAATGTTGTGGAATTAATAAGCCGGGAATTATTCACCTTTGTCGAGATGTTCAAGCTGTAAAAAAATTTAGTTAATGCAGCATATGCATTGGGATCAGCAAGTACAGAACCTGTTGCTTAAAGTACTAAAATGTAAAATGAAAATATTTTTAGAGGTGAAAAATTTACATGAGAAATCATTGAGTGTAGTAGCTGGGACTACAGACAAAAAAAGTGATCCTGTAAGATTTAATCAAGTGTCTTTTGGAACAATTATAAAGCTTGTAAAATGTTTAAAACTATCCCAGTGTAAAACCAAAAAAATGTGTTCCATATTTAGAAAGAATCTTGGGTTTTAAAGTAGTATTGATGGAAATATATTTAAAAAATTTGAGACTTTAAAAGCTGAAATAAATGAACATTATTTATGTAAAGAAGAATTTTTTGAAGTTGGTGATATAGTTAATAAATCAATGGTTTACATAAAGCATATTGATGAATTTATACATGTTATAATCACTGGAAGAAATGTTGACCCTCTTTCAACAATTATAAGGGTTGCTGTGGATTCTGGTCAAGGTTTTTTAAATGTCTCAATGAATGTTTTTAATCCACATGATAAAACTAGCAACCAACCTGACCTTAATGATGCTGGAGTAAAGCGCTGTTTTATTGTTGCTATTGTAGAAGGAATTTCTGAACACAATAGATATCTTAAGAAATTAGTTGATCCTCTTAATCTTCAAAAAATTAAGTATTCTTTTGCATTTGATTGAAAGTGTGCAAACTCAATGTTTGGCATTACAAACCATGCTGGAAAATATAGTTGTTTGTGCTGTGAAGGACAGAGTCTTTTGGATTGTGGAGTAAAATGAACTCTTGGTTCTCTTGATTGAGCAACACTATTTTGACAATAGTGTCAAAAAGTGTTGCTTCTTAAGTATTTTAATAGCATGTAAGATTAAGTATCGATAAAATTTAATACTATTTATGCAATTCTAAAGCATAGTCTAGATATTTGTTCACATTAAATCGATTTATTATATTTTGTTATTGTTTTTTACATCAATTTTTTTGCTATATTATCTGCTGGAGAATATATGATCAAACACTTTTTAATACATTTATAATATAAGTATACACAAGTATAGAGTAAAATTAGGTTTAGGCATCTGATAAATTTTATTTTTTCCTAAAATTATGTGAAACACATGAACTTCAATAATATTACCCATGTACCGCCCCTCCCCTTTTAAGCAAAAGTCAAAATTTGTAAAATTTTTATTTTAACTATTTCTATGGAGGTTCTCAATACCCTTACTTAATTTAACTACTGTTTTATTTCTTAATAACAAAAAAAGAATTGGGTGCGGGGAGACTTTGAACCTGGCGGTCACAGTGCAGAACTTTATAATAATGAAAGTTTAACACATAATTAAATAAAAAAATAATTAATTAATTAACTAGGAGCCTCGTGAAAAATGGCCTTGTTGAACAACCTCTTAAAACAAACCATTAATTAAACACTCTAGTGTGGTTGTTATTATTTCCTAAACTTTTATCCAAAATTTGTTTTATATTTCATTTTACACAAAATCTAACCATAGAAGTAGAAAAAATACTTGAAATGAGTAAAAATACTCTTTCTGTTTGATTTTTATTTATTTCAAGTATTTTTCCTACTTTATTTATTTCTACTTTTATTGTTAGATTGTGTGTAAATGTGAAATGATAAAATGTAAAACAATCTTACATGTGAAAAATATAAAAAATCCTATGTATAGGATTTTAAAACCACTTGATACAGATATCTACTGGAATATGTAATTAACCTTACAAAGGTTTTTATTGGATGTTTCCTTGGTATCAATTCCTAAAATTTCAGGGACAATGGAATGAAATGGGAAGCTGTCCAAATTCATCCCTGTTTAAATTTTCTTTATTTTTATTATTATAATAAATTTTTTTTTGTTAAAAAGCAAAAACTGAAAAGACATTACTTTTTATGTTTATAAGATTTTAATATTTATTTAATGTTCATGTTTTTTTATTATAGAAAAAAAAAAATTTATAATTAAAACAATATAAGAAAAGTAAAGTGACTTTTAAAATATTTCATTTTGCTTAGCATAAATAAATTATGCATATTGGTATGGTATATTATAATTTTTTTTTTCTAAGTTCACTCCCCCCCTATAAATTCAACACAAATTTTATGGTACTTTATGGAAAAAAACACAACATGGAAACATTCTCACCCCACTCTACCCTAATTCTCTTTGTAGAGTAAAAAAATAAACCTGAGCGCAAGACTCATAAAATGTTGATAATGATTCAAGAGCACGCCCTTTAGTATAAAAACTAATGATATTTTTAAGAATTTCTGGATCTTTCTGCCAATCTAAAGACTGCAAATAGTTTGCAGCCAATACATATATTTCTTTTTGTCTTGATACACCAGCAAAAAACACTATCTTTTCTGTATCTCCTGATTTTAATAATGACTTCATAGCCTAAAAAATAAATTATAAACATATAACCAAACCAAAACCGGGATAATGTTAAAATAATAAAAATTTGACGCAGTAACCTTCATCTTGTTTCCAGCCTGAGTAAATTTTTTTGTGGCAAGGTAAAAAGAACCTTGTTTGTATGCACATTCTCCAATTTTTTCAAGTAAATATAAACGATATTTTGCATCAGAGTGTTCTTTGGGAAAAGTCATTTTTTCTGCAATTTCTTCTGTTATTTGGATATCATGATCAAGGCACATTCGAAGTGCTTCTTCAAATTAAATAAGAATAAATGATGAAATAAAAAATAACTCAAATGAAAATTTTAATTTTCTAAAAAATCTACATTTTCACCTTTTTCGAAGCAATAACAAGGTTGACTGCTTTGTCAAACTGATCATTTTCTATGAAAAAATCTGCACATTTATGAAGTACTTGTGGATCAACATTCTCATCAAGATCATCTGATATTAACTGCAAAGCACCAAACTGCTTTGAACTGAAGGCAAGATCAATAGCTTTTGAAACACTCCCTCCCTGAATCAGAATAAATTAAAAACACAATATTAAATAAATAAAAATGTAAATCATACAAGCTAAAACTTCTATATTATAATTTTTTATAAATATCATTGGCAACAGCTGAATTTCATTGTTTCACTAAAAATGTCAGTAGGTGTTTTAAAATTGGTTTTTGATACTCAGTGAAACATTTTTAAGTAATCTTGGACATATTCAAGTTTAATCTCATTAAACATGACACTCAAATTTTCTTGGTACCAAACATTCCTGAGAGGTATGAAAGGTTTAATAGTGGTTGGTAAAAGAGGGTAAATAGAGGGAAGTAAGAGAGAGTAAATAGAGGGAAGTACAAGAGGGTTAACAGAGGGAGGTAAGAATGGGTAAATAGAGCTAGGTAAAAGAGGTTAAATAGAGGGAGATAAGTGAGGGTAAATATAGAGAGGTTAGAGAGGGCAAATAGGATTTCTGAAAATATGAAAAAACAACTGTTTGGTGTTTTAGCTTTTTTACAAAACAGCTTTCTACTTTTTTAAGATTTTGAAAAAATAGCTGATTTTTGTTTAAAATGTTTATTGTTTCAGGATTTAAAAAAACAAATGTTTTTCTATTTTTTAACGCTTAGGAAATTATAAATATTTCCTTGGTAATAGCTTATTAAAAGAATAAAGTTTTTTTTGTACTTTATTGTTTTTGTAAGTTGTAACATGTCAAATATTCACATATATAAATGATGGTTTAATTTTTAAATTGATTGAAATTATGAAAGTATTGGCAGTGGCAAACTATTAATTTAATAATTTCAACCCGATCTACAACAAAAAGTTGAGAAGTCAACATTCTATCAAAATTTATTGCATTATTAATCTTATTTATGAATTATTTTTGTATTACTGTTTTGTATTTTTTATTATTTTTAATTTTTGTAATGTTGTTGCTTATTACATTTGTTGCTATAATTCAAATGATATTTCATGTTAATATTTAAATATATCCATTTGTTTTGTTATTATATTTTACCATCCTTATGATCATATCTCATTAAACTTGTGTTTTCTCATTCATTCATTATCTTTCATATCATCTCATCCACTCATTTTCTTTTTTCTGTTATTAGTCTTGCCATTTTAAATACTATTGTTGTTCTTTTCATTTTTTATTGTTGTTCTTTTCATTTTTTTTTTAAATCTCTTTTATCACTTTTTGTTCTTTCATTTTTCATGTAATTAAGGTGTCACTCTAATGACTGGTTTTGTAATTAAGGTGTCATTCTAATGACTAGTTATGTAATTAAGGTGTCATTCTAATGACTACTTATGTAAATAAGGTGTCATTCTAATGACTAGTTATGTAATTAAGGTATCACTCTAATGACTAGTTATGTAATTAAGGTGTCACTCTAATGACTAGTTATGTAATTAAGGTGTCATTTTAATGACTAGTTATGTAATTAAGGTGTCACTCTAATGACTAGTTATGTAATTAAGGTGTCACTCTAATGACTAGTGTTTATCTAGACTAGTGTTTATCTAGAAGAGTGACAATCTAAAATTTTGTTTTGTAAATGAGCTTGTAACTTTTTCAGTTTTATTTTTTATTTTTTATTTATATATTTGTTAAACACCCACTATATATTACATGTAAGGTAAATAAAAAGTTTCAAAAAAAATCTCTAGGATCTAGGAATTTTATTTTCAAGAACATCCTTGAAGATTGTTCTTTGTTCTTTTGAGATCCAGTACTCAACTGCACATTTTAAGATTTTAAGATCCGTTTCAGGAATTATATTTTTTAAACCATTAATTTTTATTTTTTCTTTGTGTTGCATTAGTTTCTCTATATTTAATTTATGACTATTGCACAGAGCCTTGACGCTATCTACAAAAGGTCGTGGACCTGATTCGTTGTTCAACTGCGACTTAAGAATATCAAATGTCATTTTATTTTTCAACAGGCGAATAAATAAGTTTATCTTATTTTGTTGCGTAATTATAGATATATCTTCAATGCAAAATAGGGGATGTATATAATTTTTACTATGTTTTGAAACGTTTAGTAGTGACTTCAGTGCAATTCTTCCTACTATATCAAGCTTTTGCAATAACATTTCTTTATGGTCGCAAAGCTCAAGACCATACATTAGTGTTGGAACAGCTAAAGTTTTATATAACTGGACAATAGAGTTTGGGTGAACAAAACGAATTCCAGCTTGAATTAAAGACTGTATTACTGCCCGGAAATGGGATATTCGGTGATCAATGTTTAAACGATTAAGTGAGGCAATGGTGAATATTTTGTGTCCCATATAAAGCCTAGATGAGTAAGTTTATTGTCTAGTTTTATTTTTTGGTGATTGAGTGTTATCGTGCATTTTTTAATTTGATGTTTTCCGGTGACCAAAAACTCGGTTTTGTCAGCATTCAATTTTATGCAATTTTCTTTTGTGTAAATGTTACAGATATTAGTTAGCTTTTGTAGGCCAGAGAGGGTGGAACTAAGAAGTATAATGTCATCAGCATATGCTACAACACCCGTGTAGTTTCCATTTATTGATGTTCCTACGACACTTTCATTTTGTAAGGTTTCTAGTAGGTTTTGAGTGTAAAGATTGTACAAATGAGGCGAGAGAATCGATCCCTGTCTCACTCCTTGCGTTAGATAGAATGGAGATGATTTGCAACCTGGATAAGACACAGAAGCACTACTTTCCCTGTATAATGACGATATTGTGTTAACAATATACAGTGGTAATTTTTTATTATTGTACAGTTTCTCAAAAAGAATGTCCCAGTTGCAGCTGTCAAAAGCTTTTTCAGCATCGAGGGAACAAAGATAAACAATTGAGTTGTTGTTGTTGTAGTGTTTAATTGTTTCACTAATAACAAATTCGGCGTGTAGGGTTGAGCTATTTTTGGTGAAACCGAATTGAAGAGGATGAGCTTCTTTTAGATCTGGACAGATTATTAGGGTTATATATTCGATTAGTTTTGTGAAGATTGGAATGATGCTGATACCACGGTAGTTATTTGGATCAGTTAATGATTTTTTATAAGATTTAGCAAGTGGTATTATAAGTGATGTAGACATCGACTTTAGCGTTTGACCATGATTAAGAGAAAATGTGAAGAATTTTTTTAGCCATTCTATTAGGGCTTCACAACGCAAATATTTTAAATGTTCTGCAGAGATTCCAAATGCCTCTTTGGTTTTGTTTAATTTTAGGCAAGAGATAGCCGTTCTTATAATTTTATCTGATATTATTACAAAGTCAAATTTTGTACAAGGTGGAACTTGAAAACTCGTCGCGGTATGCGTTATAGATTTAGTGTTCAACCGTTTTTCGAAACTATCGGCGAATTCTCTTGTGATTGACTCCTTGTCCTTTTTATTATTTATTGTAAATAATTTTGAGTTTGCATCAGTCTGTATATTTCTAAAAGTATTCCAGAAGTTTTTTTGATTGGTATTTTTTAACATCTCGATTTTTATGTATTTTTTGTAAAGGTTATAGTTTTGTGCTTTCTTAACAGCGTTTCGGAAATTTTTTCGTGCCATTAGGTATTGGTTAAAAATGTGCGAACTTAAATCTTTTACGAAACCCGTGTCACGCCATTTCTTAAAATGAAATGTAAGAACTTTTTTACTCCTATTTAACTCGGCAGTCCACCAAGATTTCGAATAAAATGATTGTTTTTTCTCAGATAAGTGTTGGCTAAGAGCCTCAGATGCACTTTTTGTAATCAAATTATAGATTTTGATAAGTTCTTTATCTTAATTGTTATTTGTAAGGCTAAGACTTTTAATATTATTATTTACGAAATCATTATATAATTGTATAAAACGTTGATTATTCCAAGCATAATTTGGAATGCTAATTTTGTCTGTCATTTTGTGAATATTTTCTTTGAGAGATCTTCCGATGAGTTCAATTACAGTTGATACTGGCAAATGATCACTCATATTCTGAGGTGAAAAGGGGGCAATAAAACAGTTGTAATACCTAAGAGAAGTGTTTTTTGAGATAGCTATGTGATCAATATATGATGCATTTGGTAGTTTATTATGTTGATATGTTATCTTAGGGCCTGAACCTTTAATTACGCCCACTAGTTCAAATTCACTCGATTTTATAAATTCTGATAGAGCCGCGGAGTAATTATTTTTTGTGGGACTTGATCTTTCTAGTAAATCGTAAATAGTAAATATTGTTGAACAAATGGATAAAAAAAAGAAGTTTTTTATCATTAAGTCTTGTACATAAAAAAGTATGTAATGAGATTCCTATAAATATCATTCAGAATTTTTTCTATTATTTTATATGTGACAAACTCAAAACAACAAAAGAAGAACTGGCTAGCAGCTGAAACTATGAAAATAAAAATAATGAAAAAAGAAAATCTTGACTCTTCTTTAACCTTTATGAAAAGTCCTCCTAAAATGCAAGTCTTTATAAAATGCATCACGTGAAATTTAAAAATTGCTCGTTATAAATAATGTATTATAACAAGCTCAACAATGAAATGTTACACTGTTAAAAAAAGATCTTACATGCAAAAGCATTTGTTTTTTTTTAAACACGTAAAAAATAAAAATAGTACATAAGATACATATAAGGTAAGCATAAAGTATGTATTTGCATTTACCATCAAAAATGTCAAGTTGATCATAAGTGCAGTTAAACTATTAATATTTTGTTTTATCTTCTATTTTCTATTTTTTAATGGATTTATTGATAAGAGCCTCGATGATTATAACCATTCATAAATATAGGAAGATCCAGATTGCTGCAATAACAATTAGCTAAAAAAATTTAAATTTTGACATCACCTTTATAATGGCTTCTTTTACTTGAGTATGAAAAAAAAAAAAATGAAGTCCAAAAATTTGTTTTAACATATTGTCCATTGTCCAAATTCATACCACCGTACATTGGAGAACATTGATGTTTTTGTATCTCCAAGGCTTCATGGACTTTTCTTTCAAATTTTTTATCCTCAACTTTAAGTGTTTCTGCCCTATCCCATTCAATATTCTCATCGCAATTTACTTTATACAAAGCTAATGCAGACTGGTTTAACTTGCCTTCAGAAAAAAGTTTTTGGTGTTGTTGAACCCTTGTTCTTAT
This sequence comes from Hydra vulgaris, assembly GCF_038396675.1. Classification (NCBI taxonomy): domain Eukaryota; kingdom Metazoa; phylum Cnidaria; class Hydrozoa; order Anthoathecata; family Hydridae; genus Hydra; species Hydra vulgaris. The sequence goes on along the minus strand of NC_088927.1, from coordinate 55,115,964 downwards.
TTTAAGTTTTGATTCACCAACATACACTTTGGAGCATTTGCACTTAATTAAATAGATTCCAGGTTGGCTGTTGCGTGGTAATTTTGATTTATTTCTAGACGTTAATAGTGTTTTTAGGTTAGCATTTGACTTAAAAACAGTTCTGTAACCAGCTTTTCTGAATATTCTTCTAAGTCTGGGAGATATTATTGATATCCATGGTAAAGAAATTGTAGGAAGGTTAATAGAGTTTGAAGAATTTCATTTTTATTTTCTAAACGTTTTTTAAATTTTTTAGTTCAAGTGTTTACTGAAAATGGGTACGATGAAAAAATGCTTAAAGATATTTCTTATCACGTTCGAAAAAAACGTTAATATTAAACGTTAATACGTTCGTTAAACGTTGATATATTATATCAATCAATCAATCAATCAATATATTCTGAATTACATGCTTTTACAATTCAAGGATGTTTACAAATAGTATAATTACTAATGATGCGTAAACACCTAATAATAATGAATAATAACATAAGAATAAAATAATAACAACTCTAAAAATCATAAAGTTAACAATAATAACATTAATAATAACTATAATAATAAAAATGGTATTAATAACAATAAAAATAATGGTATTAATAAAAATAATGATATTAATAAAAATAAAGGTAATAATAATAATAATAATAACAATGGTATATTTAAATATATCTATACTTATCTACATACGCACATAAATATACATACACATTCACACACATACTAACACACAACACACATACATACACATATACACACATTTGCACACATACATATACCCACACACGCATACATATATCCACACAGGCATACGCACATACACATTCAATTATTGGGCAAGGACGACAAAAAAGCTGTACATAAATGTAAAGGTTCTTAAAAAAAAAAAAAAAAAAAATAAAAATAAAATAAATAAAATATACAAGAGAGAGTATTTTTAATAAGACAGTGATATATTGATAAGTGATATAATAAAACAGTGATATATTGCTTTTATTGATGTTATTATTCTAGTAGCTATCCAAATAGTGTTTTTTTAATTTATTGAGAAAATTATATCGAGAAATTGAGTTTTCAGTTTTAAAAGAATGAGGGAGATTGTTCCAAGCATTGGTGCACTGATGTTTAATTGATTCACTGCCAAATTTTATTGTCCTAGTATGTTCTACAAAGATATTGTTGCATGAAGAGGATCCTAGGAAGTGAGAATGTTTGTTACATATTTGAAGGAAAAAGTTCTTGAAGGAAAGTGGAAGTTTATCATGTGATAATCCCATACAAATAAACAATTTAAATAAGTAATATTGTCGTTAAGCCTTAAAATTTTAGACAATTTATACAGTAGAGAAACATAGTCAACTAGGAAACTTTGAAAGTGAATAATTTTAAGGGCTTTGTTTTGAAGTGAAACTAGCTGGTTTAATGGATCTTTTTTTTTACCCCAAATCTGACATGCATACCTAAGGTGCGATCCAAATATGGCATGATAAATACTCATAAGTGTTCCAAATTTACGAAATGTCTGATCTTGGCTAACATTCCAACTGATCGGCCACCACTTTAAATTAGAGAAGCAAATCTAAAATTATAATAACTGGTAATTTAGTTAAAAATAAATTTATATTATATTTAACTGAAAAATTAAGAGTATTTCTCAAAGAATAAATAACAAGATAGAAAAGTTTTTGACTTTTTTGAATTTAAGAATATTATTTATAACCAACTACAAAAATACTAATTATAGATGCAGCGTATTTTTTATTCCACCACTCTCCTCATTCTTTACTTTATAAAGGATCAACACTCTATATTAAAAAAAAGAGGCACAATGGGGGATGGAGGGGGGATTGGAGTTGTTGATGGCGAGCTTTTGCCCTAAATTTAAGCTGACACCTTAAGTGCTTTATGAGATGTGGGCCCTCTGTTTAACCTACAATAAGCCAAAAAAGCATTGTTAGATGTCTAAATTCATTAAAAAAGAAAAAAGTAAGGCATGATAAAAGAAGTAAAAATATCAAAGATTAACACTACAAACCAATTTACCTGTTGTTGTTGCTTTTTCTAGAGCATTGTTAAAAATAGTCAAAATCTGTAAGAAAAGATATTTATTGCAAAGACAATTACCTATTACACAAAATTAAAAATAAAAACAGCTATATAGGTGCAAACAAATTTTGCAATTCGATCAGAAAATAAAATTATTCTTACCTTGATTGCGACAAACTAATTTCTTTTTAAACAATAAGCTAATGATCAACATAGCACACTTTAAGCAATTAAAATTTACTATGTTAAAACCATATTTTAACAGTAGACAAAGTGAAAATATGATAGTTGGTAGAGCACCAAAATATAACTAAAGAAATAAAATAACAACTAAATTTGCAATGCGATGCGTATTATACCTCGCTCTCGCAGACCCTGATATCTTTCATTTTGATTACTATTTATTTCAGCAAGCATAGGTTTATCTCTTTCATTTCAACAATTTATCTCAGCTCACCTAACCTGGTTTCTTTCATTTTGAGAAAGCCTTTTAATTTCACTTCTTAAATTATCAGACATAATTAAGCATCAAAGGAGTGTGTTAAAACAATACTTAAAATAATAAAAGTTAAACTTTTATTTTTGATTGAAATTTGGGTTTTCTTAAACTTATCCAAAATACAGTGTAAGCAAATAAAACAGAGCATAATATAATAATCTAATTCTATTCAACCTCTACTATTAGTTATATTTAAATTAGACGTATTAAAATAATTTAGCAATGTAAAGATATTATATTTCTATCCAGAACTTATACTAAAATTATAAAAAAATTGATATAATCTTTTTAACTGAATAATGTTATATTTAAAGTAGTTATTATTAATTATTGACAAAATATTATAAGCATTTAAATAAAAAAATAAAAAGTAATTAAAAATATTATAAATTTTTTACAGACAAAAACTCATAAATAAAGCAAATTGAAAAAATTATAATGCCTCTCTGCTCAGCAAGTACTGCCAGCATTGAACGGTGAAATGTAATCATCCATCTTAAAATCCCTTTCATTACTTTAAAATGAATTGAGTGCAAAAATTGCAATAAATAAGTAAATATAAAACTAATAATAGAAAACCTCTATAAACAATCTTATATTTGCTTTAAGTGATGAAACTTGGAAATATTGAAACTTCTTGAACTATTTAAATTTTTTATATATATATATATTTTTTTTTTCTCTTCATTTTTTGTTGTATAAAAATATAAATACAAACAATATTTCCAATATACAGATGGCCGGGGCAAGAAGAAGACACAATGTCTTATCGCCAAGCCCTGAGAATGATTCCGTCAAAAAATAAATAATTTCGTATAGAGTATATAAATGTTACCAATATATATAAAATAAGACTTTATTTTTAAAAAGATAAAACAAAAACAAAAAGTTACAGGGTCATAAAGAATTTTTTTTTTTTTTTTTTAAAAAAAAAAAAAATTTTAAATTTCTTTTAAAGTAATAAAATAATCAATAAAATCAATAATCAATCAATAAAAGTAATAATCAATAAAAAGTAAAATAACAAATTCTTAGATATAAATATTAAATAAATAAGTATATAAAGATAAATTTGCACATATTTGGTACACATTGAGTATATTCAGCTTTATAAATAGTTCTTTGGAGTGAGTAAAACGACCTACATTAGATATTATTCTCATTGCATGTTTTTGTTTATTAAAAAGTTATTTAAGTTTGTTTTAATTTGTGTTACACCAAGCAACGTTTGTGTAATTCAGATAACTATGAACAAAGGAGAAATATAACAATTAAACAAAAATGAAAGAAAATAACCAAAAACCAAAAAAAAAAAGATTAAAAACAAAAATGGTCCTTGCTTTATAAAGTAGGCCAATATTTCTTGAGATTATGTTTTCAAGATAATGTATATGATTTGTCCAAGTAACGTTTTCGTCAAGGAGTACTCTTAAAAATTTTAATAAATTTTAATTCTCTTTTTATAAATTGACTGCCAATATAAAGTTTTGGAAGTTTTAAAGGGATTTTATCATGTTCCTGAAAGCGATGAAAAAAAGAATATTTTGTTTTATCTAAATTAATTGATAATTTATTTGCATTAAGCCATTCTGTGAGTTTTATGAGTTCCATGTTAACTGAATTAAACAACATTTTAATATCGTGACAAGCGTGAAACAAATTTGTATCATCCGCAAACAATATAGTGTCTAGTAACTTACAAGATTTGCTTAAATCATTAATATAAATTAAAAATAAGAGTGGTCCTAAAATTGACCCTTGTGGAACACCACATTTTATATTTAACATTCTAAAGAAAAAAGGTCAATAAACTATATATCTTTTTAACATTTCTTTTAGACACATTCTTTCAAGAATTTTTTTTCAACACATTTTATGATTACACTAACTACAAACAAATTTAATTTATGTGTTTTATCATGCCAGTACACAACTTTACTGGCATGGACATCATTCATGCTCTCAAGGAAGCCATGTCACATTATAGAAAAGTAAATTACTTGGCTAGCAAGGTCAACACTCTTGCTGTAAACTGAGCCAAGCCACAACAATAAGAAACCTTGCAAACAACATAATAACCACTTACAAACTATTAACACATAACATTATAACACATCACAAACGTAGAAACACTTCATATATAAAAAATATTTACACACTTACAAAACATAAACCATATATATACATATATATATATATATATATATATATATATATATATATATATATATATATATATATATATATATATATATATATATATATATATATATATATATATATATATATATATATATATATATATATATATATATATATATATATATATATATATATATATATATATATATATATATATATATATATATATATATATATATATATATATATATATATATATATATATATATATATATATATATATATATATATATATATATATATATATATATATATATATATATATTGATGTTGTTTTATTGTACCAAGTTATGATACAAAGTCTCTTGTTTGTTTGACAGTGATCAATATTAAGTAAATTATTTACAAAATTGATCAGTATTAATATATAAAGAGTTTGATTATTTGAAAAAATACAACTTTGTGATGGAACATAAAGTTTCATGCCCTTCGGCAATCATCAGTTATATTTTATTCTTTAAATTAAGAAAAAACCGTTAAAAAATACAAAATACAGAAATTGACAGAAAAAACATAACAAAGTAATGGAATGAGTTCTGACATCAAAACAAAAAAACAAACAATATTTAATTAATTAGAAAATTGATCAATCACCCATGTCGAATAGGGCGAGAAGAAATTTGTTTCGATGCCTGCACTTGGATAGCATTTCACTTTTTTTGTTTAGCAGATTTTTATTTTTGGAAAATAGAATTTCATATTTTTTGTTTATGCATAGTTTGCAGGACTTCATGGTTGGGTTGTAATTGAATTGCCTAATTATTTTCCATTTATCAACAGGGTTTAAGTTGGCATCTTTTAATTTCCAAAATTCTTTTGATTATTCGGTGTCGCTTTTGTATTTTAGAATCTTAAATGATTTTATATGGTTGGCATAACTAATTTTGAATGGTGTTTCACTTATACCGGTGTAGGATTTGTTGACAGGAGTGTTAGTAGGATTATTGAAACTTATATTGGCTTGGTATATAATATTTTTTGTTAAGCATTGGTTTGATAAAGGGCAGGTATTTTTATTAGGGCAAATGCAGTTGGTTTTAGGTGGAATTTTTTTGTTGTTCATAATTTGTTGATTGTGTGCGTTTAAAAAGGACTTCATAATCGGCATACAGCTATAGCTTATTTTTATAGTGTTTCTGTTAAAATTTAACTATTGCATTTTCATATTGAATGTAATATAATTTTCTTACATTAAACTTAAGTAAGTTAGAGGAGAGTGGCGCACCATGATACTTGGGAACCATGAATTATTGTAATTGTGGAGGCAACTTAAAAGTTTTTTAGCATCAAGGTATTTTTCAAGTTGTTTAATTTTTATTCTGAAATATACCTAAACTATTCTAATAAGGTACTACATGATTGCATAGAAAATTATATCTGGCTGAATTCCTATATTCTCTATGGATTTTGATTTTTGCACCGCATAGACCACCAACTGGGTCATTTACTGTTAATGGACTGAGAGGATGATTTTGCTACTTAACTAAATTAAAGTTCTTGGAAGTTTTAAAATGTTGTATCAGGTTCCGTAACTAAGGCAGTAACTTAGTAGCCTGAAGCTAATAAACTTAATAATAAACTTTCAAAACAACTTCTGCAAGTTTATTTTTGTGAAACCACTTTGCGTTTTTATTTGTATATTCGCTGTCAACAAATCTTTGTTATGTAATTACGAAGTTACGACATTAAGGAACAAAAAAAACTGAAATTAAAAAAAAAATGAATCTGATATATTAAATTATCATTTTTTTTAAAAGACATCAATTATATAAAATTTAACAAATTGAAGAATTCCAAATACGTTAAAATTTGTATCACAAAAAAAAATTGTAAAAAAATTGATATTTTAATAAACATATGTTCACGATTTTGATTATTACCATTAAGTATATAATGGCTATTGCTTTTGGAATTCATAATGTTACATCAGGATTTAGAAAATTATTTTATAGATAAATCAAAACTTCATTAGCCTTGCAATACTCAACACTAAGTTTATTATTAAGTTTATTATTAAGAAGTTGAAACTCCCTAACTTCTCAGAAATTGTGCAACTTTAACTATATTGCGAATAGAAATCATAATGAAACTATTACAAATTATAACTTTAAGCTCGTAAAAAAGACGTTGCCTGGTATGTAATTTTAAATAAAATTTGTTCAAATCATCAAAAGAAAAGAGAGTCTTCTTAGTTTCAGTTTTTCTGATACAAACAGTGAGCTGCTTAGCTTAGCAGTTAACTTGATCAAATTGACTTGTTAGTTCCATGAAAATTGCATATTGAAATTCTGAAAAGAAAAGCGAAAATTCAATTAAATATTTAATTTGTGATTTTTCAAAATTGACAAAATATTTATTACTAATTGCAACTTTTAACTGTCCAAAAAGAGAATAAAATTCAACTACTTTTTCATTTTCCGTCCTGGAACATAATCTAAAATTTGGTGGTTGATTTCTTTTCAACTATATAAATGTTCTTGGGAAAATAAAATAAATTTATCATTTTTAAATCTTGAGTTATTTGCATTGGTAATTATTTAAAAACTTTGGCATATATATAATTCTGGCATATATAAAATAGAAATAAAATATGGCTGATGATTGCCGAAGGGCATGAAACTTAAAGTTCCATCACAAAGTTGTATTTTTCCAAATAATCTTTCAAAAATTTCAAAAAACTCTACATACATATATATAAATATATATTTATATATATGTATATATGTATATATATTTATATATATCTATATATATATATATATCTATATATATATATATATCTATATATAAATATATATATATTATATAAAAAAACATATATATGTCTTTTTGATGAGTCTTACAATAAAGTTTTAAAGAAAGGTCAAATGGACTTACATGTGCGCTATTGAAATGAAGAGAGGAATACTGTTTTTACAAGATATTATACTTCAGAGTTCATGGGAAAAACTGCAGCCCTAAATATGTTCAAATCCTGTACGACTGGTTTAAATGATGAAAAAATGCTTCAGGATGACCCAAATGTAAATTAAATGTTTTTGGAAATGCTCAACAAATAATGTCATAACAATGAATTAAGTACACTCATTGATATTGCCTGTGGTTTACATACTATCAATGGATCTTTACAAATTGGTGCTAAAGCTACAAATTGGAACTAATAATATTTAAAAACCCTATCTTTAAGAAATACAAAAAAAGCATCAACCGAGCTGGCAAAACACATTAACACAGCAACTGGGAAAAATGTCAGCTCTTCTTTTATTCAACGGCATCTACTTAAATTGGGATTAAGAGGGTGAGTTGCAATTCGAAAACCATTGTTACAGTGTCGCAAAAAAACGACTTAAACATGCAAAACAACACAAAGATTGGGCCCAGGAAATGTTTAATGGGGTTCTGTACACCAACGAGTCCAAATTCGAAATTTTTGGAATGAAAGGACGCCAATAGGCTTGAAGAAGAATTAAAGAAGCCTATCATCCCGAGTGTTTAAACCCTACTATTAAACACAGAGGAGGCTCTTTACAAGTTTGGGGCTGCATTATCTTCATCCGGAGTAGGTGATTTAATCAAAATTGGGGGGGGGGCGACTCACCAGGGAACGTTATGCGGATATCCTAAGGTACAATGCTGTATCATCCAGAATGAGACTAATAGGTCATAATTTTATTCTGCAGCAGGACAATGACCCAAAACATTGTTCCCGAGTGGCAAAAAATTATTTAAATGATTTAGCAGAGGAAGGAGTACTGGAATTGATGACCTGGCCTCTGATTGAGCATATTTGGGATGACCTGGACAGAAAGAAGGTCGAATATGCTCCACGAAATGCTGAAGAATGTTTTGAAGTACTTCAAAGAGAATGGCACAACATACCCCAGGATTTTATAACTAACTTGTATGAATCTATTCCCCGGCGAATATTGGATGGGATTGAGGCAAAAGAAGGTCATAGTAAATATTAAGAGTTTTTTATGAAGTTTGACATTAAAAAGTTTGTAATTGTTCCATATTTTGTGTGAAATACATGTGTTTTAATAAGTTTATAATTTAGAACTACAAACTTAAATATTAGAGAAGAATTTTCCGGGATTTTTTGAAAAAATGTAAGTGGTCTAAAACTTATTCACAGAACTGTATATATATATATATATATATATATATATATATATATAATTATATATATATATATATATATATATATATATATATATATATATATTAATATATATTATATATGTATGTATATATATAATATATATATATATATATATATTATATATATATATATATATATATATATATATATATATATATATATATATTAATATAACTAATATATATATATATATATATATATATATATATATATATATATATATATATATATATATTACATATATATATATATATGTTTATATATATATATATATATATATATATATATATATATATATATATATATATATATATATATAATATATATAATATAAAATATATATATAAATAACTATATATATATATATATATATATATATATATATATATATATATATATATAATTTCACCAGATGACTTCTTTAAATTCTCAATAATAGATTAAATCTGTCAAATATAAGTATTGACAATTTCAATATCTTCCATAACTTTTCTTTTTGCTTCCATTTTCACTAGTTTCTCTACAGACAAGGCTTTTGAACATGGATCATCAATATACTTCTTTCTTGCTTGTTTGCAGTAATCTAAATAATCTTTTGTTATTTTAATTTCATGAGACATGAACCCATGAAATGTGAGGTAATCTTGGATTGAACGTAAAGAGATTATAGTGTCTGGGGACATATTGTTACCGATCAGACTTTTGTTGCTGCTAAAACCACATTCAACTTGAGCTTGTTGGTGCGATAAAATGAGGACAATTTTGAAAATCTGCTTTAGATTGGCATACATCTTTAAATATGTTTATTTCCAAAAAAATTAGTATTTATCAAAATTCAAAAATACATCGTTGTTATCAACGACCACACTTTTACAGGACCTGGAATATTCTTTTTTAGCTAAATCACCAACAGAAGCTCTAATTTTCTTGAAAGTAACAAGCTTCATCAACAGTTTGTCAAAAAAATAATCAAATTTTCTGTGATATTCAACCATAAATGCGGAAATACACACCAGACAGCGAGCAACCAACGAAGACAAAGGGCTTTTCAATAATATGGTACACATTGAGAAAAGAAAATCACGTATTTCCTTTTTGAACTTGTCAATTTGAACATCAGTCACCTTTCTCTTACTCTTGAGTTGCTGGAGATAATACTTCAATGAAATACTAAAATCAGGGTGATTCCATGTCAAATCAGCAGGCTCATGTCAATCATGTTTTGGATTTTGATAAGTTTTTTATATGTTATGGGGTTTATAAAAATTAAGAAAATCTGAAATTTGGAACCTCCAACCCCTTAGGGTTCTTGAGATATTCAGGATTCAATTTTCTTATTTATTCTGACTCAGCATTTTTTGCAAAATACTTTTTTGTTGTTAAATTGCAATAATAGAGCCAAATGAGGTATCATCCTGAAATTTTGTACATAGACAATCTTGTTTTGGGGTATTTCGATGGTCAAAATGATGGTCATCTTTTTTTAGGCATTGTTATAACTTAATATATAGATATCAAACATCACTATTAATAAAAAATATATTACTGCATTTTTCAACTTTTCTAAATTTTAAGTAAAGCTGATATATATGCTGAGTCAGCATAAAATTTGTTGCAAAATTATTTATGACAAAACTAGCTATTCTTAATTTTATGTTGTAAAAAAATATTATTAAAGTCTTTTTGAGGGCAATAATAAACTTGAAATTTATTTATATTTTTTTTGTGCCTAGGGTAGGTTCTAAGAATGAGTAGGGGGCAATTAGACTTCCCTCCCCTCCCCCAAAAAAAAAAATTATATATATACATTAATTATAAAATTAGTTAAATTTTCCAAATTAAATATTTTTCCAAAATTGATAATTTTAGAGGCCTTATGGAGCAATAATTAGAAAAAATATTTTTATTTATTGAAGCTAATTTTTTTTTGTAAAAGACCAACATTTTTTTAAGTATAGAAACTTTACTAGGCTGTAATCCAAATGCATTTATAAAAGACATTTTTTGTAAAAGGCTATATTTATAAAAGACATATTTTTTTCTTTTATAGACAAAACCTTTTATTTCCTCATTATTATATTATTGCTTCTGATTTCATGCTGTAAATATTAGTTTCCTGTTACTTTGCAGAATTTTTATATTTACTTAATTAATAAATGTTAAATAATTACTAAATGTTCTGTAAATAAAATAAAAATTAATTACCCTTTAATCATGTATAAGAGGAAGTCATATTATTATATGGCACATACATTGACACATCCAATTATATGGATATTTTAATAAAATGTATAAATAATTTACTATAAACTAAATAATGTTAATGATATTTCTATAAAATATTTATTTTGTAAAATATTTGAAAACTAGATTTTTTGAATAAATTTAAAAGTTGAAAAATATGTAAAAGTGTTCTATTGGATTAGAATGTATTGTTGAATATTACTAGCAAGAAGACAAAGTCTTTTAGAATTATCGACATTTTTAAGTGATGAAAAACACAAGTTATTATGGAGAGCTGGTTTAATTGATTGTTGAAAATTCTTTACACTAGTTTGCTATTATCATAGAGTACACTTTGGAGTTGCATTTGAAAGAAAATTTCAGAAATGCTGTAATTTATTTAAAAACCATGGAAATCGAAAGAAAAGTGTCAGAGGCAACTTTAATATTATTTTCATGATAAGAATAATTTAAATAGTAATTAAATAAACTAAAATAATAATAAGACAACAAAATTCCTTTTTAAAAAGAAAATTCAAATATTTTTATAAATTTAAAATTTGTTTTTTACAATGATAATAGTTTTTAGAAATGATTGTTTGTTTGTTTTTATAGGAAATGTGAAAATACCGCTATCAATAGCAATAACTCTTAAAACACAAGATGTTCCTGTTGTACCTGGATGGAAATTATGCAGTAGATGTAACATAAGGTTACACAAAGTTACCTTATACAAAAGGCTAGAAAAGCTAAAAAAAACGCAGAGAAATTTGTATAAACCATCATCAAAAAACGGAAAGTCGCTTTCCTATGAAACCATTGATTTTATCAAAGTGACGAGTACACACAAATGATGCCTGGAAAAAAAAGATTTTGTCAGTATAGAGTACAAACAACACATGCAATAAAGACTAATACTTGATGATGAGAGTATTTTGATTAATTTAAAAAAACTCCATGTAGCATTTAAATCGGAACACTAATTTAAATGTTGGATTTTCAAAGTTTTGCAGCCTTTGCCCAAGATGGTGTGTAACCACAAACTTGTCTGGCACTCACAATGTGTTTGTGTCTGTATCTATCGTCAGAATGTTAAGTTGTTAACTGATGCTCTTAAAATTGACGAAGACTATAGGAATTTAATGGAAATGATTGTTTGCAATCGGAATAATCTAGAGTGCATGTTGCATTGATGTCTACTATGTCCTGGTATTACTGCTTTAAGAGAATTCTTAATAGCAAAGTTTGACTACAGTGAAAAAGAAATAACAATTAATCAATGGGAAGGTACTGATAGAACTACACTGTTCAATCAAAAAGTCAATATTGAAGATGTTATTGACCTTATACAATAAAATAGATAAACTTACATCTCATTCACTTATAACTAAAAGTCAGGTCAAGTGCCTCAAAGACTGTAAAGAGTTTTTAAATCACAATGAGTGTATAATCAGGTGACTTTGCAGAGAACTTTTAATTTATTGTTCAGGATGAGGTGCAAAGTTACCACTAGAATAAACCAAAATGTACACTTCATCCTATTATTATATACTATAAATCAAATGGTAAACTGATATCTTCATTTCATCTATCAGTCATTTTGCTTTCTTTCTGATGAAGTTGAACATGATGTTTACTTTGTATATAAAATACAACTGCTCATTATCAATTACATTAAAGCAAAAATTCTACAAATTAATAATATTATTAATAAGTAATAATATTAAAAACTTCACTGATGGATGTGCAGCACAATATAAAAACTTTAAGTACTTTTATTAATCTTTGCCATCACAAAGATGACTTTCATATTGATGCTGAATGGGTTTTTTCTTGCCACAAGCCATGGTAAATCTGCTTGTGATGGTAAGCGAAAACTTCTGATGCATTAGTATTTTTATATTTGTATGTTTTTTTTTCAAAATCAGTACAGATTCAACTTTATCTGAGTATGTGTAATTGGCACTCCTTGGCTACAAAGTTCTCCTAGTCACTTTTCTTTACGTCTTTAACAAAAAAAATAAAGAAAAAGAAGGGGGGCTGGTAAAATGCGTTTTTACAACCCCCCCCCCTCCTCTTTAGACTTTAAAAATGCCTCAAAAATAATGATCAAAGTGACATCACCATTTTGACCATCAAAATACCCCAAAATATATGCCTTTATTATCTAATTTACATGCAATTATGGTGGTTAAAAAAATTTTCAATTTGAAATTTGTATCTGCCATGTGGATATTTAAATCTGCCATGTGGATTGTCTATGTACAAAATTTCACGATGATACCTCGTTTGGCTCATAAAATATTGCTAT